>NW_020450982.1:5037857-5074273 GCF_003343035.1 Apteryx rowi
GATTTCAAAAAAATGTATCACTATGAAACAGCAAAACTACTTGGACTAAGAAATAGCCAATGGACTGAACTTTAAAAAATAGCTGTCAAAAGAAAAATCACTATTGAATAGGACCATCCAATGTCAACAGAACAGCAATATATCCACTTTACTCAGCATTTTAATCAATGACCTAGAAATAAATATAAAACCACTGATGATAAAAAATAATTGTATTACAAAGCTTGGCACAGTGTAAACAGTGTAATCAGTACTGTCACAGTTTTCTGAATGACTTTGTAAGGCTGGTCTATTCAAATCTTGTTTTAATACAACCAAATGGTAAATTAAACTAGTAGGAAAAAGGATTCAGGCACCAACTACGGCATAAGGGGAACACCTGCAATTCTGTAACTCTGCAGATCTGTCTTGGATCCCTTTTTTTTAAAATATGGTACCACATTTGCCAACTTCCAGTCCTCAACTACTAAAACTATTTTAAGTAATAGGTTATACAGCACAATTAGTAGCTTGGATTGTTTTAAAGCTGTGTGATTATCTCCCTTTACTCATTGAACTAATAGCCTCCTTTACCTGTTTTTAACCATTTTAATTTCCTTTTAACCATTCTCAGCTCTTGTTGAAGAGGGGTGGGGTTGGGGGCTGCATTTTTCTGTGTCTCTAACAGGAAGGCCCTTAAGTAGGTTCCACGGAGACTAAAGACGCAGCTCTGTTAGCTTATGCTCCTTGCTCTTCAACAAGTCTTTCTAAATTGGTTCATCCTTTTGGAACTGAAAACAGCTTTAGTGGACTTTTGACTATTTTTATTCCTGAATATATATATATTTCAGTTGGTATTAAAAGGTGGCTTTCTGAGTTACATTTTGAACCAGAATTGAGCAGTGCTAATGATCAAGGCAACGCTGCTTCTCCTCCCAGACTCTTTGCTAGAGCTTGACCGATCTATGAACACATTGAACATATAAAGTCATAGAGTCATTGAACATAAAAGGTTTTAGTCTCATCATATCCCAACATGACATGTGTCCAGTCTACCTATGAGCAACTGAATCTCCCACCAATATTTCATTCTACAGTGTCTGATCTTCCCCAGCATACTACAGTTAGCATCATCTATCCTAGTCACATAGCGGGTAATATAGACCCTAGATTACTTTTTCTTAGTGAGATCTGAGTTTCAGCTCTCAGGTAGTCTATGCTACTCGCTGATGCTTTGTCTGTTTCCATTGAAAAGAGGAGGAGGTTTCAGGGTATTTTGTTTTTTCTTTAAACACGCATCACCACCCAACCACAAGGCCAATCTATTCTGTCCTTCCCATATACTTTCTTTTATACTTTTTTAATACTTTCTCCCATATGCTCTTTTTTAGGACACAATAGCTAGTCCTTAATATAACCATGTCAGAATTTGAGTATTTTAAGTTATTAATTATCTGTAAAACATATAGTAGAAAATATAATAATTATACTTATGCCTAGTGAAAATTAGTATACACTCACCACTACTCTGAACTGATGGTTTCAGCATAGAACAGCAACTTCTAACAAAAAGGATGAGCTCAATTCTGTATCATAGGGAAAATGCAGTTAAATCAAGTTTCTCCATTTTAGTTAACACAAAATGGACACCTTTCACTGCTTGCTCCAGAACATGCTGAATAATATACCTACTTCTTTTTGAACCACTGGACTACTGGAGAATTTCTTGATGTGCAAAGAAGACTGCAGCAAACTATTACTTCAGGTTGTCCATGACTATTCTCAGATGAAGACTTCAAACAATATAGGCAAAGCTTGATGATAAAATCTTCTTAATAGTGGGACAAAAATAGAAATCAGAGAGCAGATGGAAGGATATGCATCATTAATGTACTTAATGAAGAAGTTAGACACCACAATACCTTTCTTTGGAAATGATTGCAACTTATGTTAAATCAGGAACATCATCAGCTTACCTTTCTGTTTATGAAAAAAGTCGTGTGAATTCTGCAATTAGAATAGTACAAGAAATCCATCACACTATTGTAGAGTTTATTTTAATTGCCAAACACCCCTCCAATTCAATGGGTTTTAATCTATGCTTGACACTTCCCCAGGGAGACTGATACCACAGATTTGTCTGACAGCAACACCCCAATGGGAACACGGTCCCTGGAGGTTTGAAACATCTCATTTATACCAAGTTTTGCTGCCATTTTCTTTTTAAGTCTGATCTCAATATAATGGATTTCCTAAAAATCTTTAGCATACAAAAGGGAGAAACACCCCACTCAATTTATTAGTGCCCTCTTGAAATGAAGTTGTTACTTAAATCAACTGTTTTGCTTGTAGGTATTACCTGACATTTACTGATGCTGATGTCAGCCATAAAAAGGTCTGAATTTCTTTCTACTCTGTATCTGTTATAATTCAACTAGTTCCCAGTCAGCAACATTTTAAATGCAGTATGTAAATTACATCAAGAAAATAAACATGTCAGCATACAACAAGGCATGTTTTCTGCACTTTTTATTAAAAAAAAAAAGAAAAAAAAAGCCAAATACACCATTTGCCTGTTTAATTAGGATTGATACTGCTGCCCGATCAGTATAATTTGACAATGATAAGATGGTGCCTTACCTCTCAATTCAGGTTTCTTTCTGCATGTATGTGATATTATAAATTGTTTTTCCTTTCTTTTGTAAGCTCATAAGTTGATTTTGCCAAAATTCTCCGATTATTTCACTAGCTTATTTTGTTCTGAGATACCTGCATTTCTTGTAAAAGAAATCTTAAATATGTCTTAAATTCATAACACCCTGCACTTTATTCTGCAAGCTAAATTATTTGATGAGTGAATTAAGGCAAGATGACAAAAGCTATAACAACCAAAGCATAACAACCAAATAGTTACCAAGACACTTTGGAATAATACCCACAAATGTTATTTTACATTGCAAACCATCATTTGAACAGACTCAAAGGGTTTGTGGATCAAGAGCTCAAGTTGCAGAATACCATTCATTTAGCAAGGAGATACTACAAAAATAAAGGTTGTACAAAGGTTGTACCAGAATTAGTTACTGTACGGTAAGAAAGCTAAGTGCAAATTTTAAGTGATGTTGAAACTGTAATACAAGATACAACACAACAGCTTTCACTCTAAGATTTCCAAACCAGTAGTCCACAGCTCAATGAGTTTACAGTCTAGTCCCAGACAAATAAGGGGAGGAATTAAGGAGGTCATAGTACAAGTATACTTGTGCACAAAGCAGTCTGAATTCACAACTTTCCTAGCTACCAACACATCATAAGAATTCATTTTTATTATGGGGCTTTTTTTCTTGTTTGGGGGGGGGGGGGGTGGAAGGGAAAGCCATGAAGAGACATGAACATTGCTGGAAGAAGGTAGGAGGGACAGGAGAGCTTAGGGACAACAGAACCAGCACAAATGTTAAAAAGGATCTAGCTCACATCAGAGAGCACAGAATACAAAGCTGCAAACAGCAATCGGGTAACCAAGGTTAGCAACATGGATGAAATTAAAGCAGAAGCAGCACTGCAATAGCACAACCAACATTCTGGCATTTGTGTTCAACACAGTGATAAATACAGTATGTATTTTCTTTGGTAACAGCTCATCAATTAAATTAGTTCAACTATCGATGTTTGGAAAATTTGACATGCAATTGTCCAAAAAATCTCTGCAGAGTTAACTGTATGAAATACAAATATGTAAGCAAGTATCTACTAGAAGGCTTCATGTGAAAAAATTAGTGCGTGCACAGTAACCATATTTGTGTAAACAAAGTCACATAGCAGTATTCTCTATATTAAAGTTATGTAGATGCTTTTTGCTAATTTTGAATTTGCATGACAAATACAGAAATTACGTTAGGGTTGAATGTTTTATCTAAACTCCAAAGCAGCAAATTTTAATTCCAAGTTTCAAACAATAATTTGTTTTTATGGGCAGATTATCAACTCTGCAATAGGAGTTTATCTTGTAACTACTTTTACTGTCACTATACCATATGACCACATAAAAATAATAAAGTTTGAACATTTATACCTTCAATTAAAGCTTTGTAGCTTCAAGCACTTAAAGAACAAAGGCTGCCATTAACCTAGACCTTACCCCTCAAATATGCACCAAATACATTAACAATGTTATCAAATCACAGGGTCACTGTGAAAATATAAGTCTCAGTGGATTCCACCACAAAGCGAAATCTTGAGAATTTTAATTGGATATTATTTAAGGTACAAAATTAAAATCTCTCATCAAGTTATCTTGACAGCTCATTTGATTTATCAGCCTCAGAAAATATTTTAAAGGTTATTTTAGGTTAATTACATTTCACATTCTTTTATGACCCCACACTTCTCTCTATCCTCAATTATAAACATTTACCCCTTGCCAATAACTAAGTTCACATTGACACACATTTTTGTATACTCGCACTACAGCTTCCATATGACAGCATTTTACATTCATGATGTACACAGAATCCCATTTATTTTTTGGAAACTTGGCCATTGTAATAAATAACAAAAAACAAGGGGCACCTAAGTCAGTTATTCCACGCTATTTACTCATAAGACAACTTAGGTAAGCCAGTTGATTTCAAGCACTTAAGGCACCCACTCAGGAAATTTTGCTCTTCATTTACCTGGCCACGACTGGTTTTCAGCACACAGGAATCTCTCTTCCCCTCTAGTCCTATAAGCAAAGCATTGAAAAACCAGCATGGTCATTCTTTATTTATCCTAGTCACAGTCCACAAAGGAAAGACCTACAGATACAGGCTCTAAATCAAGCCCGCTGGTACATCTGAGCTTTACAGAAAGCCTGTGAGGTATGTGCTACTCCCAGTTTTACTGATGACCAAGTGATTTAACCTCTCCGATCAGGTTTGTTGCATAAGTCTCATGCTTTAGTACTGTATTTCAATTACAAGGCTACACATAGCTCTGCCAAGAGATTTCAGAAAATTCAGTTCTCCGCCTCAAGTAATCTCAAAGCAATAAGGAGTTACATAGATTAACTGTTAGGCAAGATTCTGAGCTGCAGCTGCTCAGAGGTGGAACATGGAAACCACCATATTCCCATTTTCCTCCAAGTAGTAAAATAAACAGTTGCTGAGCCTCCTGAGCTGGATCCATTTGGATAGCTGCAAAGATACATGACATAGCTTGGCTAAGCCAAAACGATACAGTATAGCACACCAAACCAGATGGTAGGCAGCCAAACATGCAGGATCACGCTACAATCTCTAGAGCATCTCCAAGGCTCTTGCTTAGTCAAAGGGGGGAGGGGGGAAGGGAATTTTTATAGATGTCAAAGCTCAAAACAGTGAAACAGAATAGTCTGAAACTTAGGCAACCAAATTATTTCACGCTTAAAGACTGACCCTCCTATTACCACATCCCAGGAAACAGTAACCAGAAACATGACCAGACAGAGAAGGCAGCCATATTAAGATACTAAATGCAGACATCTCACACTGCCTGTCTTTCTGTGGAAATACTTGCAGAAATCACTGAAATATGAGTGCCAGGTTTTAAATATTTTAAAATCAAAGAAGAACTTTTTATTGTCTACACTGGTACATTTTTACGTGAAGGTCAAAAAGAACCACAAGACACCTTCATGGAATGAAGCATCGTTCCAGTGACAACTCGCATTCAAGACGGTCTGAATAAATCTTTATTTCCTACCTTAAGTTCCCCACAGCTCCCCAAGCAAAAAAGCTAATTTCCCATGCACACTACAGCAGTTTCTCACTTTACACCTACAATAGTGCTGCTGTCAGGAAGAGAACCCACTGCAAGTGCCAAAAATCAATCCAACATATTCTTAGACAAAAAGTAACATGCAGCATCTGAAGATAATGAGAACTGCAATCATTCAAACTGACAGTCTACTGCCTGACAATTATCACAAGGCAAATTTTATGAATTCATATTTCCTGTGATGACAAGCACCAGGTTACACAGAAGGGTATTCAAATTTTCTTTTGAGTATGAAAATCTCCTCTGAGCCAATGAGTTCACTCCAAAACGGAATTCACTTAACTGAAGGGAATAAAAAGATGCTGACCTGAAAAGATTGAGATTTCCTCAGTGCTTCCTGTGTTTAAATAACACGCACTATATATTGAATATACCTTCAGTACACAAATTATCACAAATATTTACTGTTCTTTACTCATAGACACATTTATTATTTAGAATGAAATTTTCTAGTTAAAAACCTACCAAGACTGCCAATTTTGAATACCACTGTGAAGTGTACGTTCCTTAACTTATCAAGAAAACACGCAGAATTATAGCATATGCATTTTAGTATTCCTACCAGAGACACAACTTTTCTGCGGTTTGCTCATAATATCATTTACTTCTCTGCAAAGGCCTGATCCTCCACTGTTCTACATTATCAGATCTAAGTTCTTTGTCCTTACTTTCAGGTCTTATCATTCAGCTCATGCCAATACTTTCAACCCTCTGTCTAGATCTTGCTCCCCACCTCTCTCCCAACCCCAGTCCCTGCAAGCCTGAGCATTGCTTTAGTTCCTCAAGCGACACTACCTTCTATCTTCCTTTCTCCTTACATCTTCCAAAATTCATAACTTCTCCAAACTCTCAAAGATTCACTCACAGACTTGACAGCATAAGCACATGCAAATTTTAATTAGTATGCATAAATTTAGACTCCACACAATCTTAATTATGGAAATCCACTTACTTCCCCTCTCAGATTATTACATGTTTTTCCTCATCTGCTATTTTAAAACACAGCTTCCATGACTCCATACAGTAATAAATTCCATTCATTCATACAGCCATAGCTTTTTTTGGTCTTTCCAACAATATGAAACCATGAAATTCTACTTATACGTCAAATATTCAAAGCTTCCTACTCCCTGAAACACATATATGGTCTTCATCAGCTATAATTTGAATGATTAATTTTTAGTCAAAAATATTTTCAAATGTCTTCAGCAATATTTGAAAAAAAATCAACATGTTACCACCTAAAGCATGAACTAAAATTAGGGTTCCCTATAACAAAACTTTTTGGGAAAAGAGCAGTTGTTTCTTTCAAAACACACAAACGTAAATGAAGTTTTCTCATCAGATTCAAATGTCTGCTTCTGTAGTAAATACCAGTCAGTCAGCAGGAGGTAGCTCTAAGCACTGCTGGCATTATCAATTTGTCCCCCAACTACTATTGCATTTTTCAATAAAAAGAGAGAGATTACATCTCATTCTTTTGTGAGGAGGTAGAAGGCTGGGCTCTATACACTCACCTCGTTTTCAGCATACATATCCAGCAGGAAGGTGGAGAGCACAGTGGAAGAGCAGCTATTGTGCTTTGCAAACTAACATATCATTGCTAGTCGGAGATCTGCTAGTCCCCACGCCCCACAAGCGCTCTTCCTTCCAAACCTCCGGCACGGAAATTCACAACCATTACCCAGACGCTCACATTAAGCAGAGATCCTCAAGAATTAATACTAAGTCCATTAAAAGCACTATAGAATAAATAGGAGACCCAGAGATTGAATTTTCTTCTATAACTAAAAGGGTTTTGGAAACACAGAGTGAATATAAAGAAGCTTGAACTTCTGTTAGTTATGCTGCACTTCTCGCCTTTTCAATTATTAATTTCTGCACAGAATTGACAGTCAACACAGAACTAAGTTCTCCTTTAGCTGCAGTCTACAGGAAAACACCTCTAGCTCTTCTTCAGGTTGGCCCTGAAGCAACGGTGTCATTTTGCATTGAAAAAGTAATTCGCTACACTGAAATAACGGGCCGCTGGTGTTCCAGCACCACCTAGCCGGTCAGAGAGCAAAACACAGGCAACAGAGCTTTTGATCCAAAATGGTAAAAATAATCATTTATATAATTAGGAAAAAAAAATATCTTTTTTCTTTTCCTTAGCTATCCCAACAATCATCTTTCTGCTACCAGAACAAGATTGTTGTTTGCCATGAAACACATGGCTTGCCAGGGTGCAGCATTAAAATATGAAGCTGATTTACACTCCAGCTAAAACGGGCCAGGTTATTAACAAGTGGTTACTGCGGGACACAAGCCCAGAAATAACAGCCTTGTATTATGAAATCGTTAACGTTTCCCAGGACCTCTGAAAACTTTTCCCAGCAATTCACCAGCCCTGGGAGTGAGGTTATTCCTGGCAAGATCCACTTGCCCACCAGCAGATGGCAGAAGAGCACCACAAATTCCCTAGCCGGCTGGACAGACATGGGCAATTGAACGTGAAACGCGATTCCTGAGGCTGGCGCACCTCAAACCCCAAACCGGCAGCCCACCATCCGCTCCTAGGAGCCACGAATGAGAGTGTTTTGACAAAAGTATAGTAGATCCTTTTGTAATAAAGGGTTCTGCTGTTAGCGCAGAAAGGACAAACTGTGCACTGGAAATACATGACTATATCAGAACAAATTAATTCTATTCCTAATACATGTAAAACTAAATCAAAAAGCAAAAGGGTAAAAACTTAAAACAACAAGAGTAAATGTTCTCTCACATGTCTAAAAAGCACACCCCGACTTGGACATCCAAGGTAACACGCCGCAGTATGAAGTCGGTCTCAGTTACCAGCCTGCCCGTACACGCTTCCTCATAGCCCAAAGGACCCACTATCCCAAAGACAGCCGTTTTCCTCCTTCCGCTCAGTATTAGCTAATCCACACATCTTTGTGAAACTGAACACTGAGAATAAATCAGGCTGACTGGGGAACGTCACTGGTCCAGTCTTATCCAGCATGGGAAGTCCTTCAGCCTGTCAGCGATGCCAGATCCTCGCACCCGAGCCTCTGCAGCCTGCAGATCACTATTCAAAAGCTGAGAGGCTTCGTTTACCACTTCCCGTGGAAGGAGACCAGTGAAAGGTGAACTGGCACTCTCCACAACTGTGAAACACTCAGTTGACTCATTTTGTCTTAATCATAACCCTTCCAAGTGAATGCAAAACTGCAAGTCATTTGAAATTGTTCTCTGAAGTGGAGACTGGCCGTAAAAGGAAGCCTTACATGTGGCACTGGAGAATTTACTGAGCACCAACTGCTTAGTCACCGGTCTTTATCTGTGAAGATGAAGAAAAGGCTCAAAGCACGTACAGTGTGGTACAGGGGGTAAGAAAGACTGTTCAGGCCAGAGAGAGCTACCACCACACAGCTGGAATCCTCAACCTTGCTTTTAAAATGCTGAATTTTTCAGTTCTACAGCTACTTTTGGACAGGTACAGGGTACAGTTTAGAAAACTGAAGCTTTTAAGGAAAAAAAAGTTCAAAATTTCTTTTGCAAAAGTATAAAAATCAGATTTTCCACTGATAAGCTCTTTCAAATCAATTCCTCCAAGTGTTTTCTTTTTGCCAGCCATAATGATGGGAACATGTGTGGTTTCTTACTCTTAGAACACCTCTATAACTTCTCTGGGCATTAGATAGCAAGCAGAGCATTTAAAATGTAGTCCTAATTAATGGACACCACACTGCCAGATGTTTCCTTCACAAAAAGCTGGAGTGCTTGAGATGTTCTCTACGAGATGGAAAGAAGTAGATCTAAACAAATGTAAATATGCCTTTGTCATTCTTGTGGTAATCCAGTTGAGCAACCTGTCCTTAACAATAGCTAACAGCAGGGGAAAACCATCCGTTTTCCACACAAGCTCCAGTCCTGGCATGTTAACATGTTATGGCATTGCGATTGGTATCGAGATAAATACCTCTTGGCAATTTATTTCACCCACTGAGTTTTGTCAAAATAAAGATTTGCAAGAAAGACACTCCCAATCTACCTTCTCCAAAACAATCACAATGTTCTCTTCCCAACTTCCTTGTCCTTTCTAAAGTTAAGAAGCCTTCATGCTCTTCATGTCTTTGTTCAGAAGAGAATACATCTATATTCTTGATCATTCTCATCAGCTTTCTTCAAAACACTGTCCAAGTTCTAACTCTTTCTAGGACAGGGTGTTCGCAGACCAAGACTTCAGATGAGGAAAAATCCAAACTAAGTAAGAAGGCATCTTCCACCGTATTATCCTTCTGTTCCGTACACACGCACGCCACCTCCCCCACCCCCTTTTTTAAGGTTTAGGACAGTGTTGGGTTTTTTGGTTTTTTTTTTTGTTTTGTTTTGTTTTAAAGTTTTTACTACTTCGGGTTTTGAGAGTGAAAAATATCCCTGAGATACCCACAGCAATGCCTATGTCTCACCCCCCCCCCCAATTTACTTCCTAGGCTATATTAGGGATTTACCTGCCTTAAATACTAAACGAAGTCATAGGACGCTCCCCACCAGAAGTCAACCCACTAGGATCAAAGCCATCTATCTTGCAGCAGACAAGTAGAATATAGCAGATGAACTGAAGGTCACCCTCTGAAATCCCCATGTGTATTTTAGAAAGCACACAGATCTGATCAACATCGATCACTTCACCGAGACAGCACTCGGTATTCAGTCTGTGCTGGCTTCTTTCTCAAGTCAAGGATCTAGTGACAACTGCCATGCAGACACATTAATCCAGACTATCGCCCATGTAAGAGCTGAAGGATGTTGTTGAACAATGAATTGTGCTTATGCAGTTCAGCATGTGAGAATTTGATATATTTCCAGTTCTTGAGTTGTTGCTGATAAGTAGCCTAGCAATCAGTCTTGTTTCAAAAGCTGCAAAGTAATTTCTATAGATTTGTTATTCTTAATTTATCATTTTGCTTTGCAAATATTTTCAAAGTTCAAAAGAATGTAATTTGAGCACAGCAAACAATCTGTAGGATTACTAGTGATTAGAAAGTAAAAAACACGGTATTGAATGCCAGCAAAGCAATTTAGCAAAGGAAAATCCACTGATAATTAGTGCCATAAAGAAGGAGCAGAAATGATACGTGTAGCTTTGAATGGTCAGTCTTTTTGGTACCACACTCCCATTTCTCTCTTGCTGTGTATTTGTTGTATTAGTAACAAATAATAAAAAAAACTAAACACTAATAATCAAGACAGGCATATTAAAATGACACTATTACTGAACCTACTCATCTCTTAACAGAACTGTTCTTCAAAGGAGATTAATTATACTGCAAGAAGCTTTTTGCTGTTGCAATTTGTGAAATTTTCAATACCACAAGCATATTAAAACAGCTGCAAACATGTAACTACTTCTAAGATCCCAGGATTCATTGCATTTAATTAGGTGTTCATCTTGTGACAACCTCTCTAGTCATTGCTTCAGTACACCACTTCATATAAAAATTCTTAATTTCTAGCCTTAATTAACAGCACTATAATTAACATACAGCCCACCATAAACTATACAGAGGCAGGAAAACAGCCATGTATTTCAGTATTTAACAACTGCAACAAAAAGGGGCTAATACTGGATTTACAGCTGAATTTCTCAGCTTTAATTAGAAACAATTATTTTAAAATAAGTTATTGGTATTCCCATTTCATATGAGAGCATTTGATTGACAACACAGTGCCCTTAAAAACTGGAAACGCATCATATCAATATGCAGCATTAAGTCTTACACACAAACACATCTGCAGCCCACTGAATAGTACAAAAGGGTTAAGCAAAGTAATAGTCCAAATTAAATGCCTGAAAACTAACGCTTTGTTTTAAAGTGCAGCTATTTTCATTAAATTAAGCTATAAAGCTTTAAGGCATTTGCCTATCTCTAGAGAATAAGCCTGTACGTTAACATATCACTTTTTTTTAAATCTCCATCAGATAAATACTTAGATGCCAAGTTCATGTGAGAATTCTCTCTTTGTRTTGATACTGCCAAATTACAAGTGTCACTAAGAATAGATATTTAAGGCAAACACTAATAGAACTGTATTTATCTACAGGCACCAAACTAAGACACAATAAAATTAAATCAAATCAGAAGCATTTCAATATCCTGATGTGACCAGCATATCTAAAATTGCTAAGATCGTAAATACTTCATTGTAAAATCAAAATTACTGGTAATACAAATGCACAGCTTTTTTCAGCTTTAAAGATTTAAGTTTCATTTCAAGCTCCCTGGTGGTACCAAACCATCTAAGCTTTCCAAAAGAAAATTGTAAGGGCTGCCAACCTAAACTATATAGAAGGGGCACCATTTTACTTAAGCGGTCATTGTTTCTAAACAGTCTTACAATATAAGATACATTTACGCAGTTTCTTACAGCCATATACCCTAATGCAACTGACACACCAAAATTACCTCATATGAGCAAAACTTGGTAATTCAGGCAAACTCTATGGAATTTGGCAAAAAAGCTTTCAGGCTTTGCTTTTAGTCTTCCATTCATCAATATTTATGTTGCATATGTGACTGAATAGCTGCCTTTAACAATTTTAAATATTTAGAGGGAATAAGAAACAACTATAAATAAAAGGTATGATCCTTTTGGTTTGCAATCAGCTGGCTTCATTATAGCCAGCTGAGTTTCCTTCCCATACAGAATACTCTCCTCCAAGAAGATGCTGATTTAACAGACTCAACATTCTTCAAAAATACATTCATTTTACCAAAACTTTTTGACAGAAACCATGCAGAACAGCAGACATCAGCTCCAGCTCTTCAATTCCTTGGACAGTTATACCTTTCAGCTACCTGTTCTCTGGGGAAACAGGTGAAGGTAGCTACTCAAAGCTGTCTCCCAATTAAACTTGTTTTAAACCATAAAGCTCTCATGCTCACATCTCCTTAGATTTCCAGTGATTTTTTTTTCTTTCAGAAATCGGGCAGTGTAAGTAGCATTGAGAGGGAGCTTCCCCCAAAAGGGATTATTCTTCACACAAACATTTTCCTTTTCAGCTTTTTTGTCAAATATCAGGATGAGTATACTCTCATCCTAATTCACCCTTTACCAAAAAAAGGGCCCACAGGAACAAAATGCTGAATTCACTGAGCAGGAACAGGGGAAAGCAAGGTAAAAAAACTAAAACACAGGATCACACCACTTTTTATTTACAGCACAAAAGCACCAAGAGTATTCCCAGACTCATTCCCAGACTCACTCACCAAACCAGCAGTAAGGGAAGGTGCAGACTGTCCCAGGGATTGATTTCTCATGCGGACCAGGTTTGAGGTATCTCCAGGTGGCTGCCATATTGTTTGTCCCACTCCACTGTGGACGCTATTTGATAATGGGAGTAGTTGCTTTCCTTTAAAAACAAAACCAAAATACTATCAACTTGTTTAACAAGTTTACAAGTTCAAAATATAATTCTGAAAACAAATATTGCATATGGAGAAACCATGGTTAATAAAAAGCAATTTAAAAGTTCTGGCAGGTTAGAACTTGTAAAAGCACACTACCTGTGGAAGTCATTTAGTTTGATAATTAGATATTTCAAAGAATCTAGTTTATTTTCATTATGAGGTGATGGGTAAAACCAGAAAGTTGTAGAAGCAGATTTCTATCACTTCACACCTTTCTATATTTCATGCAACTTAAAAATGATACATTTGCTGCTAATTAAACAATTTATTACACTATGGAAAAGTAATGTTCATGTTGTGAAATCTCTGAAGTATAATTAAGGTTTTCATGAAAATACATTCATAATTTTAAAATATTACCTCTTCTAAACAACTTATCCATCTAGATATCCCCATTTTCCCCTACCACAGCAACCTTCAGCAGTAGATTTCCTGCAACTGTGATCAGCATATAATGTATGTTTAAACATTACTTTGCTTTGAACTATGGATAGATCTGTTCTAAAACAAAATTCACTATTCAGCAACATCATATTATCCTAAAAGCAAAACATTTCTGTAATTTTGTTTTCCTAAGTCTCCTTCGTATTTGATTAATTAGTGTAGATGCTAATCTCCCATGTGATCAAGTTATTATCATCAAGTTCTAAGAAGAAAGTGGAACTACACAGTGTGAAGAGTGGTTCCTATCTCAACCAGTTCACACCACTGTACCTGACTGCAGGAAGTACAGTAATCATTTAAAAGGATCTGCTCAATACATTCTTTTCTAGGCAATATAACACTCTTTTGAAAAATGTCAAGCAGTGAATTTTCACAAAGAGAAAGAACCAAAGTTAAAGTAGGTCATATTTTGACTTCATCAAGCTTGGCAGTGTCCGTTTATGTACAATTATGTCATTCACAAAAAAAGAGAAGAAAGATAGTCTTGTGGCTAAAACACATGAGTGAGACGGTCTGTAAATCTGGGTTCCATTATTAGATTCCAAATGACTTCCTCTAACGCTGGTCAGTCAACCCTGTACTTCAGTTTCACCATCTGTTACATGGGAGTGAATAATACCTCTTTTCCTTAAAATCAGGCCTGTCAGACTAAATAAATTTCTGTTTGCAAGACACAAAAATGAAATGTGGGCCTGCTATTGGGGCACTAGCGTAGGACAGGCCTCATCTCCACAGTGAAATAGTGCGAGACATAGTGGAAGGCACTTATTTATAGATGGGAAAAGGAAGGATTAGGTAATACAATTCTGTAACAGTACCCCCCTTCCAAGCACGGTGAAGATAGTTGCCTTCAAAAAATTATACACTCAGATACAGAAGAGAGCAAGACATTTATTACAATGAGTAGCAGGAAGAACTCTACCTCTTTAATCACATATACTGCAGGAAATACTTTTTTCTCAGAGGCAGAAACCTATTCTTCTGCAAATTCTTCAATTTGACCTTAGAATTACATGAGAAATATTACAAACATTCAGCACGTAAAAGCAGCTACAATATTTGGAGGACTGTCACACAACACCATTAGCCATGATTCCATGGATTTTTTTTTAAATGTTTATGTTAATTCTCTGTGAAAGTTATGAGCAATGTATCAAATATACATTAATGTAGTAAGTCAAAGTGTATGAAAGACTAAAAGGCTCAACTTTGGCTAGTAAACAGACACAGCATATTAGTACCTTTTCCTCAGTCCCACTCAAGCTGCTTACAGCTGTGGACATAATTTTTATGGTTTGCTCGTTATCAAGGTTATTTGCAAATATAATGATTCCTCTTGTCTGCAGAGATCTAAAACTACAGAACGTATATTGCTGTATTTATCTCAGTAAAGCACTAACAAAGTTGCCATATAATACCAATTCAAAGCATATAATTATTAAACCATTCAAAATGCCAGTGCTTAAGAGAGCAAGAATAATATTGTTTAATTTTCCATATTCTACAATTATGAGTATCTCCTTTTAGTTCCACAAAAGTGGAAGCCTTTCCCTACCACGCCTCAAATCTTACATATGTTCCTAACACTTGCATTTAAAATATATATCTAAACATCTACATCTCTTTTATTCAATTGAGTCAAACTTATCTTGTTGGGGATCTTTTCCCCCTTCATATACCAGGTTATAGTAGATTGAAAAGTCATTAAGATGTAGCAATAAGCTATGGAGAACCTTATCAATTCAGAACAGAAAATTTACAAGAATATTATATCCTATCAGTTAGAAAATCTATAAAAAGGAAGGGAACTTCTCTAGCTCCTGCTTCCTCCTACTTATTTTACATTGCTTACTTCTACTAAAGAAAAAAAATATATAGTATTATCTTTGGCCATTCTAATCAGTCAACAGCTGTGTAGCTAATAAGCTTTGCTCTTCTCAAGTGATTGATCTACTTAGAAAACAACCTTGAGTACAAAACATTGTAAATGTGTTCCCATTTCTCAAAAATAACCCACTTATTAGAAATAAAACATTAAAGACAGGGCCTACCCAAAATAAAAAAGTGCATACTTTACTGCTTATTACGTCCCATTATACCTAGTACCTCAAACATTAGTRTATTTATCCTTCTCCAGATAAAGGACAGAGGGACAGACAATGGATGTAGTTTCACAATCACTCAAGCCATCCAAGCTGCTGCCAAAAGGGGTGGCTTGCTCAACACTCCTCCTCTTCCCCTCCCAACTGAGAGTTCGCAAACCCTTATTCTTGCACTAACATGCAAACAGCCAGTCAGCCTAATCAGGAAGAAAACAGGCTGAAAATTAACTCTACAGAACAGGATCGGCATTCAGGCAGATCAGCTATTTGATTCCAGGCTGATCATGCAGCCCTGTATGCTCTAATGCCAGTATCATAAACTTTGATGCAAGTTTTAAACAGTTGTGAAACCATCCCCTAGCCCACATACAAAGTCTTCGAAAAAGGAAGCTATTGAGCTTGGTCCTCCAGTTTTTGGCTAACCACTGGACTATGCTCTAACTACTGGACTATTCTACAGTAGAGGTACACTAAATTCCCTGACAACAGAGCTGAAAACAGCATTCACAGAAAAAAAATTATACAAATTGAAAAAACATCTAGTTAGTATGCAGCATTTTTATTTTGAATCATAAATGGCGACAGTACTTTTGAAGCCAAAGAGAAATAAAATAATTTGAACATGATATAAAAGTTAGTTTCCCCCTAAGAAACAATATGGCAGAATATACAAAGTAGGCAAGCTTACTTTCAGTGGTTGCTTTAAAAGTGAAAGAGGTAAGAATATATCATTGATCCCTAAAGTTCTGCCACTACCTTCTTTTGATTTTGCACATCAAGTCTGAGCTTCTGTTTTTTCCTTTTTTGGCAATATATAGAATTTCATTCCAAATCCAGTCTTTTTCCACTGTTTCCTACTAATATCTCCTTTCACATCTTTCTCTTACATAAAATTTTGTATGTCTTCCCAATAAGTGGTCAGCTCTAGTTTTAAATAAAAGAAGTATCAGTATATTTAATCACAGTTGTTATGCCAACAAGTAATACCAAGTCTTTAATAGCACTCAGTTATTGTACCAGCTTTGCAAAACGGCATACCTGACAGAGAGCCAGCCAAACTGCCTCTCCGTAGCTTGCAGTCATCTTGACTTAACTGACGATGGAGCTTGGTTTTCCCAGCAGATGAAAAGATGTCAGGATTGCTGAGCTTTCTGCAGCGTAATGGAGTGGACTCTGCTATCATTTCCTGTACAAAGAAAAACAAGCAAAAGTTTGTTAGTCATAGCTAAGGTGTCTATTTTCTGAAATATACTATCTCGAAAGTATAAACAAGACCTGATATTTGGGGGGGGGGGGTATTATTGTTTTATTAAACAACCTGCTTAAAATTGTAAGTTTCCCTCTTCTGTACCACACCTCTGTGCAGAAAGACATCAAAAGACCCCAGTCCATCACAGCTCTTGAACATTGTTGTAAGGAACGCTAGCAATAAAGGTCAGAAAAAGGCAATTAAGCTACAACAGTTATTTGCTCTTACGGTATGTTGGAAAAGAGACTATTGAAAATCAGGCTAGAATAGATGCTTTGACTAAATCTGTTTTCTGCTAAAGCAAAGAGTATTTGCTCCAATTTACTGAACATTTATTCCATCCAGTAGCATACCTATAAAGAAACTGTTGTTACGTCTTGTTTCAACCCAAAACTCCTATTATAAGATACAGTACAGCAGCTCTACTACAAGACTGGAAGTATCATTATATAATAATTCATCAGGATAGAGATCATTCTTCGTGGAATGTCTTTGTTATTGCTATAAACAAAATTAGACATGTGTTTGTCAGAAACTCCCCCACACATACACTCATTTTACAGCATACAACAAACATTCAATCAAAACACAAGTAGGTAGAACAGCGGCCAACACAACTACAGTCTTTCCTTAATACATTTAATTGTTCTGGAGGTGTCAAACTAACTCTGATTTTACATCTGAAGAAGAATTACAAGCATAGTTATCATGCGTGGATTTAACCATAACGCGACACTTTCCATTATAGCCTATACAGATGCACTTGGACAAGTTTTCTCTTCTCTTCAGTTGTGCAACACATTATGCATGTTTTAATGGATTGCTCCATTTTGTTTCAAATGCCTCTCATTAGCCATACAGCAGTTCAAATCATGCTTGTCCTTATAAAATCTCATCTGAGGCAAAAAATAAACTGCAAGGAACAATTTGCCTAGCATGATACATCATCACATGGTTTAACTTGGTTCTAAATCATGTCTTTTACATCATATTTAAAACAGAAATTCATCTACCACCAGTGGTTTTTAATTAAGAACTGCAGATTGAAGTCAAAAACAATTTCTGAAATCATTATTCCAAATCTGTTCAGTCTACAGTGTTAAACCTCAGACCATCAAATCCAATCCGGGAGTGTGCACTCTAAAACCTTCAAGAATTTTTGGAGGGAGTAAGGGAGCAAGGGAGGAAAAGAGAGAAAAAGAGTAATAAAGGAGGGGAAAAAAAATAAAGTGGTGTTTACATGAAAAAAACTGAATTTGGGTTTGTAATAGAAACCTCACTTCGCTCTGACTCACTACTGCTCAACCTTTCCTAGACCCCATCTCCTTTCAGTTACGAATCTTTTGGCATTTCATAACTGTACGTAACTTCGAAGGACAGAAGTGCTTTGCTCCACATCTGCTTCAGTGGTGCACATTTTACAGGTTGAAAGGTACTGCTCTAAGCTCTCATGTAATTTCCTCCTCTGGCTATGGTTACTCATTCAGTCACAGCACTGCCTAAACTGAATCAAGACAGAGACTTGAGTAATTTAAGGCAGATCACTTACCCAATTCATCACCCAGCTACAAACAGCTGCACTGGCACAAGAGCGGGGGAGAGTATGAAAACAAGCGACCTACAGTAGAGAAAACTGCTTGATCTGGAACAGCTTTAATTAAATCTTAAGGTTCCTCATACTCATCTTGGAGCAGAGACACTCACATTTTCATTTGTCTCAAACCTTTTTCACAAGTGTACTGAATACTTTAATTTCCAGCAGCCTATACTTCTATTTTTTGTCATTTGGAGAGCTGAAAGGACATCTGTATTCATGCTACCACACTTCCAGCTTGTACTTAAGAGTAAGCTATATAATTTTAAATTGTGACATTAGCTGTCCCCAGCATTCCCGTGACAGTTACAGAGGCAGAGGGGAGAAAGTCTTTGTTGTTTCTATTTGTGATGGGGAACGTATATGTATATACGTACGTGTACATACATGTGTATATATATACACACACATGCATATATATCTTTGTGTATGTGCATGCACATAAATATGTATGCATGCATACACACACACACTATATACACAATATCCACTCAGCTGCAGCGTCCTGCCTACACACACCTCTCAGCCCTGAGGCCAGCCTAACGGCATACGCTGCTCCTCAGGGTGTCGCTGCATATGCAGTTCTTCAGAATTGGGGACCTCAACTTTTTTTTTTATTATTTTTTAATACATATATAAAAATAAAACAGTCAGAATTTACCATCTCACCCTGGCATTCCAGGTTACAAGAAAATTGGTTAAAGTCTCACCCAGCCTGTGCTCTCTCCCTCTCTGTTCTGCAGTTCCAAAATATGTTCCCAGCATTTTTCAATACCTAGCTACTTCCCAGGATCTTCCCCTCAATGCTGTCAGCCCAGGTACTGCCCGCCTACGCAAATCACTAGGAAAGCCAGCATTCTCCCACCCTCATCCATGCACTCCATTCCCATGGTTGTCTTGCCTTCAGCCAGCGCATTTAGGCTTCTGCAGGAAGAAGCCCAATCCTGCTTGTAACACTGATGCAGCAACAGTAGTTGCTCTCCCTACTCCCCCACCCAATTCAACTGAGCCTGGTGGAAGAAGGAAAAGGAAGGAAGATACCTGCTCAGCTGCAAGGTCCTGCCTGCACACCCCTCTCAGCCCCGAGGCCAACCTCGTGGTACCTGCTGCTTCTCAGGGTGTCGCTCCATGGGCGGCTCTTCAGCAGCAGCCCCACATTAAGCAGCTGCTCCCCACCAATCACTTACACTACGAACACATCGCAGGACCAGTGGACTGGTAACAGGTTCTCACACCACCTAGTAAACTTAGGCTGTCCACTATAGCAGATAGGGTTAGTGCATTTTACATACAGAAAACTCCTCACAAGCCCTTTTTATTAAGCACATAAAACACTCGGACAATATTCAGAAGACTACATAGTTGTTGAATGTTTTGAAGAAAAGGACCCCAATAATGCTCTGCAGGTTTAAACATTGTTTGTTTGTCCTAAAAGTCAGGAAAAAGCAAAGTCCACTGCAGTGTTTTGAGACAGCCTACTGTTGTTTAAAAAAAAAAAAAAAAAGCTGAAGTACAACATGGCCAATTTAAAATTCCATTTTCTAAGCGTGTATTGTGCCAGCAAAACCCTGAAGAGGGAAAGTTTTAATTTAACAACAATAGAGCTGTCTTTCATAAGACTGTTATTTCACTCATCCATCAAAACCACGCTTTAGTATTACAGTTCATAGAGGAAATACAGGGGAATAACAGTGTTTAAGTTAACACCATTAAAACAAGGTGGGGGAGGGAGGTAGCCAGGGAAACAGGGAGAAAACTCTCCTTGCCCCAAAACAAGATGTGATACATAAAAAGGACAGAAAGGTCTTATACAATCTTCCAACTGAACAGTGAAGGAAGACTCCTTGCAGTGAAACAGTAAGATTTTGTTTGCACACTTTCAAGTGCCTAATCAGATTACCAGACCAACCAGCTGAAGAATCAATTACACAGCACGGACCGACAGATTTTAAGGACTCAGCTTCCACTTCTGAAAAGAAAAATTTCTTACAGCTTTAGAAATGAAAGCGTTAGTAAGCATGTAACAAAAACACATTGCTAACACAGGGTGGAAAGGACTACCAGCGCCTCTTTCTTTCCAAAGGCGATAGAAAAAAACTTCTTAATTTACTTTGGCCTTGTGGCTTTTGCCAAAGCACAAACTAGGCTTACACAGACAGCTGAACTCTGCAAAGCTTATGGCTCAAGATAAGAACGTCATACAAACGATCTTGATTTGTTAGGCAAAGATTACTCCTATCCAGTCCCTTCAATGGTATACAGAGGTTTGCTCATGTAACATGAAATAGTGGGATACAAAGAAGAATGGCAATAGATCTTTCTTCAACAGCAAGCAGCTCCACACTTTGCAGCCCAGTCACTTACCACACTTGCACAGAAAAACAGTTAAAATAGCAGTGGCACTGAAAATAAATACAGGTCTGTTCCTCCTGCCTGAAATCTCACGTTGGGGTTACTGCACTCGGCAAGATGGAGAACAGAAGAGACTGCTGCAATAGCTGTAGCCAAAAGACAAGAAACCTAATATCCTTCCTGGAGTGTAAGATTACACTCATGTGCCATGTTAAAATCCTGCTCCAGTAACTTCAGAATACAGGTACAAGGAACCTGCCTGGTCATCAACTCTAAATAATACCTCTTTTCCATTCCAGCAAACAGGAAGAGGTTCTCAAGGAATTCAAGCAAGAAATAAAAAAACAAGCACGTACACCACCGCAGTGATTTTTAGCAACATAATCTAATTGCTTATTTTTTGTAACTGTTCATTTAACAGTGCCACAAAAGAGTAGCACAGTACAGATCCCTAATCTAAAAAGGGCATGCAAACACTGCAACCGCAGATGCTTGTCACGGGAGTAAGCCATTACCTTCTTTGAACTCCTACATGAAATACCACACGGAGACTGACAGAGCAACGACGGACGAGTTTTAGAAAGCAACCCTCTTAAAACCTGTCTGTAGGGCCTAGATTTAAGATCTAATAGATCATACAAAGACATGAGCACTTGCTTACATGTCATTGTGTTAAACAACTCATGAAATGCATTTATTGTTAGCAGTCAATATTATATGGCTATTAAACCTCTTAATTTACCTAAAGCTCTCTGCAACAAAGAAAATATTTAACTGTGATTAACGAACATTCAAATCTCTGCAGGTGAAGACATGTTAAACTACTAGCCAGAAAAAAAAGCTGCATAAAAGAAAGTTTTACTTGAATAGGTATTGCATGAACAAGAAAAATGAGAAATCTGTCTAATGAGCATAGACATCTAAGGTCAGCTGGAAGTGACTTCTAGCAAACTGCTGAAAAGAAGAATGAAAATTTAAATACAATAAATTGACAAAGAGTACACTAATATTACTCTAATTTGTAAGGAGAATAACTAATAAGTAATGCAAATCGAGTAAAGAATAACTGGAAGCTTTCTGAATTTTTTTTAAAGCAATAAAAATACCGCACATTGAAAACTCCAATTTCCATTTTCGAATCCAGGAGTGTTTGTCCTTTTAAAAAAAAAAAAAACTGTTATGTCAGGATTGTGTGCATACATGGAAGAGAAGCCTTCTTTTTCTTTTCAGCCCTTCCTCCTCACTTCAGATAATGTGTGTACATTCCCCTAACAAAAGATAGATCTGATACTATCATTAGGTCTCAACTCTAATACACTTTATAATACACTGAGAAAGAAAATTGAAGGCCTAGAGAAAAGATCACAAACCAAACATCTGTGTAAGTACCACTTAAAGCAACGTAAGCGTAGTGTTTATGCTATTATTTAGCACTGAAATTTGCCTTCACTTTCCAGCCTGGCCATGTCATACTGAGGGAAGAGGGCCAGCAATTCACCAAGAAGCTGAGGGGTGCCCAAACGTGACCAAAATTGTAGGCTGAATAAGAACTTGAAACTAGGACTCTTCTTAATTGTATCTGTTTAACTCATGTACTGCCAGCAGCATCCTGAAGAATGTCAGAGGCAGCAGAATCAAGGAAAATTATACTAAGTCAACATAGCCTCTTAGAAACTATAATATTTTGGTTTACTGCATCAAGAAGACAGAAAAGCCTTACAGACTATATTACATTATATAAAAATGTTGGTATTTTAAAGACACAAAAGAACTTTACAATATTTTTCTGTTTAATAGATTTATTAGAGGAACTTAGCAATAAATCCCAACATTCCCACAAAAATGTATAAATTTGATTTAGTATCAATATTAAGCTTTCAAAAATGACTAGAAAGTTAAGCACTGTTGCCATAGTAATGTTTTCCAAAAAGTTATATACAGTGTAATATGCACACGTTTAACAAATTCTAAATATGTATAGCTTCTTGTGTACACTCTTCTGTGGTTAGAAAGATTACAAAAAAGTTACAAGCAAAATAAATTTAAATCCTTCTTTTGAAAAAAAAAAAAAAAAGCAATGTTTCCATGAATCATCTGATACTATGAGATACACCTCCCCTCTCTTACCTTTCTCCTCCAATGGGAAGTTTGGGGGGGGGGGGGTTTGGTTTAGGGTTGTTTTTTTTTAAATCCTTCAGGAAACAACTCCAAGGCATGTTTGAATAAGACTAATGTATTCTAAGCTTTAATGTTGTTTCTCAGGGGAAGTTCAAGTTGATAACTTTGTTGCCAGATGTCCAGGTGCACAAATACATTAAAAAGTTTGTTAAAAAGCAGGAGCAAATATTTACAACTACGCACACTATTACCCCCTTTCTGAGAATCATCAAGTTGCAGAATTGTTTTATCCATAATGGAACCACAGTCTAGAAAACAGGGATATTTCGTGATTATATATGGTATCTGGTTGAATGTTTCATCCTTACTGAAAAATTCAAATAGCAGTACAATGGCTCACACAAGCAAAGTACCTGATCCTACTTTGTTTTAAGAGAAGAAAGGGCACGAATTCTTAAATACACATTGGAAATGCCTAAACCCAGAAGAACTTCATCTATGGAAAAAAGAGCAGCAAACCCTGTACTAAAGCCTGTATCAAACTTAGAAGAAGCTCAAAGAAACCACTATCAGACAGAGTACTTCATATAAAGACTCAAAACCCATCACATACTCACTAGTAGTGTGAGGGGAAAAAAAAGGGGGGGGGGGAGGCTTGAACAGTTCAAGCACTTCATCTCTCTACCATTAGTATTCCAACTTAAATATTTTGAAGATTTAAGGTTACAGGTGCATACAGCAGGGAAAGTAACTCCTGGCAAGATAAAAATTAAAAAAAAAATCCATAATTCACCATTTCTAAGTTAGGATCCTGTCTGCTAAAAGTATTAAAAAATATATATATGACAAAAATTTTGATTTGTTGTAAATCTTGGTATTGCAAAACATCACTAAAGCTTCTCTCTGAAGACTTTCTACCATGAAACTCAGAAGACAGATGTGCCAAGCATGTGATGATTTCTGACATTACTGAACAGTATTACAGTAAGTTATCTTTCGCATCATACATATTGCTAAATACTCATTTTCTATATTCCTCTCTATTTAATGGCTGTCTAAAAACTAAGACATGTACATTTAGATTTGTTAAGGATAGTAATGCACGGCATCAAACTAAAACTTTTCTGTTTGCCACTTTTTTTTTTTCGGACTTATTCAGATAATTATAATGCAGAAAACTGACTGTAACACCTCCCATTACAATTAAGCAACAAGACAGACTAGAATGGAGGACTGCTTAAAGAACCAAGCAAACAGCAGAAACACAGCTGCATCTTAAGCTGTGCATGTAAAAAGAACTATCATTTCATGTTGGCTATAACAAGCAGGAGAATTATCAGCACATTCTGCAGAGTGCCCTGATCTCCTGCAACGCTGGCGCTTTTTTTTTTTTTTTTTTTTTTTTTTTTGCCAATCAGCGAACTTCCAAAACTCCAACCATATTTATTTTTGTTCACAATACAAACATTAGGTTTTCGTCGCACTCAGCAGGAAAGAGCAAAACAACATAAAACATCATTTCATATCTGTGTAAGTTCTAGCTAATGGCTAAATGCAATCAAGAAACAAAATTACAGTCAAGTCATTTTCTTTGGTAATGTAAATTTTCTCTGTATTTCTACTGAGAGAGGTGAGCAAGACTCAGGTGATAGGCTAAAGGTCCATTTTATTTAAATAAATAAATGTTTCATAGTAATAAAACCTAGAGGAATGTTTCATCTAATTTTATATTAATGAACATTATGGATAGAAAGGTCTGGGTCACATTTCAAGAATTGATACATTATTTGTATTAATATTTGATTCTCAACCCAAAATAATCTAGAGCTTTCTATGTCTGACACACAAATAAAGTAAATTTAAAATTAAAATATTAGCTGAAAATACGGAGTTTGGCAAGTGAACAATAATACAGTGCATAAAAATGTGCATGCTGTATGAAAATGACTGATTTAGTAACAGCGCAGAGTTCCAATCTTCTTTTGAAAAATGYGGACTTTCCAAAGAAAAATGTTTAAAGTTGTTAAGTTTGAAGCATCAAATAAAATCTCTGTTGGTCCTGTTTGAGATTTAGCCCTTAAAAGTGTCCCACGGCTAAGGGGGCTAGTAGAGAGAAATCCATGCTCAACTGCTGTTCCAAGGCTTGTTTCAAATGAAGCTGCCTACAAAGAAAAGAAAAAGGTAATTGATGAACCAAACTTTGGTGGGGAACAGGAGAGATGACCTAAAGGGGCCTTTTAATTAGACATTCAATGACTTTTTACAGATGTGTAACACAACTTTAAGATGTGATCTTCATTTATGAAGCTCACTTGAATAGTGCACACTTTGCAGGAAGACTAAGAATAGTATGAAAACAGAAAATACTACAGGAATCCTATTTAACGAAAGCATTTTTTTTGCCCAGTTATCACCTGAATAGTACTAGTAGTATAATTATTTGCAATTAGACTGTCTGAATCCACTAGCATCAACATAAGGTAAGCCAAATTCCACAAATTTAAGATAGGCAGGAATATAAGCCAACAACATTAGAGATGGACAGCATGGGTATGTTTAACAATAAAGGCAACAAGGTCACAGGAAATTAGTGGCAAAATAAAATCTAATATGCATGGCACAATGGCCTGCTAAGGGTTAGAACACTATTTGCCAACATACATGATGAAGAAAGAACAAAATTCATTTTAATCTGGTGTTATCACTAAGGAAGGTGGTTATTTGCAAAGGTTTTTGGGGGGGGGGTTGGGGGTTTTTTTTGTTTTTTTGTTTTTCAAGTGAAAGCTCCAATTCTTTGCCATCAATATCTGTCTCTGTGAGCCACCTGGAATATTCTCACTTCCTAGCACAGATGAGATAAGCACATCAATACACAGCAAAAATAACAAGCACTTCTGCAAAGTTCTCCTGAAGAGAAATTTTCTCTGAAGCTCAATAGCAGAGCTGCATGCAGGATATGAGGGGAAAAAAAAAATTATCATTTGATTATAAGGTTGTAAATAAAACTACCAATGGCTTTAGAACTAAAGGAAAGAGGACACACTAGAACAGCGGAACTTAAGTTAACCTTTGGAAACCAAACAAATACTTAATTCTTAGCTTTTCTCAACAGAAATCACATAAAATGGCAGACAAAGATAAACTAATTCACCATTCTTATCAATGTCTGCACAAAGAAATAAAGTCCCTATAGTATTGCACAAAAGCTTCTGCTCACCAAGCTGCATAATTCAGTTCCATCCCAAAGAAACAACAGCCAAATTTTTTTTTTCAAGGACAAGCCATGTATTACTTCCCTTCTGCTTGAGGACACAAACAATGTCCAATTGTCAGGTTTGCGAACATCAACAGGCATCAAGCTCAAACTGAAAGACTATAAAAGAAGTGCCTGATAAACCGGAAAAACATTGCTGCTAACAGATTCTCCTCTGTTCTCAAAACAGGGATCAAGGCAAGGGCCAAAGAACAACTAACTGAATGCACAATTTAACTTTCAGGGTCACATATTTTTGCCATCATCTCGACACTGCACAGATCCAGTTGAAGACAGCTGACTAATAAAATGGAGAAAGAGGTATTTGCTACAAATATGTCACTGCATTCATCTATGCAGAAACTGTTTCTTTAGCAATAGCTTTGCTTAAGGTCAGTTCACTTACTATGCAATTCATTTATAGGCTCTTCTCTAAGACTGTGACTATCATTTATTTCTTTGTACTCTCTGATCTTCTGGTGCTGTCTAGAACACTTAATGTCAGTCCTGATCACTCAATTTCCTTTTAAAGAATTTCTAACACTCCACGTGATGATTTTTTCATAATAAAGCACTCACAAACACTGTACAGATTGATAAGAATCATTTTTGTGACTCAAATCTGTTTTTAACTATGAAGCAGCCCATTTTTAAGATGAAGTTACCTTGCAATGAGCCCTTCTAAATAACTGGGTTTTCAGTACATTTCAAATGACAAAGAATACCATCATACCCAGAGCTTTTGCTAGCCCAACAAGTCCTCAGTGAACAGGAGACATGCATCTACCAGAAGAAGGTTAAAAGAACAAATGTTAAGAGATGATGCAAAACATTCAATTACTTCACTGCCTATCAGTGCATTTTTTCCTAAGTAGATCCACAAGGCTCTATGACATATTATTTTTCAGTCCTGTTTTTCCAAGAGTTTAACACTTTACTCATATTAGTCAAGTTGGATTCTTTGTCTCTTATACATCTTTCTTGGAAAGCTCTGAAAGTCACATGCAAATGTGTGCAGTTTTGCCAATTTGTGTACTTGCTTTGTAATGACAAATTATATTCAAAAAAAATGGTGCAAAGAAATTGAATCTGATGATTCTAAACTGTATGTTGTTCAGTAAGAAAAGCAGCAAATCCCAAATTTAATTCCTAGGATAACTAGAAGTAAATATGCACAGGGAGAAAGCCTTCATGGAAATATGGAACTGCGCTGTGCTAATTGATTTTTACATCACTGTAAAATAGAGTATAACTTACAGACAGGTGTTTATGCAGTCCTTCTGCACCTGTGCAACTGTCAGTGACTTTAAAAAAAAAAAGCATGCATAAGCAAAAGTATCAAATTCTCTTTATGACACATAGTACCAGGAAGGCAAGTTAGAAAACTACTTTTTTTTATACTCCTTTTTACTGAGCTCCAAACATAACAGGTATGTTTTTGAAAGATAAAAGGAAAACATACTTGAACATCAGCAGATCAGTCTGAAAGTACGGTGTTCCATAAAGATCTTCGGGCTTACTAAAATGCAGCTGCAGGACATTTTCACAAGTTTTCACCCCACAAACCGTACTGAATTCCCCCCTGCCCTTCAGCAGTTGTACCATTTACATTTAGCTTTTGTTTGACCAGGTTAAAAAAAGAAAATGAAGCATCTCAAGCATGGGTCCAACTCTACACATAACTGAGTCTTCATTAAGGTTGGTATATGCTGCAGCCCACAGCATTCATTTATCATTTTATCCATTCTACACTCTCTCTTCTGTCATGAAGGAAACAAACGTGTTTTAAAGCAGATTTTGAAGGTAAAAAACAGAGCTCTTTCATTATAAACCAAACAAGGCCTTCAGATCATTTTAATACAGTGATATGCCACAGAGCAACTCTCTACAGCCAAGAGAGACATCTACCAAGACATCAAAAAAAAAAAGTGTACTTTCCTCAGCTGAAACAGTTTTGTACTTCCGTGTTAAAAGGCAGGGTTTTGAGTGACCATGGACACAGCTTCTTTCTCCAGAGAACTGCATTTTGATCAGGCTTCCAATAGAACTACATCACCACCAAAAGACACTAGCCACAGCAAAGCACCATTTAATCCACAAGCGAAATTGTACAAGACTCCACATCATTTGTCTGTTTAGGTACTGTAGTTCTTAAGGAACAAGCTCTTGATGGGTGAGTAAACCTTTTTGTTTTAGTAGTCTCAAATAATCCATTAAGCTGGTGGTCTTCAATGCTTCCTTCACTTCAGCTAACTCAAGTTCTATGAACAAGAACTAAGAAAGGGTAGAAACATCACATGATTTAAATAAATGCCTATTGTCATATCTATAATAAATCACAGCACCTCTTATAAGCACCAAAGCTATCTTGGCTTATCTAGCACAATATGCAGCTCAGCCTTAACAGCAACAAAAATAACCTATCAGAGAAAAATGAAGGATTGACTTTTCTAGCAACTCTAAGAAATACCTTGTCAGGTAGGACAACATTCAAATTCTTTGTGCTACAAGAAGGCACATGAACTTGCCCAAGAAATGAGGCAACATCTAAGCTAATAGCATATACCTATTCCTCCAGTGCAATACACACGGATGTTACAAGGTTTCCTGAAATGTACAGTCATAAGTATATCCACAGGCTTCCTGAAGCTTCCGTAGACACCTAACCTTAGCCTTGGACAGCATCCCATTGTTATCTTCAAGTACACTAATAAATACCAAGCAGCAGCAGCTCTTCCCTTCAAACTAATAATTATGATTATAGAAACAAATAGTCCCACAACAAATGCAGCCATTTCTGATAAAGAACTTCTGCTGGCTCCTTCACTTGCATACTCCTTTAGGACAAGAAATAGAGCACTGCTGAACTCAGAGGCAAACCATCAGCAATGTGAACATCTATATAGTCATAATCCCTCCACTGTCTGCTTAGCTATTCCAATAGGTAAGCCAGATATGAAAGTAATGTAATGACACGGTATTTATTTACTCTTATTGTTTGCTTGTGACAGGATACTGAAATCTCAAATGGACAAGCTGAATCATCCCCTATGCAGATGATGCAATGCCTACCTATTTATTGATCGCAGCAGCAAATGAGGTTCACCCATTAATATTCAACTTTTTTGAAGGGGGTGATGTTTTTATGATACCAGACCAGAGGTGTGCCATTTGCCCTTTGGCTCTATTTTGTTATTATCTAACAAGCACACTGCAGAACTGGTCACTTGACTTCACATTCCTTTTGTCTGCTTCTAGATGACTCTTTTGGCTCAATGCTCTTATTATCTAACAAGCACACTGCAGAACTGGTCACTTGACTCTACATCCCTCTGATCTGCTTTTAGCTGAGTCTTTTCTTCAGCCACATTATTTTCATACTTCTAGACATTAGTATGAACATACAAGCCAATACAGAGTGACGTGTTACAAGCAGCTGCCATGCTGCCTGATCAAAATATAAAAAGGCAGAACTGTGGCTAATGAAGTCAGGCAGGAGCAGCTCTGGCATCAACAAGAATCTGAAGATGATTCAACAAGAACGAGTTGATGGAAGGCAGCAAGACTACCTAGAAGACACAGATAGGCTTGTTCCTTCTCGCTTCTTTCCTTGCCTCCTCAGAAAAAGAACAGGGGAGGAAACAGACACAGAAGCATAGATGTCATAGGCAACAGCTCTCTTCCCCAGCTAATCTTTGGCTTCTTCACCACCTTTATTTCCTCACAGAGAAGGGGATAAATCTGAGCAAGTAAATTCTGAGATGAGTGAGGATACAAGCCAACCAACCATATATATATATTAATGTGATGTGTGTATATATATATATATATATATAATATTAATGTGATGTCCTGAATACAAAGAGTTATAATAATCACATAGGCATAACATTACAAAACTCTTCCTCACACGACACACCCAACTGTGGCAAAACAATCCCCAAATTTGTAAAAAGACAAGTATCAAACAGTAGCTGAGAAGTAATCTTGCCTGCGATCCCACCATTGCAGGCCACCACTGGAATACTGACTACTTTTGGTACACACACTCCAAGAACAATTGGGGAAAAAGTTCAAAGTGCTAGAAAATGGTATGAAGCAAAAAGAACTCAGCTTCTCCTGTTCCCACTGAAGATAGACTTCACATTTCAAATACTTATCCATGGAAAAGATATCAGATAGCAGAATTTTTACTGTCCGTGCTAGCACAGGCATATTCCACAGCTGAAAGCTGGAAGTTAGACAAAATAAGCCTTGAAATAAGATGTGGTTTAGCTTCCTAACTGCAGGAATAATTAAACATTGGCAGAGCTTTCCAGAAGAGGTGACAGACACACCATGATCTAAGCCTAAGATAAGATCAATTTCTAAGTGAGATGTTTCAATTTATCTCTCAGGACAGTTCCACAGACTGCACCTATGGGGAAATCATGCTGGAGAGCCACAATAACCCATTTTGGCTTTGGGACCTATGAAGTTTCAGGAAGAAAGAAAAAACTTTTGCTACCTCCAGAAGGTTTGTAGCATTACAGTTTCACATGACTGTAACAGTTAAATGATTTGATTTTAAGTCAGTTATCTTGTTCAGACATCAGGACATACTTTCCATCCAACACAGAAATGACAAAATGTACTGTCTGAGGGATATGTGAGATCTCGGCTTCTTCAGGCACATCAGAATTCACAGCTGGAGACAGTCTACCACACCGACTGCCCTATCAGAAAGGAGTCGCCCAGCATAAAAATAACCAGGAGTGAAGAGATTTTTCATCTTTCTCCATATTATGGATGTGACTTGCCTGTTGGCATCAGCTTAACATCTCCTACATAATAAATACACATGCAGCAGATGAGCTTCAGTAACATTTTAGTTTGACTCTTGGTCAGCAGCAGCCAGGTTAAACTTTATACAAGATCAAAGGTCCACCTAACCCAAGATCCTGCCTCTAGCACTTTCAGTCCTTCTTCCAACCCCTCAAACTTTTTGAGGAGATTCTGCTACTGTCTTCCCTTCATCTCTTTTTTATCCTAGGAGGTCAAATAAAGTCACAGAACCTACTCATTAATCTTCTCCTGGCCCTGGTCACCCACAACAAGAGGAAGAGGAAGCTTGACAGAAGTGAGGGTGGAATGCTGACAACCATGGGGTCTATTTTTGTTCCGTCATCCTGTCATGTCTCTGAGCAGAACACCACTGGGCAGCACCCACCAGTTCCCTGAATGCCTTCATAGAGCAGTGAATGCTGTTAGGGGATATTCTGCTCAGCATCCTCTGTTTTTATTCTTTTGACCCTCAACCTCCATCCCCCTAACCCTCCAACAATACTTAGGCTTTTCCCAGATCTGTTTACTCTCCCCCTGCTTTCAGAGGAAGGCAGGATTTAATTTTGTTAGGGACAGCCTAACAGCCATTCCTCTTGGAAAAAAAGCCCATATGAATAGCCACAAACATCCCCTATGGATGAGTAGAGGGAAGCATAATGTGTTTGCCCTGTTCAGGCAAGTTTGCCCAGGCTCGTTATTTTCAGCTCAGATTTCCTCAGCTGAATTCAGACTACTCAGTAACCTTCAACAGAGCCCTTCTCCAAGTACCTCCACTCTGAATGCTTTTTGTATCCATAACATTCTTTGGCAAAAGGAGTTCCACACACCTATTATCTTTTGCATGAAGACCCACCTCCTTTTAAGCCTGACTCCCACTTTAATATAAGAAGAAACAAGCAGCTGCTGATCCCTATCTACCCTCTCCATACCATTCATGGTCTTGGGTGCTTCCATCATAAACCCCCAAGTCATATCTTCTAAATACTGAACAGTCCTTTATACAAGAACTTTGATCTTTCAGTTTAAGTAGGAAGTAACAAAAGCAACTGACAAATAGAAACTATGATCCATTTGGCGTTTTTCACAATAAACATCACTGTGTCTTAAACTAATTATATAAGCATGATATGGAAACAATCTAATGATTAAAATATGCCTCCTAAGCAACAATAATTTTCACCTCAACTTCCATTTTTCTCCTTCAAAGTAGTCAGCAAGCACATGATGATTAAGCTGATACTTCATGGAAATCCAGCTGGGCTATGTTTGACAAAGACCCCCACATTAGAGGCCCAATGAAACTAAATTGTCGTGAGATAAGAAAGACAATTCTGCTGTGAATTAATGAGTGATTAACAGACACGAAATAAAAGGTCGGAATAACTGGTCTTTTTCACAAAAAAGAAGGATCACCAGTGGAACTCCACAAGGATCCATTCTAGGATCAATACCTTTAAGATATTTTAAAGTGAAATCTAACAAAGAAACTCAACACTTACGTGACAGAGTTTGCTGACAATGTTTAAAGTTATTCAAGGTTGCAAAAGCAATGGCCAAAGATCTGAAGGAGACTTTAATGATACTGTGTAAGTGGGCTGTAAAACAGCAGATAAGATTAAATGCAGATAAATACAGAAAGTGATGTACAGTGTAAAAAAAAAAAATCCCAAATTTATATACACAATGACAGACTCTGAACTAGCTATTACCACTGAATAAGAGCAATTGTGGAGTTATTATAGGCAGCTCCATGAAAGCACCAGCTCAATTCTCAAGGATTGCCAAGTGGGCGGGGGGGAGCGAGACAGACAGACAGACAACAAAAGCAGATGTTAGAAGAACAAAGAATAAGATCTAATGCGCTAAATAAATTCACAGAAGATCATATGCTAAAATACTGTAGAGCCAGTCCTGATTATTGTTCCCCAAACCCTGTTTCCTCTGATCCCTGCATCACTATCTCCAAGCTGATACAGAACTGTAAAAGGTACAAAGAAAATGACATGGACCATCAAAACAATGGAGTCGCTTCTAACTAGAACTCCTCTGGAAAAATCATGAGCAAGGGATTGGTAGATAAAATAAAGGCTTACCAAACGATAAGCCACACAGAAGAACATGGAATTTTTTTTCACTGCCTCTTCCAATACAAGAATTGATGGACAAGGGATGAAACAAGCAGGTAGAAAGTTCAAAAACAGCACTCAGCCACAGGATGCTATGGATGCTAAAAGTATATATAGCTTCAAATACTGATTGGACAAATTCACATAAGAAAAAATCCACTGGGGGCACTAAAAACAAATATCACCTCTAGTTCCGGAAGTCTGTGAGCCACAAATTACTGGAGGCTGGGAGAGGTATTTCCTCAATATACACTATACACTGCTTATGCTGTTCTTATAGTCTTCTCTAAGCATCTGCTTTTGGCAGCTGACAGACAGGATACTGGGCTAAAGGGATCTTTAGTGTGACAGAGTGCAGTCATTTTTATGTTCTTAGTTATCCTAGTTATTAAGGCTGCCCAACCCAATCCATGGATTTCCAGTCACTTTCTACATTTACAAAACTTCTACCACTTCAAATGCAAGGCAAAAGGGAAGAGGGGCAAGAGGTTCTCCTTTGAGCACACGCTGAGTAGAAGCTTCACAAATTTTAGCAGCTAAACGCCTCAAAGATTCCATCACACTGAATACTTTCCAGTACATAAAGATCTGTTCCTACAGGTTGTATCAGGTCTTAATCAGAGTACCTGAGCTAAAAACAAGCTGGCAGTATTTCCCATTAAAAAGGCTTGGGTGTCTCAAGTACTGGCACTACTGATTTTGCAGCCTTTCCTATTTTGCAATCTTACTATTGTTTTGGTGAAACTTCCTGAGTGAACTATACAATGTTATACAGTATATAGTGTGTTCTGCATGCACGATTTGTAAGAAATTCAACTCACACCTATCAACATCACATGTCAAACCAGTACAACAAACGTTTTGCTATTGTATTCAGTCACTCTACCAACCACTGTTTTAATGGACAGTTGGGAAGACAGGAAAGGAAAAAAAGAAGTCACCTCTTCTGTTCTTAGACTCTCCCCTGCCCCAACCTGAATATTAGTGTTATTCAGATGTTTCAGAAAGTGATAAGCATCAAAAGCAATAGGCACCAGAGCATGGAGGAATAAAGAGGACCAGAATCTGCCCTCTTAATCACCTGGCTTTACAAGGCGCTAGAAAATAAAGAGAGAAAAAAAAAAAAAAAAAGAACTCCTTTCTTTTTCTAGGGCCAAACCAGGAATTCCATATTCAAGACAGAACCATTAGTCAAAAGCCACCAACCAAAATAAAAGTCTCCTATAAATTGAAGGTAGTGTCTGGTTTCTAGGAATTCTAACAGCATTTTTTCCTTCTGAAAGGTCAGGATGGATTCTGATCTTGGCAAGAACACATATATAAGTGGGGCTTTTAGATTAGGCTATCATTTGTATCTTATAATTGTCTAGTGTTAGTAGATCCCCAATAACCTGGTAAACAGTGAGTCTTCCTCCAAAGTTAACAACTAACAAATCAAATTTTCAATTAAATTGAGCAGGTACTTCTGTTCCAGACTCAGAACTCCACAACGAGCATCTCTGTTGCAAAATATACTTTCTCCAATATCCAAATGAAAATACCTTTCCCCTTCTCAAGGGAATCACCCTTCTCGGTTTAGACACACCAAATGATAACTTTAGGATAGCTAGCAGTGGTATAGCAAATGCAGACAAAAGGCCATAGTAATTCAAAAGTCAATGAACTAGGAAAGTTATCCTGAACAATAATTACTAACGTTTACTCTTTCCAAATATTTGCAATAATTACAAATGAAATTATGTTAGTATTTCTCACAGCACTTGTTTAAAGTACTGTGAAGTCATTAAGTCATCTTCACTCATCTAATGCAGCTCTTCCGGAATAACCTAGAAAGTGATAAAAAAACTACACAGTGTAAGCCTAAGCATCTGCAAAGATGATGTAAACTCAAGACACCTTTTCAACAAGAAAAGAGATGTCAGACAACATAGTTTTTCACTTTGCTCCTAAAAATGGCAAAGCAAGCCAATGAATTACTCTATCTTTGGAATCTTAGTACTTGTGATTATTTTTCTTTGGAGATGAGGAAAAAGTAGAAGTGCTAGTTGCCAAGCATCACCTACACTTTTTAATCTGCTAAATCTCATCCCTCATTTTTCTCTCTTGTAAAAATAGGAATAGCAAAATATATCCAAAACAAAGTTGAAGATCTTTTGGGTCTCCCACCCCTGTAATGCTAAGTAGTAATGAAGGAATCCATTCTTTTTTTAATGAAAGACATGATAAGAGTGGACATACTGAACTTCTGTGCTCTCATTTGTAGCAAGCCTACATATTTTCAAATAGCTATAAAGATCCATTTCCTAAATATATCACTTCTTGTTTTAAGAATTAAGATAAAACAAGCATATCAGAAGAAGTACCACCATAATTAACATTACAATTAGGATTAATGTACAGTGTAATCATTAACACCAGGCAGCATATAACACCAACTAGATTTCACCGCATCCTCCCTTACCTCTCCATCAGCATGCAGGCAAGACTCTTGGCACCAGAAAGACTCCCAGCAGGCCCCCACCGCCACCACTTACTCAACACCATGCGTTCAAAACACTGACAAACCACAACTCCATTTCTGACCACCACATTTATCCTTTCCTCTTCTCAGGGCATCTACCTGAAGAAACGCGTTTCACGTGAGAGGATGCTCAGAGGACGCGCTCTCCGCGCGCAGCGGAGCCCAGCCGACCCCCCGAGACGGCCGCGCCTCCCCCGGCCACCCGCCGCTGCTCGCCCCCAGGCCGAGCCAGGGAGCCCCGCGGCCAGGCGCTCCCCTGCCCCGCGACTGCGGCAGCCGCAGCCCGGACGGGCGCGGAGGGCGGCACCGCCGCGGCTCCCCCCGCCGCGGGCCGCGCGTCTCCATGCCAACGGGCGCCAACGGCCGGCCCGGCGGCCGCGCAAGGCCCCCGGCCCCGCGCACCGAGCCCCCCCACCCGATTTTACCCTCTCCAGCGCCTCTCGGCAGGGCGCCCCCACGGCCCTGGCGTCCTCCGGCTCCTTCCTGCCGCCGCCCCCCAGCAGCGTGGCTCTCCGCTCCGCCGCGCTGGCGGCCACCGCCCGCCCCGGCTCCCTCCGCGGCGGCGGCGCCGCTTTGTCCCCCCGGGAGCGGCCCTTCCTCA
>NW_020450982.1:5074585-5124041 GCF_003343035.1 Apteryx rowi
GGGGCGGGAGGGAGGTGCGAGGCGGGAAGCGGCGCGGAGCACGCTGGGAAGGCGGCGGCCCGCGGGCGGCGCTGAGGGGACGCTGCCGGCCGGGGCTCGCCGCTGCGGGGCTGTGGGGGCGCCGCGGGCCCGCGCTCCTCCCCGTAGGGCAAAAGGCCCCTGCCCCGCACGGCTCCCTGCTGCCCACCCCAGTGCACGGGGCAGGAGTGGTGAGGAGCTGCTGTGGTGTGCGGCTCCCCTTGGCCRGGCCCAGAGTGCCGTTGGGAAGCAAACGGAAAAGGGGAAAACGGCCGTACGGCGACGAGCCCCGCAGCCGGCTCCCTGTGGGGCGGCACTTGGCAAATGGCGCTTCTCCTGGGCCACAACCAGCCTGCTTTCATGCAGGGGAGGAGGAGGAAGAGCCATCTCCAGCTGCTGCCCTCACAAGAGAGGCCACAGAAGCCTAGGCTGAGGGTGGAGAGCACAGGAGTGTCTCTGGGGGCTGTGCCCCAGTCACGGTGATCAGCGGTCCAGCAACGACCAGCTTTGGTGTCAACAGAGTTAAACACTTAATTGCCTGTGAGAACATGCAAGGACAGCACAGGACCTTTCCTGTGGTGTCACCACATCTCATTGGTAGTAGGTAGCATTTGTAAAAATACCGCATGTTTTTGCTTCAAGAGGTCAACCAGCTCCAGCATGACAGAGTGGAAGCCAAGCTGGAGCAACCCAACGATGCTCATGTGGCTGGTGCTTCTCTAGATTGCTCCAAGTCCTTTGCAAGTGTGTGAAACTATGGAATACGCAGGAAAATTTTTACCAGTAGGTATCAGCTGTTCAATCAGCTGCTATAGCCCATTGTTTTATTTAGAGCAAGGTTGGATCAGAAACAGATTAAGATGTAGTTCATCATCTCCTCAGTAGAAAAGACAAGCCTACAGAGATTCATTACCGCAAGGAGTAATCAGAGCATATATCATCATCTTGTGTTTCATCTCAATAATTCACACCCTCTCTGCATTTTTGGCTTTGCAAATTATTTCCTGAGGGTATAAGTTACCAGTTTCTGCATTCATTTTTCACAAAAGGAACTTCCAAGTTGTCTTTCTTCTCTCTTTTTACACGTAGTCAGTAACCTTGCTACTGCTGCAGAAAAAAAGCCATTCCTTCTCCCTGTTTACCAAGCCAAAAAAGTTCATACATCTTCAACCAGAAAGTTTGGTTTTATACATTATTTATTCATTTTATAGAAACAAAGGCAATAAAGATACTTTTAAACGATTTATTGATGTAAACGAGTGGGAGCATTTTTTAATAACTGTTGAGAATGTTTAAATTCTTGCTGAAAACTTCTCCAGGAAGCTGGATTAGTCACAGAGATCCTTTTTAATCGTAATTGTATATGATGGCGATGGACAATCGTGTGGAATTTCCCAGTCGGGAATCCTGCCCTAAGTACATGTAAATGATGCAAATTTATGGAATCTTGGCATCCGTGATAATGTTAGTCTATTAGGATGGCACGGTGCCTCGTCATAATTTGGTTGGATCTGTGCCCTGTTGCAACATAGATGCCAATTAGTTATTTGTTGGTTATGGCTTGTGGGCCACCTTGCACTGGCTCACAGCTGTTCACTTAAAGTGCCAAAAAAGAATACAAGAATAGAGGAAGAAAAATCACAATGTTAATGAGAATTTGAATAATACTGCCTACTTTTGAAACATATTAAAAACAAATCTTCAGTATTTGGTTTTAGATAGAATTGCAGATAATTGCCTTCTGGTTCAGTATTTAACTCAAAACAGCTTAAAAATCTTTCTGGTCAGCCTGAACCAAAAAGCCATTTGGGATTTTATAGGACAATTTACATGTGAAACGGTTATATTTCAGTTTGCTTCTGGGTTATTTCCTTCTCTCTTTAGTCCCTGTTCAGTATTTTAGACTCAAGCTGGCTTTCAAGTACTTTTGAAACAAAAGGACAGTAAGGTTTCAGTTTGAAAGAGTAGGAAAAATATTCTTCACTTTACTGATTCTCCCATATTTTTTCCATTTAAACTGTTCACTGAATATGGGCTGAATGTGCAAACCAATCTTATTGGCCTTTTTTTTTTTCCATATAAACTAGTTTTCTGAACATTTGTTTTGCAACTTTAAATAAAAGTAACCAAGTGTGAGTGGCTTACCAGAGAAAAAGGTTATGGATGAATGAGGTAGAGCATGGTGTGATGCCACACCTAGGCTCAAAGTGTTTGTTTCCAGGGATATTCCACCACATCCAAAAAAGACAGAAGGGTAATTAATAAAGGCTCATAAAGGGGATTATTCTTCATGTTATCTAGATAGACAAATATGAAGGGAAAGCATGGGACTACAGAGAGCCTTTGTGGCTCACTGATTGATACTCAGCTAATACTCATTTAATTGTGTTTCTTTTTGCACTTCCAGATACTTCCTTTCCCTGGCTTCCACCTTCATTTATCTCTGTATAAAGAACATAACAGTATGCACTTCTGATTCAGAAGGTAGCTGGAATAGTGCTATTCAGGAAAAATTCCCCTATGTCCTTCTCTAGCTTTTTTAAAGGGACTTTGGTAAGGCAGACCACAGAATCTAGTCCAGCTTATTCCATAATGTTTTCTGAAAGGACATAAATCCATCTGGAGCCTTTTTATGACTGCTGAGCACACTGCTACAGTAATAATTCCTGGAGCTGGAATAGAAATACATGACTTGAAAGTGTGATGTTAAAAACCTCTTCACTGCGAACATGATAGAAAAGGCTAAATACTAGATGTTAGGATGTTGCAGAGCAAGAGCAAAATCAAATAATCTAACTGATCATTTAAATTCCTATTAAAGTGAATTTCAATATTAAAAAAAAAAGAACAGTACAGCACAAAACCCAGCTGATCACCTGCGTCACTGTTTCCAAGGCAGAACTGCATAGCTAATGCCACCAAACAAATATATTACTAAAGCTTGTCATTTTTCATTCTGTTTACACTGTTCACCTAATCTTCACTCTCAGTATTTCTGCTCTGTATGAGATGGATGAAACAGCTTTAGCTGTTCTGCGTGTTAAGCTGTCACGCACCTTCTGTAAATAACCCAGTTCTAATGGGTTTCACAGTGAAGTTTTGGTCTGTGCACTGCAATACTAGTGTCTGGCAATTGGCAATATGCTGTCAGCCCTTAAGACAGCACATATCTTTGGGATATGTTGTGCTGTACCTGAGGAGGATCACGGTAATGAGAAGTAATTATATAGGCTGCATATCGTAAGAGTACCTCCAGGCTATTTCCTTAATTTCACCTCTATGACAGCATTCTTTTTTCAAGATTCACTTGAGAAATAGTGTGATGCAACTAAAGAATGCCAGTTATGAATAAAATAAAAAAGGTAAAAGGTAGTTACATGAAATGCAGAGAGAGAGAGATTGGTTAGGAAAAGGTTTGACCAAGACTAATCAATTAACCTTTTCAGAATGATGCATCATTATGCTCAGCAAAAAGCAACACGCCAATCCCAGCTCTGCTAGACTAGCCAAGCAATGCATGCTGCCTGCACGGCTGAGAACTGCAGCTGCAGAGTGCATCTGCCCCCCCACCCCTCCCGAAATCCAGGAAAATGGTAAGAAATACAGATTTTTCCAAAGGAATTCAGGAGAAGTTATAGGTCTGGGACCTTGACACAATCTAGACAAAATCTACACACAGTGTGAATCTAGTAAGGTATGCTATTTGAAAAGGTCTGCATTAGACATTTGTGTAGTTAATAAAAATACTCATAGTTACAGTAGGATTCGTTTTGTAGGAAGGATATAAGCACTCATGTTTCAGGGCACAAGCTGATCACTGAATTAAGGAGGATTAGGAAGAAATTTCTCTTACGGGCAGGTTATTTCATAAGAGCATATTATAAATATTCTCCATCTTCCCTGGAACTACTACTATTAGTCACACTCAGGGACAAGATAATTAAGTAAACCAATGGAGAGCTTGGTCCAGTATGGCAATTGCTAGATCCACATATAACCAAAGTCCAGTCATAACTGGATATGATTTCCATTTCCATTATTATTTCCCTTCTTTATATAATGTGAAGGACATCTATCCTTGCTTGTAGTGATGCAGTATGTTGAAGTGACAGCTTTGCACTACTGTAATCTCATTCTGGGTATCATAGTTACATCTGATAAAAAAGTAAGTGTAGATATGCAAATACACATTAGGAGTTAAAAGGAAAGCTGTGAGGTTTAGGGAGAGCTTAGTAAAATAGCTAGGTTAACATGAGTTCTTAGCAAGAAAAGCTCATCAACACATCATGGCTTTCAAGACACAGAAAGAGACCAGTGAATATGTTGTCTTCACTGTCAGGACACACTTGGTTGTACAGTAATTGCTGCAGTTGAGCTGTTGCTCTTAGATGCTAACAGAGTACTAATTATATATACAAATATACATATGTGTGCCTCTCTATAGTACCCCAAATCAAAAAGCCCTAGAGAGCCTACAGCTGAAGAAGAAAGTGAGACACCAGCTGCAGGGGCAGATCCAGCACCAGCCTGAGCAGATGGGCGTGCAGAGAGTGCACAGCGCAGCCACAGTTCCCGGGCAGGATGGAGCCTTGCCAGGCCCTGGAAAAACCGTGCCTGAAAAGGTGGGTCCGGAAAGGGAAGCACATGGGGAGTGGAGAGATGCTGGCCAGCAGGATTAGCATCAGGTCCTAACTTGTCACGGTCTCTTTGGGCACCCAAACAAAGGTGACTTTTAAGGAGGGCCAGGGGGAGGATTACACATAGTTTTACTGCTTTTTATGCCTTCCAAATATGAGATTACACATACAAGAAAGCAAGCCATGGAAATCCAACAGGCATGCAGTGGAAGCTGTCATCAGGACACTCCAAGAGACTTAATCTGCCTGTATTGAGAGAGGAGAGGGGAAAAGGGTGAAGATAAAATGTGGAGGGACTTGGAAGAGAAGACAGTTTTTGAGTAATGCAACAGACAGAGAGGAGCCAGTGGAGGGATGCAGAGAGGGTTATAAGGCAAAGAAGGGTATTAGGAAAAAATACCATTCCCAGGAGTGTTGTGGTCAATTTTCTAACCTCAGATTCACCCCAGGGCAAAAGAATATGAGGCAAGTGTTCTAGAGCTAATAAGGCATGTCTGGGAGTCACACCTCAGAGAAGTCTGCGGAGACACTACACTGAGCTCAACTGGGTCCTCAAAAGCCGCCCTCTTGTGATGCTTACACAAAAAGTTCAGCAATGATTAATCTGGTGGTGTCCTGTCACTGTCGTTTAATAAGGCGGCCACTGTGATCTCAGGGTTACCTTGTGCGTGCATTGTTTGTTTACCCTCTAGACTCCTTGATTGCAAAGTGTTCAAGATAGCACTTAAAAAAAACAAACAAACTAGAATGCTAACACACTGAGGCTTAGAGGTTGGCAGTTCTTGGCTTGAAGTCCTGCCTTTGCTAGCCTCCACTTTTTTCTCTTTTACTATGTTATCCCACCCTTGTCCTCACAGCAACACAACCATTTCTACAGCCATGCTATGAACTGAACTGGGAAGCCGATTTGGCTCCAGACACACTGGAGTGAGGGAAATTGCTTGGCTCTTCTTTGCTGGATCAGTTCCCCTGTCTAGCTGGGAGCACAGAGTTGTGCCAGCTCAGTGGAGGGAATGGGGCAGCACAGGATCGGGGTAGGAAAGGGAGCTGGGGGACACGACCATCCATAATCCAGTATTGCCACTAAGCGCTTCAAAGCACTACATCACAACTTTACGTGGGGATATCTAGGTATTACCTCAATATAAATAATGACTCATAACAAAAGAAGTGCAAATAAAAAAAAAAGTAATCATGCTTCCCTAAAGAAATTAATCATTCATAAGCAGTTGTAGGAAATTCAATAAAATATTAACATTCTATATGAGGGACAAGATTGTGGTTGATTAATTCTGAATTCTGGCCAAGCTGGACCTGGATTTTCTTTGTCACTTGTGGGAGCGCATGTCACACCATACAGTCAGTAGCCATCCAAACCAAAGCCCATTCTTTCATAAAAAAAAAGAACAATAATTGGTTCAAGGAACCTCATAGTAACATTCTAGCAAGAATGTGAAAGGCAAATGAAAGACTAGGGTAAAGGAGGAGCGTTCAGTTATGTTTTCAAGAGGTGCTTTCAACTCAGTAACAAGCTAAAAATGCAGCTTTTTACCCCTTTTAATTTTGAAAAACCCAACATGGGACTTAAAATAACATTTCTTACATTGATAATTTTGTTGTTTGGGTTGTGATTGCTTTTTAAACCTACTAGTTCATTACAATCTCTGCTTTTTTTTTCCACTGACTCATTCTTTTGGTTATATAAAATTACTGGTCCTTTGGTCATTCCTGTGCCTGGCTGGAGAACTAGCACAGAAACATTTGTGTACTGAAAAGAAAATCAAGTAAGCCTTACTTCATGCCATGATGTATTCCTTCCACAGATGAAATAAAAGGAGAAATCTTGGACCCACTGAAGTGAATAGAAATAAATTACATCTTAAATTGAGTACTGTCAAGATTTGACCTCAGATTTTTTTCCAGAGTTGGGATTGCCAGACTGAGTCCACCTGGAGTGTCTCCTCTGGCATTCAGCTTGACTTGTGACATGATTCATTCAGCAGAGAGACTTGTGAACACAAACTCGTGGTTCTGAAATCTAACAAAACAGAGGTCAATTATATATACTTAACTGGTCAGCAAATAACGTGGCAGTTGTTGCAACTCGAAATGCAGTTCTGTAAAAGAGCTTCAGGAATGACACTAAATTAGATAATGGCCTGTGCTCCTCATTACATTTTTTGTTACGATTAATGAGAAAAACACTTTCAACTTCTGAGCATGCAGGCTCACACTGAGATGCAAGGAACAAGCAGAATAATTTCATAAGCATACATCATCATCTATAAGAAAGCTATAACAGGCCAAAACCATATATGCTCCTGAAACTCCAACTCCCTGCAGCCACACTGGTGTCACACTTTGAGAACACCGCGGAGGGAAATGGAGCTGGCAAGTGTCACTGGTTGGAAGTGCAAACCGTTCTTCCCTTAACCACATCAGCTTTGCAGAGTTAATAAAAACCGTAGAAGCTTACTTCAGTCGTTGAAGAGATCTGACTCACAAAAAAGGAATCACTATGTTGAGTGAGAAGCTGTCAGTTGACAGAGTTACTAAACTGATTGCCAGAAGCTGAGAAGTTATACTAGCTAGTGCTGTTTTATTTCTTATAATTTTTTTCCCTAATTATCTGCTAATGGCACCTGCCAGAAGGAAGCTACTCAGCCAGATGGCTTTTGAGACCTGGTATAGCAGTTCCTGTGTTTTCGGAATACTTTTACGRGCATCATAGTCCATGATCCATCAGATCATCACATAATAATGTAATAATAATAACTTAATGTTGTGGTGCCTGAATATTATGATTATTCTGTGGCCATATCTTAACATTATGCATGTTTTAAGTCTAAAAAGTGTGAAAAGATGAATAGGAGTTACAAGGCACTGATATTCAGGTTGAAATTAAATGAGAATAGGAGTCTTATAAGTAAGGTACAGTAACAATGAGTACTTGAAAATAATTTCAATTTTAACAGATTAAGAGAAATGACCTATTCAAGTATGGGAAGGGGTAAGAAACTTCCTTTAACCCATTTCTCAATATAAGACATCACACAAAATAACTACCTGGAGAATAATTTAAGAAAAAAGAATTAAGGTTCTTTTCTCCAGTGAGGATGATGTATAGCTAAAATCTCTAATAGCACCTAGGCTGAGCCTGCTTACATATATTCCTAACCAAAGCCAAGTCTGAGAAATCACAAACATATGACAATTTTCCTTCCTGCTGCTAGAAACTCTGTCTAATCTCTGGACAAGTGGTCCCATTTGACTCATATTCAAAGCCTGAAAAAGATCAGAGTTTCCTATAGCTTAATATAATTTGTGTGTCAATTCTGTAAACAGAGGCATTACAAGATACCTTCTGGCATGCTTACACCTTTGCAAATGTGCATGTATTTCATGCAAACCAAGCAGTAAGGCCAGAACATACTATTTCTGCTCTTTTTACAATGCTGGCTAGCCCATCCACTCATCCCAATATTGAAAGTGAGTGTTTATATTACACAGTGGTCTTTATTTTGTATGAGTACGCAGATCCAAGTACCAAAGAGTACACACAGGTCCTTTACATTGTAAATCAACAAGCCGCTCCATTAATTTCAGCCAACATCACACCAAGGCAAATGAGGTGAAAGCCTAGGTAATTAGGTATTACATTTACTTCAGTGTCTCCTATGATTACTTTATGCTCCTTTAAACTTGTCTTAAATAAATTCATTCTGGGAAATTAAAAAAGCCTACAGTTCCAACTGATCTGAAAATGGCTTTTTTTAGGCTAGCAGCACTTTTGCCTTGAGGCATGTACTAGAGCTAGAATAGGAATCAGTGCTTATAGAGATTGTTTTAATATCAAACTTGGTGAGTTTGCTCAGTGAGATTCATACAACATTTCTATTACGCCAATAGGGGTTTTTTCAAGAAAAAAGATTTCTAAATAYTGACCCCATAGTACTATCTGACAAACTACTGTTGTGTTTTGAACACAGAAACAGCAGATGTTTTGTTCCTTATGCATCTACATAATTTGAAGGTTGTCAGTGGAGCTGCTCATTAGAGAATGTCAGTGAGATTTGATCTGTGAAAGTAAGTGCAACTATTTTTAATCACCATGTCTACTTTATATGAACATTCATGTTCAGATGTGGAATCCTCTTTGCAGAAAGTAGCTCTCTCAATGAAATCCAAGCAGGAATCAATGCTACAAGCAAGTTTCTTTTAGTGTTTGTGTCACCTATTGGAGGTCACATATGAGGCAGGTACATCAGCCAGAGCAAACAGCAGCACATTTAAAAGGGATCTTTTGATCTAAGAGCCAAGACCTGGGAATCAGGAGACACGAATTCTCTTCCAGGAGCTGTGATAAATTTAGCGTGTAACACAAGGCAAGCCATCGTATCTATAGTCAAAATTAAGCCAGTTAGGCTGAAATATGATGTGTTGTTTTTAATATCTCTAATTCAGTCCTAATCTTTGCTGAGAGCCCGATGACACTGTTTTAAAAATGAAACTAAGAATTAATAATAACAGGAATCACTGATAAATTTGGGAGGGCAGTTGCATTTGGTAGAGGAGGGCTGCTTTTTTTTTTTTAGTTCTAACCTGTGTTTGTATTTTCCTGTTTACCTTGTCCATATTTGCAATCTATAAAAGGGCATTATGTGCTGGTCATTGCATCTGCTTTTGAACTAAATCTATGTTAGCATTCCAAAAGGCCAAGGAACTCTTCCAGGGCAAACAACTGCTGGAGCACTGCTGCCAGATGGTGTGTATATAAAGGGGAAAATGAAAAAAGCAACTTACTGTGTCCCTGTTCCAGGGAGAAGTATCACCCAGAAGGACAGCAAAAGAGGTGAGAAATCAGTGAGAAAATGTATAGTTTCCTTCTTCTGTAACATGTTGTTTTCTTTATATCTGAAAAGTCTAGGTATGTAGAGGAGCTGTAGTCCTTATTCAGGCAAAATTCTGGCAAAAAGGTAACAGGGATATTTAACTAAAGAATGAAGTGTTAAATTGATAACGTATAAAGAATTATGCTTTGATTTATGTAGCAGGTTCTAGATTTATCTATATAGCTCACTAATATGTAGTCTCCATTTAGAGAAATTTTGGTCTCCCAGACAAAACATTCTTATCTTGCATTTTTGACTGAACTCTACACAAGAGGCAGAAAATAATGGACCAGATTCTGAAGTATAAATGAGCAAAGCCTCACTGAAGGCAAGTTACCTACTTAATTGATCCAGCTCAGGTGCTGACCACTATTTTACAGTCCATTAGCTCACTTGTAGCTGTATTAAATATATGGTTGCCCAGCATGCAAAAGAACTCTGCAGCTTTTAGAACTAATCAATCTTTTGTTCAAATCTCATGAAGCAGTCTCTTGGAAGGGTTCAAAGATAAATTCAAGTCAGTGTAAGAAATATAAAATTTTGAAATCATTTTCTTAAAGAGTTAACTCAATTTTACTACCCATTCTTAATCTATTACTTTATGGCTTTACTCTCATATTTATGCCTAAGTGGAACACCATGAAAAAAAGGTGTATCCACTATGGAAGCAAGAATGTTCACTCGCTGACGCTACTTCTGAAGAAATTCATAGACAAGCCACAGAAAATCTCTGTTCAGTGGGCAGTGGTAGTAAAAATAACATATGAGAAAGAGAAGAAGTCATAAAGAATGGAAAATAATACTGAAAATTATAACACCTTTTCATAAATAGCCTGAAGTAATGCTTTTACCACTGGCTGCCGAACCTCAAAAATATGTAGCAGAAATATGGGTGTTCAGACATGAGAAATGAGAAAAGGGACATGTGTGTGTTAATATTTATACGTGCATCTTTGCTGAGTGTATTTTAGTTGTGTATATATGTGTTTTTTTAAAGCAGCCCTTCCTTTAAGCTTATGACTTTTCCTAGAAATAACAAATATAAATAGTCTTCTCACCATACAGGAAAAGCACTGACCAACAATGTTGTGGTTTGCTGTCACCCTCTTTGCTGTCATAACGTCATCTACCTGCAGAAAGTACAGCTGTCTGGAAGGGGAAACTCACAAACTGAGGCCAAGTCCTGAGCCAAACATGCAGGAATGCACTCTGTATTCTGAATGTAAGAGTGGCTTAATTTTTGTCTCAAAATACAGCTTGGTACTCATTAATTGTCCTGGCAGTTCCTTTAATTTCTTGAAAATATATAAGATGCAGCAGAAGTTGCATGTGAAAAGCTTCCCTCATTGGCATTTTGCTGCATTCAAGTGAAGAGTCAAATTCTGCTTCTTATGAAGTCAGTTGCAAAACTCCCATTGGCTTTATTTATTATCTTTTAAAAACTCTGATGTGAATTTTTCTTTCTTTAACTCCATCTACTTAAGTTTACAGCAAAGATGAATTTGGCCTATTTTGGTTAAGTATAAGCATATTTCAAATACCTATTTCCCTCTTGATTGTACTAGTGAATTAGCTATTGTCCCTGTGTATGTCCCTACATGGCCGTATTAAAAACAGCATTGTTTCATTAATTGTAGCAGACACCAACTGCAAGAGGTTAAAATCAAAATTCCCTAATAAGCAAAGTATAGCAGGTATATTTATTACATTTCTTTAATTCTCTTGTTATGTTTGATAGCTTTCAAAATTAATATTCCTCAGTATATAACATTTGCCTAAACAATACTGAACTRCTCGGTGGGGAGGGGAGTGAGCTGTACATCTTTACAAAGAAATATTGACACCAGTTCATCTCATTTAGCCTTCACACTGCTACTTCCAAAGCCAAAAATGTAAGAGCTTGAGTAGTTCTTCTAGTTAGTACCAAGAGATTTTATCTTGTTATTGGCCAAAAAAGATTCATCTTAAATTTTCAGTCTTCCAAATATAGTGTTAAAGAAAATCCTTATTGCAAGATCTTTGTTTCATTCCTAACAGCTTCCTGTTGCTATGCAAACTTCACAGAGCAATTGGCTCATTCCCCAGTAATTAAAATAAACAACAGCTACTGGAACAGATGTGGGCAGCTCAGTAAATCGTAAGTCAGCTTTGATGTTGTCTACGTCCTGGTTCGTTAGAGCTTTGCTGTAGCAGCTACACAGCTAGTGTTAACTCCCCCTGGAGTTGCTGATGGAAAGTCGCTAGGTCGCCCTAGGGATGATGGATACCACCCACCCTAGTTCCCATCATGTTTCTCTTCACCAGACCAAAGTCCTGCTTTTCTTTTTCTCCTCTCACAAAAGTCCACGAATCCTTAAGCATATACTCTTTGTGCAGAGTGATTCATGCCATTTTATAAGAAAGGATTATGCTTTATAAAGTTTTCTTTCATTTTAGAACCAGACCTGTCTGTTCTTCTGAAATCTGGCAATGCAAAGTAGTCATAAACCCAGTAGGTAACAACCACACTGCACTTCTGTAGCTGTGCAAAGCAGCCATCAGATACTGGAGAGTGTGACCCCTAGTTAATACAGGCAAGGCTTCTTCCCTTCTTTAGGAAGCAGATCAACTAGATGACTAAGCCTTGCAAACAAAATGCACAAAAGAGACCAGAAATGAAACTTCTGTATATTTATAAGAAAAATTCATGTAGTGCTGTGGGTTTTGTCACCGTGAAGAATGTCTTCATAATTAAGACTTTTAGTACCTTGTTAGGTGTTAGAGCTTTGAAACATGGCAAGTTATAGAAAGAAAAGAATGAAAGTACAAAACAATTAAGGAAAAACAGATGTGCAAAAGTAACACTATGGCCTGCCACTCCCRGAAGAGCAGCAACAGTATGTGTTTTTAAGTAACTTCAGCTGGTGGTGAGAAAATCTACAGATTAGAGAAACCATGAGACTACAACACAGAAAAAGTTTTGTACTATAGTTTTAAGCTACATTTTATTATTGCCTTGAGTCATTCTTGCCAGGAAAACTCAAGGCCTCAAAAGTTTATGGAAAGCTTACACAAATAGGGCTGAAATATGCATGGAAACATTTGTGCACTCTTCAGTTGGCTATGGTAATTGCACGGTCAGAGGCTGTGCACAATGCCAAAGGAATGAGTTTGGAACCTAGACACAAACAGGGTAGAAAGATGCCTTTCTAAGTTTTTTCTCCCAATCTGTAATGTTGCATCCACATCAAAGCAGGCCTAGAAAACTGAGGCTAAAACCTTGATGCTAAGAAACAGGTTTATTTGTGGTTTTTCTCCCCTGTCACAGCTGTGAAGATTTCACAAAGAAAATTGAGTGCTTTTACCGGTGTTCTCCACACGCTGCTCACTGGATCCATCCCAACTACACTGCTGCTATTCAATCTGTTCCATTGTGTCAAAGCTTCTGTGATGACTGGTAGGTTCAGCTTTTTATCAAAGTATTTCCATTTAGCTTTAATATGCCTCTATTACTCAGGTTGTGAAAGCCCAGAGCTCCCAAGCAAGCGGTAACTAGATTCTATAGTGTTGCATCAGCTTTATTACTTTTCACTTGTTTTTCTTGTCCATTGTTTGCTGCCTCTGTGTTTTCCTYTGTTAAGCTACTACCCTCAAAATAATAATGTCACAGGCTGAATCAGGATGGAGCCTGTCTCTGTCATAGTTTAGGGACTCAAGGACAGCACAGCCCTGCTCTCAGTGAGGAAGCTGCGCTGGGGCACCAGAACTGCACGATGTGACGGAGGAGCTCACACCACGCTGACAGGCACTAGCAGCAGTGGGGGCCTGTCTGCCCTTCAATAAATCTAGGTCTGCGAGTTTTGAAATACAGATTATGCAGTTAGCATTTTAATTCTAAATACTTGTTCATGATGTATTTCTTTTATCCCTCTATGTATGAAGTGCACTATGAAATCATGAAAGCAGCCACTTCCTCTATGGTTTTAAATTCATATATGCAACAAATTAGGTTCATTTTTTACTCTTGGYCTTTTCTCTTTGTTTCCAGCAACCCTCTCTGCTAAAACTAAGTCTAAAAGCCTGACTCTCAGAGAAACTTTCAGCCAACTAATGCTAAAAATAATAATAATAATGAGCAAGCATAACAGCATTTCATTCTATTTCCCAAAATACAGGGTCAGGGACTCGCATTTATTTTTCAGTGCAAGACATATAGTTGGAGAGCCGGGCACCTATCTGGCCTTAGTCTTGGAGTAGAAGCATTATATCCAGGTGGGGTGCTGAGGTTTTAGTGATCCGTATCTAGTGTACATCTCCCTCCAAGACTGTTACAAGATGTTAGATTTTAAATAATGTCATCCCTGCATATATAAAACCCAGCATCACATTAATGTTGTCTTTTGGGTTTGTGCCTAGTAACCACAGTAACTTGTCCATATGGGTAAATTGGTGTGAAATGTAGTACAAACAGCACAGGCTGTTCACACTATAGGATTAAGACTGCTAGCTTGCCTTGAAAATAATTAACCATGAATGTCTGAATCCCTTGGGCTGCTTTAAAAATCATGGAAATYTGTTTTAATACTTCTAAAAATGTTATACAAGAGCTTTTCTTGGAAGCATAGAATTTACAGGACACATGGTAGCGCATGGTTTGTGCTGCTCTGTACAGCGCTTTCCCTAGTGCTTATGCAACTTCACTATTATTTGACACATGGATCCATTTTCACTTTCATCTTCTCTGCAAGGGGAAAGTAATGTGTGCAGTGCCGTATTTTGGTAGGATTTGTCTTTAAATTTGTCTGCATTGCTTTGTGCCAGAGAAGGAAGCAAGAAACACAGCCTGCATTTGGAATGGAAGATAGTGATAAGGGCTGATATATTTATTAGCTTCCCTAGAATTTCCTCTAGTGATGAATTTAAATTCTGTGTTAGGAAATTCCATGTGTCTCTGGAACAATTTGTCATTTGCAGTCCTCCTTCCTAAATTTTTGGTAATCTTTTAAACGGAATACAGATTATTGACTGCCTTGAAGATAAGGACTGAGATCCTGAATTTGACTCAGTACTCAGAACCTCAAACCTCAGAATCAAATATTACRAAATTTGAAAGGATTTGAATATTTGGGCATTGGAGTTTCCAGTGGCTTTAGATTAGGCCTAACAGGCAAAGTGATAGAATACCAATATCTAAAATAAATGTATCTCAAAATAATATAAGTAGAATCCACATCAGTCATCACATCAAAGTCATCATCAAGTTGCTATATCCAATAAAAGCATAGAGATGAAAGAAACCTGAAAATTTAGTTCGCATCCATTGAAAAGTCTTTTCACAGTGATGGATTGATTTAAACCAGCCTCAGTATACATGAGAAATCTCATATACACAAAATGTATATTGTGGGTCAATATTACATCACAAAACCCTCAGTTTCCCCTGATTCTTACCAGAACCTCCAGGTACATAGCATTTTGTAACTTTTGTTATTGGGAAGTATATGCGCTACAGCAGATTGAGAGCTGCTATACAGGAAAAACAGTCCCTTTTCCAGGACTGACAGTCTCCTGGCAGAGAGCAGGCTCTATTCTAAACAAATACTGAACAATGATCTATTGCCCCTGTTGGTGTCACAGATGCCTTGCCTGAATCAAAAATGTAAAGATGACCCATTACTGTGCATGCTAGCCTGAATGCCTGCCCAATGCCAATGTCAATCCCTCTTCCTCACCCTGCTTAAGGCCAGAGGCTAGAAAAGAGCTTGGACAGATTTCCTACTCTTTCTGGCAATTTAAAGTCACATTTTTTCACTTTCTATTCATTGAAGTCCTTTTAGCGTGCTGTAGCACTGCTAGTGATGTGACCTACTTTTTCTACATGCCGTGAGTGTGCCTGCTGCATACTGTATGTCTTTGTGGCCAGAAATGTGCAGAGGATTCTGAATGAGCGGTGACTTCATTTAAAAGAAATTCATCTGACTAGCTTAGGGCCTTCCCTTTCTTCCTATTGTCTTAGGATTCCTTGCTCCCACTAGTCCTAAAACTATCGCTTTTCTAAAAGCCTTATGGGCAAGATGCTTTCTGATCCACCTGTGAAATGCCCTTGCGCCATTTAAAAGGGAAAAGGCCAATTCTAAAAAATGAAAAAATAGCTTTAAAATAAAAATATCCTACCAGGTGTGCATGGGCAGCTAGTATGGTAGGGGAGGATCTTTCAAGTATTTATGTTTATGTTTYTCACAGGTTTTAATTAATGTTTGTAGAAACTAATTATGGGTTTCTGAGCAGCAGGAATCAGACTTTCAGAAGTCATGATTTCTCATAAACTTAGCTTCATAATTACTTCCTAAAAGACTAAAGAAAAAAAAYGTAAAAATAGAACTATGCTTTGCTGCCTGCTTATATAACAAACCRCAGAGCCAGGCAATGATCATAATTAGGAAATATTTCATGTGACAATTCAATAGGTAACAGTGACTAAAAATAAAAATACTTTAACAAACATATCTATTTCAGATTCCCAAGGATATCTAGCATAAATGCTTCAGCTCAGTAAAACTCTGCAATACATATTCATAAGTTTGAAATGTATAACTGAAGGTGACACTGACTTCAAAAGAAGCAGTTCTGCCTCTCCCAACCCCAGGCTGCTCATTCCTTCCCCTACCCCATCCCCACCCATGTGCCAGCAGTGCTGATTGAGAGGCCACAGAGCARCCCTGGTCAGAGAAACCATCAAGCTGAAAAATACCTAGCCAAATAAGAAAGGAAAACAAGCAAACAAAAAAGCCCGTGGAAAGGGCACAGCTGCTTTCAGTGGAAGTGCTACTATTAGGCAGCTCACAGTATATGTTGAACTACTTTGCTGGAAAGCAATGAATTTAAGTGCACGCTTAAAGTAAAGGACATGCCTACATGGCTTGAGGAATCCAGGGCKATTGTTGAATCTGATGTTGGTATGTGGAGAGTCCATAGATGGTGATTAACAAAAACTTTGTGTTCATGCTCCTAACTCTGGTGTGCCTTCAAGCAGGTAAAGTGAGTATTATTGGAGAAAGAGCTCTCACTGGGGAGTTATCTCTGTATTTATTTCTCAGTCAGGCTATACACAGCAACTAACAACCAACAAACCAATTATAGTCCCTATTCCCAAATTCAGTCATGACACAAACTGGCAGGACCTGCTATTAGTGTCATATTATGTTAATTTACCAATTTGCAGCTTGTATTTCCAGCAGAGCCCCTAGCTCTGGCAGCAGATTTATGGATGAACACATATGAGAATACCTCTGTCTTCTGCCCCAAACCTGTTTAGTCCAGACCCTGACTATTCTTCATCTGGCATTGCTCTTTCTCCCGCCACTCACTCTGTCCTTACCCTGCCACCAAGGCAAAGAGACAGAAAAAAACTGGAGTGTTTTGGAAAGAAAGCAATGACTTGTGACCACTACAATATGCAGGAACTAGTGTTCTGGTCATTGTGTCAAAGAGCAGCTTTGAAAAGCTGAACTTTTGCAACGTAGGTGTTTAATAAGTCACTGAGTCACAATAGAGCTTTTTGTCTGGCCAGTCCTTCAGCATAAACCTTGACTTTTGAAAACTGATTTCAATGAGAAAACATTTTAATCCTATTGTATAGCTTCTGTGTGCATTGYACTGCAAATATGTTTAAAATCACTTTAGTCGCCACTGTAATAAAAAGTACTAAAGGTCAGTTTCTAATGTGCCTGGACTGGTCTAAGCACTTGTGATTAGTATTTGTACTTGTAATAACCAACACCTAGAACCAACACCTGGCGCAGGCTGTGGCTTAATTCTCCAGGCACTATACAGTAAAGGTGGTCTGTAGCACAAAAAGCTCAGAACATGCGAATGTTCTTCAGATGTGCATGTTCTTAACTTTCTACATGTGCAGATRTACTGCAATGTCTAGTTCCTGTAGTTATGTGAATACATCTTTCACTTAAAAACGTAAATTCAGCAGCCCTCATTATTTCAAAGCAGTGTTGGAAACATGACCCTGAAGATTAAAAAAGACGTAGAAAAAAGATATCCAAATGCATTAATTTTAAATATCRTATTGAGATACTCTTACTTTTTGAAGGCTGTGGCCTTCAAAGTAGAACATAAAAGAAGTGGAAGGAAGGAAATGATCTAGAATAATGATAAGTCATGTGATGTCTCATCACATAGACCAGCCAGTTGTACACCTTACTGGTTCTAGCCTATTTCCAGGCTTTTCTTTACATTATCACTTAAAAATCACTCAAAATATAAACATTTTGGACTCTATACCCTACATGACCCTTAACTTTCCTCCTTCACTTCCAGGTTAACTTCTTTGAGAGTATGATTCTAGGGCTGACACCCTGTTAGTTTGTATGATTTTCTGCTTATGGGTTTTCCCTACTTCAATAAACATTCTTCATAGCAATCCCCTGCCCAAGAATTATCATTCTTCCCTTCCCATCTTAATTCATAAATACAAACACTCCCACCATCACCCTCACAGGACAGTTCACTCTTAGGGTGCCTGCTCCATGTCACAGTGCTGACCATCAGCATTCAAAAAGCTCCCTCCCATACAATACTTCTTCCACTCAGGAACATCAGCAAGCGTAACCAAGCAGAAAACATTGCATCAGTGAGTGTTGCTCCTCAGAACATAAGCCCTTTACATAAATCTGTGAGTATCAAATGCAATGGGTGAACTGTTTAGTTTTCACTGGTATTTAGGTCTTCCTGACCAGTTCAGAGTTTACTTACATGTAAAGCTAAGATAATGTGCACATCTCTTGAAGACTGCTCAGCTGTGCCATGTGATCATTCCACGTTACTAGCATAGGCCACATAAATGTTTTGAGTTGAATCTCTATAACCCACTGAAAAACAGTGAAAGAATAACCTTTTCTTCCACAATAATCTCCATGAAGGTATGAAGCCTGCAAAGATGATTCCATATGTGTTCATAACTGGCTGACRGACTGGGAATGGGATGAAAGTGGAGCAAACCAGTGTAAGAATAATTGCATCCCATACAGTGAGGTAAGAAAACCTGGTCAATCAAACATGGCTTTAAAAAATCTGAGTTTTTTGCTTGAATATGTGGGTGTAAAATGCAATAGGTACATTATTTTTACTTCAGTGATTTCAAGCTATACCTACACCAGATTTTTTTAAACTTTAAATTTTAAAACATTTATATTTATGTAGATCTCTCTCTATATATACATGCATTTATCATACATCTATTTATCACCATTCATACTATTGGGAAACAAAGTAGAAGGCCAATGACAAAGTTCAAACAGCACTGGTATTTTAAACACAGTGGGATTTAGGTAGTAAAAGATAAATGAACTTCGGTCATCTAACAAAAAGAGACACTGAGTTACATTTTACAAAGTTCCTTACATGACATAGGGCTTTACATGCCTCTCTCTTTTGAAATTGGGAAGTATATTCCCAAATCACTAAGGAATTTTTAAGGTTTTCTCACCTATTAGGCATTCCTTGCCCTTTTCTCTATTTTACATTATTATATTCAAGTTCTCCATCCTCCAAACCCCTCTCAAATTCCTTACATTCTTCTAATTGTCTCCCTTTTATTCTCCATATACCTATGATATCTCTGCAGCATGTTCTCCACTGTGTCTGCCAAGGGCTAGACAGAGCTAACTTTGTTCTACCAGCCTACTCTGGTGGTTAAAGAGCAGCACTGACAAGCCTTTTGGGAGCACAGCCCATCTTTCTGAGAGAGTTTAGTGGCTGGGATAACTAATTTTATGAACAAAAGTGTATAAAATGAGGACTGACAAGATTTCTAGGAACAAAATGATCCACAGACCTTTTWAGTGTCTGATAGGAGTTTTTCTGGTGACATACTCAAGTTTAGGAYCAGGGCAAGTTTATACAGCTCAAGACTGCTAAAATTATTTGAATATTATTAAGAGTTGAGCTTCACTGAGCACATGCAAACTGTTCAAAGCAAAGAACTGAACAGGACTAATGTGTAGTGGTTAAGGACTGGTGATAGGGGTTGCAGAGATCCGAGATTCATTGGTTTGAATGTGGTTCATGTTCTCGTACTTAGAGAAGTCAGTTCAGAAACTGATATAAGTGGAAGTCACAGTCAAGTTAGTGCAGGATTGGTGTCTGCCTTACAAAAGTGACACTAATCAGCAGGCTTAAGAAGGCGGCCAAAAACCAAGTGGCTGTGGAAACTAACAGCTGAGTTTCCCAGATGTGCTAACTCATCTGTAGCTCCAGCTGAAGTGAAAGTCAAATGATAATCTCCATAAATAATCTCCAGTCCCTGTTCAAGCTGTCCCTGGCCCAGAGATAGGTTTCAACCCTAAATTCATTGGTACTTATTTATTAAAGAAAATATACCATCTACAGGGAAAAACATGCAGCAAATCCAGAAGTCTTATCACTTGAAGCCAGGCGCAGCCATTCCTAAACTAAACCTAGAACCACACCCTAAACTGCCTGTGTTTTTCACCAAAAATAAGCTTGTATGATAAGTAAGAGTAAAGATGATGTTTCTTCAGAGCAGGTTCCCTGCTACTCTACACCAGTTTTCAAGCAATAGCCATTTATTTTCAGACAAAACCCACAAGACATCTTTAATACATCCTAATATATTTAGTTAATACATGTCCCAGTGGAACAACTAACTGATAACACTAGCTTAATAATGACATATCCAGGATAGTTTGTGGGTTATTTTATGTTGGATATCTTTTAAGTAAGTGATAAATAAATATTATAAATTTTTATTGGCTGTTCAGACTTGGTCTGCAGATCACAGGAGATAAAGGCTGGAAATAACACATGAAGAGGTCTTTATATGGCCTTTCAACAATTCAGCCTCAGATTGACTCATGAAATGTAAGGTTATTGGGTAGGTAACTGGAATAATTTGTATTTCTTTGCCTGAAGGTTTCAGATTAGATGTTTCAGAAGTCTCAGGTTCCTTATTCTACCCAGACAAGTCCCCTCCTCTATTCAGAATTACTGTTAACATGTACAGCACTGTTGTTTCCTTCTTCTCCACCACACTGACAGTCAGTAGCAGCTGACAGTTTTATATAGCTATCCCATAGTTCTTTATTCCTCATAACCCACAGTCTTAACCCATTTTATGTACTAGTTAAATATATGTTTGTAGACGYATAGACTTGTCCTTAGAGAACAAGAGAAGTGATCAAACTAAAGAAATTAATATATAAYAGCTATATAGAAAAACAAATGCAAATAAGCAGGGAGATAGAGTGAAGAAGAGAAAATGCACCTCATACTAAAATTAATTAAAATGAGAAATAAAAGGAATTGGGCTTACATGGCCGTCCATGATGGTCATCTGCAGCTGTGTAAACAGGTAGCATTGTCAGCAGGATTGAATAGAGCTGTGATGTGAACAGGTAAAGACTGCCCAGAGAGCGTTCAGCCGTCCTTYTTCTGCATTATCTGAAGCATGACCTATACCTAGCACTCTGCAGTGCTAATTATAGGCAATACAGCGCTTTTGGTAACCCTCGGAGTGTATTATTACACACCTTGTACATCTGTAAATGATGACACAAAGTGCAAGGCCATTCTTTTCAATCAAAGTTTCTGCTAGCTAGAAAAACCAAATCTTAACTTTTCCTTCTTCTTTTCTATATTAAACAATAATAAATTTTAAAAAGCTAATAGCCGAACCCAAAAGTAGTCTGCCTATTTCCATTGTAACGGTCAGGAACACTGATTTTTTCTCCTAACAATCAAAAAAACCCCACACTTAGATGTGAAAAGGAAATGATAACACAAACCCTCGACTCATTTAGTTAGACTGAACTCATAGAAGGAAAGTTACTATTACATAAAAGGCACAAAAGTTTCTCCAATGTCAGAGCGCTGTAGACAGATGCTTTATTTTTTAGATGCCCTTAGCTCATATGGAGGAGCAGTCAGCAGCTCTACATTTGACATATGCAAGTGGTTGTAAGGAGTATTTGGAACAAATGTTAAATATTAAGAATGTACAATGGATCATAGCCAGTTTTAGCCTAATTTGGTCTGTCTTAAATTTTATGAGGCACACTCGATCATTGTTTTCCCAGCAGAGCACTCCCCAAGTGATGTGAGTGCACAGATTAGCACATTGTCCAAGAAGCTGAGGAATTAGAAGCCTCTGCAGTAATTTAGGGACAGGTTTGTTAAGTGGGCTGTGGGMTGTGTTTGTTTGCTGCAGCATTCTGGCTACACTCTGATTTTGAGCAGAGTTAGCAGGAAGGTCAAAATAAAATGACTAATTTAACAGGCAGAAGAGCATAAATAGATGTTACAGAGCCTGTGGGACATACAAATAGTCTCTTACATAAGGACCTAAGAAAACCCAGGACAGTTTTTTTAATAGTTTCTGAACTGATTAGCCGGAAGCAGGTAGAAATCCAGGATCTGTACAGAAGCTGATGGATAATGGCTCTTGCTGCTTAAAAGCACAGGAACAGGGGGGAAGACACAGCTAAGATCTAGCTGCARTGAGAACACAAGGAGAAAACTAGATGCTCCAGCCTTTCCCTTCCTGATTCTGCTGTTGCTCCCAGGGCACTAGCAGGCCCCTGCACTCCTCCTCCAGCAACTGCAGTTTCCATAGAGTGAGTCCCTGCTAGGGCCAGTGTAAACTGAAAAGTTATTTTACAGCCTACAGAGCCTGTGGGGCTATTGGAATGGACTCTGTATTATTCAGAAAGGACAGATTTCTAAGTCAAAAGAGATGATTATGATCTCCTCTGCCCACCTGCACAGTCCCAGTCAGCGCTGCTTTGCCTGCAGGGAGACAAGGAGACCCCATGTAAGAAGAGCTTGCTGTGGAAAATGGGTGGAGCAGAAGCAGCTGCAGGACTACCAATGCCCAGTCCCACTTCCACACAGTAGACTTACATTTGCAATCATTAATTTTTTGCACTCAGAGCACCTTTCCTGCAGAAATCTCCCAACCATAAAGAAAGGGCAAGTTCTCCAAGGTTATGTGATGACAGCACAGAATCAGATCTTTATATATGCTAGTGACAGCGGTAACCCAGCACACTCTCCAGAAATGACAGCACTAAGAGAAATGCTGTAGGATTAAAGAATCAATGTCATACACAAAGACTACTTGTACTATCACAGATCAAACACAGCTTCCTTCAGAGACGTGTTGGTGACATGGGCAAGGTGGCAAAGTGAATCAGTGACACAGTAATGGAGCCCAGCAGTCTTGCTGCCTGGTCCCATTTCACTCATTAACAACACTCCCTCTCCTTAATTCACAAAGCTTCTACTCCAGTCATCACCCCCGCCCCCAACTTCGTTCTTACCTTTGCTTCTGGGAGTATCTAAAGTCTCCTTTATTGAAACAGAAAAGATTGAACTTCAACCACAAACACATGGGAGATGTGCAAGCAAGATAAAGTGCATATCCAGGCCAGTCTGCAGCTGGACATGATAACTCCTAAGCTAAGACTCCTTAGGCATACTCAAGCTGGGAGGACAGGAGGTTGCCATGATGTAAGCTTGGCAAGCAAGATATTTCTTTGTTGCATGGTCACACTGGTGCTATGACAGACAGGCCTTACAAAATGATGTAGTATCAAGAATAGGACAGATTCACTTGCATAGAGCACAAGAAGCTGCAGTTTACACTTTCTTGAGCCAGAAAGCTCTGTGCACCATCAGACACAGCACTTTGAAGGCAGGCTGGGGGACCACAGTTGTCTGTCTTCTTTTCTTCAAGCAGTTTCTGAGCTCTGTCCTTCCTCTTCATCTGTGAGGTCCTGCCCAGTCATGATGTACATTGCAGCAGGCACAGTGAGATCCCAGGGAGCTGTGAATCCACTGGGCTGTCTCTAGCCTGTAGATAAAAAGATTCCAGTTTTCAAAACAGTCAGTCTGGCACTTTCAGCAGTATTCAGATCACAAGACATGTCAGAGCGTCCTGACATGCTGCAAGCTGTACATGTCTCACGCACAGCRTTAGTTTGTCAGATGCAGAAAGCTGCCTGGGCTGTCAGACCCTGGGTGGAAACAAAGGGCTGGGCCATTCATCACTTCGCACTTTGTTTAATGACTTGCCCTCGCACTAGGCAAATATCTTTTGCCAGTGGTGTGACTGCATAATATTTTAAGATCTCTCAGAAGCGATGAGGCACGGCACATAGCAAGAGAGTGTCTGGATGACTGCAAATTGCTTTTTTTTTTTAATAATTTAGTACCACTTTAAAAAAAAAGATAAATGTTAACCAATCTAATACAAATTAATTTTTACTCAATTCTTTTTAAATGTAATCGCTGCACTTTTTATTTGACACCCAGATGTATGTAAATGGGACCGACATGTGCCAGAGTATGTGGGGGGAGTCATTTAAGGTGAGCGAATCCTCCTGCCTCTGCTTGCAAATGAACAAGAAGGACATGATGGCAATCAAGTATCTCCTGTCCGAAAGCTCAGAGGAAAGCTCCAGTGTGAGCAGCAGTGAGGAGCGTGCCTGCCAAAAGAAACTCCTGAAGTTTGAGAAACTAAAGGAAGAGGAAGGGGGAGAGACAAGATGAATGTTGGTGGATGTGTGTCAGGAGGAGAGAAATCACTGTGGAGGCCGGGCTCAGGGCTTTGTGCCAGCCTGCCTTATCTCTTATTTYTGAGAACATAATAAATCAATGGTTGGTTATATTAATCTTTCTCTGATTTTTTTTGCATTTGCATCATAAAACTTCCTAACAGGCTAGCACAGGTGTAATCTTGTGACTTGAAGTGAACAACTAGAAGCRTGAAGGTAACATTTAGGGCTTGGCTTTCAGAGAGGCACAGGCAGCTCCCACTGACTTAGGGTGGAACAGTGAGAACTACAGATTTCTGGAAAGCCATGCCCATAATGCATCAAACGTTCAATCAAAATCATTTGCGCAGACACACAGCTTTTCTGTCACAAGCTCCTGCGTGCCAGATTCTGCTCAGATAAAGAAGAAATGCTGCAGGCAGAAAAAGGTCATCAGGGACTGGTTACTGACAATTGAAAATTTATTTATTTTGTATCTCAAAAACATACTTGCAAAATGGGGGATTGTTATATATTAGATAAATCCCTGGATCCATGTATTGCCATTACATGGTATGCACAGACTGTTGCACTTGGCTTTTACCTTAAACAGTATCAGTACAAAACTCTCCTAAAATATGAATTTGAAGCTTAATTTTGAGTGTTATTAATCCCACTGAATGATTCCAAACAGAATGATCTCTGACAAATGGAAACATTCCCTAGGGAGGACCCCAGTCAGGTTTCTCCCAACAGTAAATTCTACTTCCCAGCATCACTGTTACTGTCAAAGTAAAACCAAAATCTGCACCAGTCCCAGAGGGACTCTTCAGGTAAAGATGAATGAAATCCTGCTTTCACTTGCGCTTGCATAATCCCTCTGACAGCACTAGAACGCGAACAGGCYGCTCCGTACAGCCTTTCACAGTGACATCACCTGGGCAACTACGGGAATGCTTTAATTTGGGGAGGCCAGATTATCAAATGATGAAAAGCAGCACCTCGGTGCCTGCTGCGGAGTTAGGCACCTCACAACATTTAAGGATCTGGCCCACAGTTAAAACAGTGACTTTGCACATCCTGTTAAACTAGGAGAATGGTAAAAATGCAGCACACTCTCTTCACTGGGATGTTTATTTATTTTTGAGGTTTCACACAGCTGCGAGAGTAATGTTAGACCCATTAGGTCATGCTCTGCTTCCCACCAGTTTCTTTAGTATCTTTAACAATGGAATAATTCCTACCAGCACTGAATTGTTTTTAGAATGATATTTTGTCATATCTGTATTTCATGCTTATTCAATTTGTCAGTTCTACTGTTTTAAAAGAAAGAACAAGAATTCGGGCTTTTGTTAAGCCCTATTAGTCCTTCTTCCCCTGTTTCACTAAACTCTGTTCTTTCCTGTTCTTCTTGACTGAATGAGCACCTGAATCAGAGCAGAAATTTCTCTGCTTTTCATGCTGTGTTCAAAATTTAAAAATTAATCTTCCCCTTCCACCACCATAACACCAGTTTTATTCATACCCCCATTGCCAAAGATTTCCTTCATGTTCTTAGTTAAATTTAGTACAATTGTCTCTGTGTCTCTGCTCTCTTTCTTCCCACCCCATTATTCCCTTTGCTCTGGGTAAATCACCCTTGAAACCATTCTCAACAAACAGTTCTTTCGTCCTTAGTTTCAGGATCACCCATGAGACAGGTAATGCATGTTCTTGAATAGCACTGGATACTACAGCAGCTAAGGGGCCAAGACATTTAACTCCTGTTCATGATTTTTACGACTTTTACCACTGATTCATGATGTACTCTGGGAAAATCATTTAACTCTTGTGTGATCCCACTTGGAAAATAAATAATACCTACTTTATATGGTTCATAGAATGTAAGAGACCCTTAGATCACCTTGTCCAGCCTCCTGTACAACACAAACCCTATCATTTTGCCCAGAGCCTCTTCTATCACAAAGAAATGTCATGTATCAGAACAAGAGTCTTGTCTCCAGCAGTCAGCATGAGCAACAGTGGTCAGGTGAGTAGGCAACAGAGAGAAGAGTTCAAACATGAACGATACCCTGACTTCTCAGGCCCCAGCAGTTCTCAGACCAGAAGACATCCTGAGCCAGATGTGGCATTTATCTAATAACCCTGACAGATTTTGCTTTTAGTTCTTGTCCAGTCTCCCTCTAATTCATGTAAAACTTTACCATCCACAACATTCTGTAGCAGTGACTTCCACAGGAATATTACCCACTGAATGAAGATCCATCTCCTTGTATCGAGATTAATGGCTTAATTTATTGTCCCTAGTTTGTCTACTGAAACAGAGTGAACTTTTGGTCCCTACTCCTTATTACCAGGCCACTCATAATTTTGTAGGGCTATTGTATTTCCTCTAAGTCATCGCTTTTCTAAGCCAAAAAGTCAAGAYACATGGAGTTGTTCCTAGCATAGAAGCTGTTCCATACCTTTTGGTTATTCCTGGATTGATCCAGATATGTTTTACTCAAATACAAGTTATCTTCCAGAAAAAGGTTCAGTCTTGATTTAAAACTTCAAACAACGGAAAATTGGCTAATACTCTTGACAGTTCCTCAGTGTTAAAGATTATCCCTAATTTAACATTTGTTTTGCTTCAGCTTTCAACCACTGTTTTTGCTAAATSCTTCTGTACTAAAGAGTTCTTTAGTATTCAGCGCTGTTTTCCTGCTCAGTAGCATATATACGTAATCAAATTGCTTCTCAGTTTTCATTTTGAACAACAGCTCCATCTATTTTGTTTATGTCCGTCATTATAAGACATTTCCTCTCCCCTCAAATCATATTTATGGTTCTTCTCTGTGCCTTTTCCAGTTGTTAACATCCTCCCTAAACTGTACATATCAAAACCATGCTCCATGTCAGCTTTAGAGGTGACATACAGAGAGGACCACATTCCTTCACCTCCACACACCTCTCCCAGACTGGATTGCCCATTTCTAGAACAGCATCATTCTGTTTGTTTGTACGCCTTCAGAGTCAGTGTGTTAGGATTCCTAAATCCTTCTTGACATTATTTTGTTCCAGGATACTGCTCCTGGGTTGCAGAATTGTGAGCTGTGATCTTAGCTCTTAGGTTTATTGATTTGAACTTGGTTGTATTAAAAATCTTCATGTGAATGGGCCAGCCTTCCCAAGTCACTGTTTGCTCTGTCTAGCTGCTTTGTACTCACACTAATTTACCTCCTAGATGATCTTTGTGGCATTCAGAAATGTTACTAATGGTGCTTTTACATTTACAAACTGGCTGGGATAACTTACACTAATCACAAAAAATCAGACTACAAAAGCATGCAGTGAAGGTGAACCAAGGAAAAGAAAGATCAAAGTTACCAATGATTGCAGACATCCCCAGCTAATGCTGACCTGATTTGGTAAGTGCCTGCTATGCATCACAGCACAAAAGCACGTGTCCTGCTTCTGCACCCGCACTGGCCCAGCCAACGGAAATGTCTCTACATATGTAGCCCAGATAACTGAAGTCCAAAATATTTTCTCAGGCATAAAGCACTGTGAGTTGACTATGCTTTTAGTTTGCTCTTATAAGTGTTAAATAACAGCAGGCTAATGCTAAACCCCACACGATCCTGGAAGAATTGCTGCTACTGAATTATGATTTCCCATTGCTCACTATCTTTTCAGTTCTGTAAATAAGCCATTTTTTATCTATTTGACATGCATATTTAGTGATACTGGACTCAACTAAGATCTTAATCAAAATGCCACAATGGTAGGTCACATACTTTGTGAAACATGCTGTAATATTTACACTAACCTGTAGGAATCAGACTTACAACCCTTATGAAAAAAATAATTTGGATTTCTCAACAAGACAATACTGATTGATAAAAGTAAAATTGTTGCCAATTATTGACTCATTTACTGCCTTGCTTAGTATCAGCTTTTGTACTGTGTTGTTCTGGACTGGTGTCATGTTAACCATAATACAGCTAGCTGGGTCATCCTGCTTGCTCTGTTTCTTTGGGTTTTTTTTCCTTAAATATTGGCCCAATACTATCAGTCTTCTGGAATTTCACTGAAATGCCAGGATTTATTACAAATGAGACCTCTTTAGACAGCTGAGTTACAGCTCTTCAGTCTAGGTTATCTGAGCCTGCTGCTTTAAAAATATTAACGTTACATATGGTAATCAACTCATTTTTAATTACTCACAGACTGAAAASGACATCTTCATCTTTCTGTGATACAAATATTTTATCCTGTATATATTTCAATACCAAGCATTAATAATTAAACTTGCCCTCTGCATCTTGTGCCACTGTAGGGCTTTCTTGGTCAGGTTATTCAGTTGTTTTCACCTTCAGTTTAGTCACACCAGCCATGATTTCCTCTAGCATTTTTAGAGTCCGTAATCTACTTTTATACTTCGTAATTCTTCATTGATATTGACTGCAGTATAGTTTTCTTTTAAAAAATAGCAGTCATCAGTAATGACATTTCAACTTCTACCACATTTTTCATATGCAGGTTTCACTCAGAGTATTTTATAAATATTAATTAATCTTCAAAAAATACCTAAAAGGAAGATAAGTAGTGAGAAGCATTTGCTTCCCACTGAGCCAGTGGGAGAGTGTCAGTAAAAGACTTATCAGATCACTGTAAGTATTGCAGAACTATGACTAGCATGGACAAATTGTTTCAGAACCTCATTTCACCCTGCAAATAAAGTTGTGCTTTTTAAGGTGAGCACTGGACAAAAGTTATTATCTAAAAATGATTTTATATGAAATAAAATGTTGCAAAAACTTTAACATCCCAAAAAACAGTAGAACAAATTACTAAACAATGAATTTCCAAGCCCTTTGAAAGATAATGAAAAGATAAAAATAATCAATTATTTAAGATAAATAATGCCAAAGCGGGCTAATTTCCCTCACTGACAGACAACTGTTCTGCTGAAAAAGGGGAAGCTGTAGATGAGATATGGCTTTTTTAAGGGTTCTAATAACATTTGGTGTGACATTCTGGTAAGCAAACTGAGAGCATCAAAGTGCAAATAAAATCACCGTAACATGGGTGCACAACTGGTTAAAAATATGCTAAAATATTACTATGAGTAAACTGTCATTAAACTCAGACAGGTCTTTTAATAGGAATTACAGAGGGTCTGTTCTGAATCTAGTCAACACTTCTGTTCGCTCAGACAACAAAGTAGACATTTTGCAAGCACTTTGGATGACAGGACTAGAACACAAATGATTTTTCTAACTGGAGAACTAGTCCAAACCCCCAAAGATGAAATTCCATAAAGGGACATGAAAAATACTCACACCTAGGAAAGGTAAATGAAGGGAAAAATGCAACCTGGGAAATACATGGCAAGGGAACCACACACCAGCAAAAGAGCTGGGATTTGTAGTAGTAACCTGTGTTCTTACAGTTGAAATGTTACACTGTGGAGGTTTCCATCTTCGAGGCTTCAGTGTATGCAGAGCCCCGGATGGCCTGACCCATGCTGCAAACACTCTCAGGACCTGCAGACATCCTGCTAAGGGTTACTCACAGAGGTCATGACATGTCTCGCATTCCATGGAGGCACTGCTTCTGGAATGACCCCGCTGCACACGCAGGCTCTGGAATGTGGTGGGTATCAGGCAGAGTTTAACTCTATCCATCTTCTCGATGAAGCCAGCTCACACGCTTTGTCAATGCAAGCACAATACTTTCTAGGAGAAAGAACATGCCTTTGGTACATATCTAATGACTACATAAAATAAGAGGAATAAAATTAGCAGAATTCATGCATATTTTATGAGGTTTTCCCTCCCTTTTTTCTGTTCAGTATGGAGTCTGTTTAAAAATTGTCACATGCTCTAAACAGCTCAGGGGTCTGTTGTGTTTGCTATAGTTTATTATCCAAGGGAACGCAGTGATTTAGATAAGAACAGTTAAGTAGAGTCCAAAAAGCATTAGTATTTGGATTACAATTTGAAACCTAGCCAAACTTTACTAATGCCAGGACTGAAAGTCCCATGTGCCTGAAGACTGGTAATTCTCAAGCACAACTCATTTTTCCTATTGGCAAAAGAAGTCATGCATCTTTGATAAGCTCACCTTAGTGAGCAGGTCTAATTCAGTGTGAAGCTGCAGGACTAGACAATAGTGAAAAACAGGCCAAGTCATGAAATCAATCATCTGCTTCAGATAAGTGTTAGGGAACAGTGAGGATCAGGCTCCAACAATCTGGCATCCTTCAACATCTCCAAGAAAAAGTTGCAGAGGTCCCTTCTACTGCAAGTCAACATACTGGGGAGAAACATTTCACAGCAGAAGGGAAACTCTCTACTACACAGTTTTGCTTCCTTTAGCTACTAAAAGCATAACTCTCCTGTCTCTGTTTCAATCACCAACTGCTATCAAATTCTTAGTATTCTTTTGGCCTCTTTCCTTGGAAATGCAGCGAGCCCTCTGTGGGGTTTGCCTTGGTTCCCCTCTCAGACAGCTGTGATTAATTCACTGTTCAAGCTCTTGAGTTAATTCTCTCATTAGATCACTTTCCTTCTTCATGGAATGATTATTCCCACAGGAGAAATGAGAAAGACTAAAACAATATTGTGCTAGTATCTGACACACAGCATCCAGGATGTTTACTTTAAATCAAGTTGCCTGGAATTACTCCAGACCTATGGCTTAAACACAAAAATCTTCTAACCATTGGAGAACTGCAGTCGCGCATGTTGCACAACATTCGCATTTCACTGGAATTTCTCCAAACTTCCTGCTAGGTAAGTGCACTCAGAACATGAACCTCTCCACACAAGTAGGTCAGATGACAGAATCCTTTCATTGCTGGGGCATATTTTAAGACCAAAAGAGTTTTTTATGTTTTGATGATTTTGTATCATACAAAAATGATTTTTCTACCTGCTGCCTTGCAAGCTCAGCACTAGTTCAAGGTGAAGCCTGCAGCACACAACACTGAAACATTGCCAGTGCTCTTGAAATCACAAGCCATTATCTGTGTATTATTCACTGGGAGCATCGCATTCTCTCTGGAGGCTCTTACAGCTCGGACATGCTCCCTGCTTTTGCTGCCTGTCAGATGGCTGTCCTGGATATGGCTGGTCACTGGAGGGCATCACCCCACTCAGCCGGACTCTGGCACAGCCTGCTTGGTTTTCAGTACCTTTGCGGCCATGTTTTGCGTAGCTGGATATTTGGGAGAGTGTCTCAATACCCAGTTCAAGGATTGGTAAACACGCCTGGACTGACAACTCTGATAACCGGCAGTTACATTAAAATCACCCTTACCTGAAGCCACAATAAAGTGAGGGTAAAAAATGTAGTTAGTTAGTAATTTCAAAATAGACAGAAAAGTTTACAACAGCTTATAAAGATGAAGGGAAGGGGAAAGGGAAGGGGAAGGGGAAGGGGAGAACGATCTTGTAATGTAGCACTTCAATGAGCTTTAAAATTTCCCTGTTAACAGTTCAGCTGACAAATGGACAGAGGCATCACCACTTTGCTGACACTGTGAAAACTTGGAAGTTTTCACACAAACACCTATATGCTGGGGCTGCCTACGCAGAAAGACTAGCTTTTGGGGTGCCTCTTGCTCTCCATCTTTGGGTTAATTCCATTTCAGATCTCCATCCTACAGACATTCACATACACATAAACATCAGGATTCATTAACTGAAGCAGGAATGAAAGTAATAGCTTCTGGGCCTGGTCCACACCTGCCCAGAGTATTCTCAGGCTTGGCTAAAGTCTGGACAATGTGTTAACTGACTGTGAAGCACAATGCCTTTTCCCACTGAGATAGGAAAGGTTCAGACCTTGAAGGGAAGCTTCTTCACCCATTAAAGATTACATTTCACATAAACATGTAAACTGACAACAGGTTTATACAGGCATCTAATTAGAATCAGTGTCTGTGGCTTGTTAAAGGCTTTTCACTGAGAACAAACAACATGCTAGCCAGTCCCACTGGGGTGATAACGGATTATCCACCACTCTCTTTGAGAAAAACCTCGAGAGTAACCAGGAGCCTCTTCTCTTCTGTGTTGTGCAGATGTGCAGCACAGCAGCCTCTCTCATCTTACCCCTGCCAGGGGCCACAAACTCATCAGGAAGCACATACCACCACCCCTCTATGTGACAAGCTGTGCTTCGGCAGAGACCACTGATCTGCATCGTTGTCTTGTACATGCAATGGCATCCGGGGTAAACAGGATATTTGGGCAAGTTTAAGCCTTAACAGAGAGAAGGTGTCTTAGAAATGTAACAGATGTTACTGAGTGCACTAGAATTATTTCTAGTCCTCATAAACTCTTGGTGGTACTGTACTTCTGCAATCTTGGCTTCCCTGGGAGACAATTAAGCTCAAGTTGTTGAGAAACTTTGGGAAATGGAGCAAAAATGGTTGTATCCTATGAGGGCTTTGTCACCTCGACACCAAAACAAAAAGCTCTTTTCGTTTTTGGTGACAGTCTCAGCAACAATCAAGTGCATTAAAAATTATGAGTGGTAACTATAGTGGGTAACAAGAGACCAGCTGAAAGACTACAACTGAAAAGAAAGATTGTAACTGACTGTATCACTGAAAGATTGTAACAGCTGACTTAGCACAGAAGACAAGGTGCAGAGATAYGCTACAGTTTGGAATGGGAAGCAAAGATTACCTATGTATTGGAACTGTGGGGGAATTTGGCCTGGCACAGTTTGATTGACTGTAATGGAAAGTAGCTCCCTATCACAAAACATCCCACGGGGTTTGTCATACCCACAAATAGCCAATGCCTCAGTGTTGCGACTCTTCTGCAAGACAGAACTTCAGCAGCCAATATCTCAAGGATCACCTGGGGGTACTGCTTGAATATGAAGTCAGATGGATCGCCAAAGCTACAGGTATAATGGACAYGCTTCCACAAGTCGTAACTCTCTTCTCAGTGCAAGCCACGGAGCACTGTGGTTGCTATGTGTATGGAGAGGCCCAAGTGGAGGCAGAAAAGCAAAACTGCACTTTCAGATTGATTATTTTTCTTTTAGGTTCTGTGAGACTAAAAATCCTCTGTCTTTATGGAGGGAAAAAAATCTTATCTAACAAAAATCTTTCTATGATGACAGAGGGGAAGCTTAACATCCACACACAGCAAGACACCTTTTAGCTACCCATTTTTGTTGCACATTCATGAAGCACCATTCTGTAGAGAGAGCACCATCTGCAGGATTTAGAGAGGGAGCACAGATGTCTTATTCAGCTCAGAAGAATGTTTTCCAGGCAGCTGAAAAGGTTTTCCGAAGAAGCCTTCAGCCAGGGAAATCTCAGCCATGGGGCTCTGCGGGATAACACAGGGAGGACTGCAGTGCTTCCTGGGGCTCTGGCACAGTGCAGGGGTTCTTCAAGAGAAAGCCTGAATAGCTTGTTTGTCAAATTATTCTCACTGAGTATTGTGACAGCAGCACTTTTGTGCAGGCATGGGCAGTGGGACAAGCAGAGAAGCACAGGGCATACCTTCTTTGTCACCTGTCCCATACATCAGCCAACACTCAGCTGGCTTATTGGCAAATGTCATGGTAGGAACTTATTAAATTATAACAGAAGACATTTTACCTTCACTGCAATGACTTGTCATTCCTGGTGTTAGTTAACCAAAASGTTCCTCATTACACAGTGCAATTTTACAGTGCCAAATACAGTTTCAGACTTATTCTTGAAAATCTGCAGCTTGTTTTAGGAGCTGCACAATAGCATACGGGAGCACCAGCTCCATCTTGCACAATTGCTGCCTGGTTATAAAGGAAAAATGCTGAAGCAGTGCCCTCTTCTGGAGACAGAACCAYTCAACTCCATTAACACAGTATACGACAGGCCTTCAGGGCAAATTCGGCGGTCTCAGCAATGCCATTCTGTGTCTGTAAATTTGGCACTATGGTGCGAAATCCTAATACTGGCCAAGTGTCTAAGAGCTGACATCAGTCTCTGACTGAGACATTGGCATTTAGGAGAATCCTAAGCCTTTTACTCACAGGCCACTTCCAACGAATAAAATGTCAGCACAAGAGAGGTCTGGTTTCTTTTACAGATTCATCAATGAAAAAAAAATCTCAAAGCATTTATTAGCCTGGCTTAAAATTTATATTGAGTTAYGGCAGCATGAATCCAGCTGTGTGTGCTTGAAGAAACTTTATTCATCTATCTAGATCTGTATTTTCTACAGGTATTTTTTTAAGATCAGCTTGAAAGGTAATTTTACCATTCTGCTGTCAAGAATGAAGTGCTGATGAATGAGGAAACCAACAGTCCCCAGAGAGTATCATGATTCAGACTCCTTCTGGAAGCACTTTTATAAGTTATTACAATGAAATGCAGAATCATGAGAAAAGTYTGGAGGCCCAAGACGATTGTAACTATAAGCAGACATGTTTTTCTTTCTCAACCTCACAGTAAATAGATATGGAAGCATTCCAAGAGGCTCTCCAATTACTTTTTGCTTTGCCTGCATGTCATGTTGCTGGAATGGTTGTGGAAAACTCAGGAATGATACTTTTTCCCTCAGAATCAGTGCTAGCTTTGCCAGACTTGGAGAATGAGCGTGTGTAACKCAGTATGGGATGCTCTTCCCTCAGTCAGTGCTCAGGCATGCAATGATTCAGTGCATTTAGGTACTAAGATGGAAATATGAGCTACCTCAGGATCAGTGCTGGCCCCAATGCCCCACATGGTACTACAAGGCTCTGCAGTGAAAAAACAGTGTTGGAATGAAGAGGGCCCGCTTGTAGCATGATGCTATAGGGAAAGAAGGTCGGTGGGCTGGCTCTCCCCGCAGTCAGTGCAAGCCCTGATGCCACACTGCTGAAGTGCAGACAAGTGGTTGCCCCCAGTCTCTGAAGCTCGCCCAGACAGATGGTAGCTCTAGTTTTGCCCCCAGCACTACCATGTTTCTCCCTCACAAGGCCAGATTAAGGGGGCTAAGAATCCAGTTCAGGGAGGAAAGGCTGAGGAACAGAGATTGTGAAGGCAACGGATAAAGTGAATCCACATCTGCTACTCACCTGTTCCCTCAGCACTAGGACTAGGATCACTTGATGAACCTAGCAGGAAACCAGTTTAATCACATATAAGAAGGCATTGCCTTACAGAGCAGGCAGAGGTGACTGTGGGGGCCAACGGGCTCAGCAGGGCCAAGCGACCAGGCAAGCGCATAGACAAGGGTCAGGCAGAGGTACTACAACCAAGGCGAAGACACCTCCTTTGGCCGCTGAGAGGGCAGCGCGCAGAGCAGACAGGCCAGCTCCGCGAGCCAGCTCTGACGAAGTCCACCATTGCCGGGCACCGGCCGCCCTCAGCGGGCGGGGCGCGCCCTCCCGCCAACGGCGCGCCGCCGCCCTCTGCGCACGCGCCGCCGCCCTCTGCGCACGCGCCGCCGCCCTCTGCGCACGCGCCGCCGCCCTCTGCGCACGCGCCGCCGCCCTCTGCGCACGCGCCGCCGCCCTCTGCGCACGCGCCTCATGAGCGGTGCAGCCGCCTCTCCCCGCTCGCGGCGTGTAAGGGCAAAGCCGGAGCCGCCGGCGCCAGGCGCGCATGCGCGACCGCTATCCTTCAGGGCGGCGTGGGGGAGGGGGGCCGTCGCCGCCGCCGCCGCCGGAGGAGGGAGCAGTATGGCGTGCGCCGCCGCGGCGCGGGGCGGCGGGAGCCCCTTCTCCTCGGACCGGCACGCCCGCCTCCTCCTGGCCCAGATCAACCGGCTGCGGGGCGGGCAGAGCTTCTGCGACGTGCGGCTGGAGGTGGGCCCGGAGGCGTTCGCCGTGCACCGCCTGGTGCTGGCGGCCAGCAGCCCCTACTTCGCGGCGCTCTTCGCGGGGGGCATGAAGGAGTCCGGCCGCGACGTGGTGCGGATCGCGGGCGTCGAGGCGGGCACCTTCCACACGCTCCTCGACTTCATCTACACAGGTAACGGCGGGGCCCCGTGCGGCGGCGGCGCGCGCGCTGGCAGGGGGCGGCGGGGGCCGCCGAGGTGGCGGTCGCCCAACTGCCGTGCCCGGGTAACGGTCGCGCAACGGCCGCGCCCGCCCGGCAGCACCGCGCCGTGTGCGCGGGCGGAGGGTGCCGCGTCCTCCGCAGCCGACACCGGGGCCCCGTTGTGGTGTGCGTGCCCGCAGGAGTGGTGAGCATCGGGGAGCACAACGTTCAGGAGCTGATAGTCGCCGCGGACATGCTGCAGCTCACCGAGGTCGTGGAGCTCTGCTGCGAGTTCCTGAAGGGACAGATCGACCCCTTGAACTGCATCGGCCTCTTCCAGTTCTCCGAGCAGATTGCCTGCCATGACTTGTTGGAGTTCACCGAGAGCTACATCCATGCACACTTCCTGGAGGTGCAGAGCGGGGAGGAATTCCTGGCGCTGACAAAGGAGCAGCTGATTAAGATCCTGCGAAGTGAGGACMTAAGCATAGAGGATGAGTACCAGGTTTTTATAGCTGCAATGCAATGGATTCTGAAGGATCTGGCGAAAAGAAAGAAACATGTAGTAGAAGTACTGGAGCCTGTTCGATTCCCTCTGTTACCAGCACAAAGACTCTTAAAATACATAGAAGGTAAGTGAAGGAAGGAAAGGAAGAATGTCAGATATTTGTGTGAACTGTGTGTTGTTCAGGGTTACTGGGACTTATTTTTCTTTTCTTAGATTAATAGTACAATGASTGGAAAGAATTACTTTACATCAAACAAGTTGCATTTCTTAACAAATGAGCACAAGCATATTTTAAAAATAAGTTTTTGAAAAAATTATAAAGATATGCTTAATTTGTCTGCTGCTTTAGGAGAAGCTAGCAGCTTTTTCATAGATGAGTTAGTCATTGTTGTTTYTGTTTTTTTCATTATGCCTTTTTTGATCTTCTACATCTCAAGGTGTTCCAGATTTCAGCCTTCGGGTGGCCCTGCAAACTCTGTTGAAAGAATACTGTGAAGTCTGTAAATCTCCCAAAGAGARCAAGGTCAGCAGTTTTCTGCAAGCTTCTAAAGCTCGTCCCCGGAGGAAAGCCAGGAAGTACCTTTATGCAGTAGGTTAGAATGTGGCCGTTTGAACTTTGTAAAACAAACAATATAGTAGTATCTCATATTACAATACCGAAAGAGATACTGAGCTCTCTTTGTTTGATTAGAAGATACCAAAATATCAAAATGGTTCATTGGGCAGAGTTACTGTGTTAGTTGCTTTCTGCTTAGTGTTGCAGAAAAGGGGAGAATTCACGTTTTGTATCATCATAACATGGTATTCAAAGCCTAGATTTGCCTTTCAGAAGTTATTTGCCTTGGATAGGAAGTTGYGAATCGGCAGGAGATTTGCCAGTGTTTCACTACTAGAATGGTGTATGCAGATTTGCTGCACTCTTTGTTCTTCTAAAGGTTATATTTTTCCCTTTTTTAAAATAAAACTTTGCAAAAGCAGCAATACCTTTATAAAGGCAAAGTATGTATAAACAATCCTCAGGTCTTTTGAGTTCTGGATTATACTAGTTTTATTTGACTATGTTATTTGTTCCAGACAGGAAATGCATCAAGTGAAGATAGTATAAAAGCATGTATGTATTAATAAAAAAAGTGACTTTAAGTATGTTAACAATTGCAAAAGCATCACGTGATTAAGATCAAAGGCTTGATTGCTTCCTTTCTTTCCTTCAGTGTTTTATTGAGGGATCAGTAAGAAGTTATAGTTTCTATTTCAAAGAGTCACTGCGGAGAATGGGAGGCTGATGCCTGCATCTTTCAAATGAAGCTGAACCAGAGATAAATTGACTTGCCAAGATCCACCAGAAAAATTGCAGCAGAACACAGGGACTAGACTCCCTGTATCACAGAAAGCAATACTCTGCCTTGATTATAAAACTGCCTGATCTGCTCAGGTTGATACTGTGGTATTTGAAAGGAAATCTTTTCTCTTAGGTTTACAGTTAGGATATTTTAGCCTTTAATAACCTGGGCAGATTTTTTTTCCGCCCATTAAACTTTGTTGCCAAATATGTGACACAGAGCATTTATCRAAGACGTATATTGAAATTTTCTCTGACCAGAAAATTCCAGTTCACATAATGGGATAACTTGAATTTTTTTGCAACTTCTCAGCAAAGCTGTAGTTTTGCATTGGAGAGGAATACTCCTGTTTCACCATGTGGGCAGTAACACCCCCTTTAGGTAGCATAGGCTGTTGGTTGGTCTCTGCGTTTTACTGAGAAAATCAGTAATATGTAGTCAGTAACATTTGTACTGTGGCAGTGAGGTGTTCAGTTGAGCAACCTGCAAGATGACTGTTCTTCCAGGTCTGCTGGAGAAGCAGTGCTACTTGAAAAAGTTTGATKCCTACTAAAAGGGGCTAATGCCGGTTATTGTAGGTTTTCCTATGGTTCAGGTATAGGAGCAAGAGGATGAATGCGAAGCTCTTACTCTGTTATGACCTTTCTACTTGCTTTCTAGGTGGATACACCCGACTGCAAGGAGGACGCTGGAGTGACAGCAGAGCCCTCAGCTGCGTGGAGCGGTTTGACACCTTCAGCCACTACTGGACCACGGTGTCTTCTCTCCACCAGGCCCGGAGTGGGCTGGGTGTAGCTGTTGTGGGAGGAATGGTCTATGCCATTGGAGGTAACAGCTGAAATGAACGCTTTCCTTGGGAGGGTTCACAGTGCTAACAGYAGAGCCCTGTCCTGCTATGTAAAGCATTTGTGTACTTCTAAAAAGAAAAGACTGCCCCTAGAAATTCCCTGAAGAATTGACCTGTATCAGAGGCATTGTCATCTGGACTGTGACTTGATGTCAGAATGTTGAATAGTTTCCACATGTTTTAGGAATACTTACCCTATGGTGGTACGGTAGATTCCTGCTTCTTAACTAYAGTGGCAGAGTATGGTTGKTTGKTTGKTTGTTTTGTTATTATTCTGTTAGCTTTAAGGCAAGAATTGATAGGTACAGAGGTTCCTTTCCTCACAAATGAGTTAACTGTGGTTCAGTAGCCAGGAAAATTTTGGTGCAGTGTCCTTTACTGATTTACTGACTATATAGGGAATCAGTGTTATATGCTTTAATTTGAGCTGAGTTTGTTCCTGGGAGAAGGGCACGTGGCTACTATAGAAATCATGGTGGAGACTTTAAAATTATTCTTCTTGTAGGTGGTTCTGAGGAACACAACAGTAGACAATGCAGCCTTTAGATTTAATAACGGTTGAAATTGGGTTCTGCCATTCTTTACCATCACTGCTCTATGAATGTGAGTTTTGGGCTCCTTTGGCCATTTCTTAGCTGCTTTTCCCATATGGCATAGTGAYTCACAGGTTAAGCATATGGATATGTGCAAGTGTACTAAGAGGTGTTTGGTATACTAGTGGTGCACGAAGCCCACAGAAATAGCAGTTCCTTTCTCTTGGCTAGTTTAGCAGAAACCCACAGCATGAAAGACAGTGGTACAGAACAGTCCACTTGCGGTCTGCCTGCTTGGAGAGATTTGTTTTGTATGTTTTCACAAGGATGTGACAGGTAGCTCTACCTGCCCATCATTAAAGAATGCATATGTATATTGTTTTTCTCACTGCAGAGCACCTTCTGTGGTCTTGAAAACCCTATCAGTTGTGCTTCAGAGTAAAGTGTGTAACGCTGTTCACTCCTCTGATGTTTTCAGTAAAGTTTCAGGGAACTATTGCTGAAAGCTGTTTCCAGTGGTGATTCTTTTGTTACTTTGGCTGTTTGGCTAGCTAAAAGAAAGATCTTGTATTCAGATGTTGTTTGTTCTGGAAGAAGTTGAAGAATGGTTTTATATTTGCAGTGCAAAACATTTGTCATTCCCCTGTCTTCATTTTTGTTCTTATTATCCAGGTGAAAAAGACTCGATGATTTTTGACTGTACCGAATGTTATGATCCTGTTACAAAGCAGTGGACTGCTGTGGCTTCCATGAACCATCCCCGTTGTGGACTGGGAGTGTGCACGTGTTACGGTGCTATCTATGCTTTAGGTAACTGTTTTGTTTCCCCTATGCGAAGCTGATTTTAAGGGTGTCAGTTAATGGAACTTGTAAACTGATTGATTGTAAATATTATACCTTTGTGTTGCAAATCTAAGTTTTGAAAAACGGTTGTTCAAATGAACAATAGTATAACAAATCTTTGTGGATTGATTATTGCTCAGTTATAATTTATTTCCTTTGCAGATTGCATGCTGTTATACCACACCTGGTTTCAAAATTAATGTGTCCTGGAACAGTGTTCAATATGTCTAAAATTCAGTTAACACACAACTTTGTGCACAAAATTTTTTCCTGTGTTTGCTGTTGCTTACAGGCGGCTGGATTGGTGCAGAGATTGGCAACACAATTGAAAGATTTGATCCTGAAGAGAATAGTTGGGATGTGGTGGGAAACATGGCTGTGCCCCGGTACTGCTTTGGGTGTTGTGAAATGCAAGGTGCGTATTGGTAAACTCGGATCCAGAAAGAGGCCTAAGAGTGATTGGGTTWTGTTGGATGTTGAAACTCTGAATTTTAGTTGTGAATTCTTACCTTTGTCTTGTACTGTGCTGTCAGTTGCACAAGCTGATGTATCACTCTTGTGCCCCACTTATTTGTCCTTCTGGTACCATTTTTATTTCTACAAAACTCAAAGGCCATAAAGTTCTCTTTCAGTCTCCTTCCTTTTACCCCTTAAAAGAAGTTTCTACATGATCATCGGTATGGTTATCCAACTAACATATTAGCAGTTGACTGTCATTYCTGGCAGTGGTTTTATTTATCTTGTATCATTGTCTGTGTGTCTGTGGGTATCTGAAGAGTTGCTGCAGGTCATCTCAAGACAAACTTGTCTAAAGACTTGATGTATAAATGTGTTTCTTAAGTATTTGATTCAGGCCTGCCCAGCAGTTGCAGGCTTCTGAATTCTTTACCCTGCATTTGGTTAAATTAATGCTGGCTTTCATGAGAGCTTCTAGTGTTTGAGCTTCTTAGTTACTTATTTGAAAATTTTAAGTATGTTATTTCTGGACAAACAGATGATTTTATTTGGGACTCTTAAACCATCATAATGCCAGGCTGAAATGGGTATTGTGACAAACATTTTCTTTCTTTCAGACCTATCTATTATGAAATCTAACATAGGGAAAACCCTATTTCTGCAGGTTTGATTTATGTTGTTGGCGGTATCAGCAATGAAGGAGTAGAGTTGCGTTCTGTTGAAGTCTATGATCCAATATCTAAACGTTGGTCTGAGCTTCCTCCAATGGGAACCCGAAGAGCGTATCTTGGTGTAGCTGTTCTCAACGATTGTATTTATGCTGTGGGAGGCTGCAATGAATCTCAAGATGCACTTGCCACTGTAGAAAGATACTCCTTTGAAGAGGTATGGTAGAGTCCCTTTCTTTTAGAAATTGTCGATTGCATCAACGTTGTGTACGATGCTATAGGGATAGCCTGTTTCCCTTCTTTAAAAAGGAAAAAAACTGGGATGTTGCACAGCTGGGAAAACTCAGTTTGCTAGAAGCAATTTAAAACAAATTCCATTTCCTCTTCACTGTTAGCTGTTAATCAGCGAAAGCCAAGCTTCAGTGACCTTAGGGTCTGTCTGTGTCCTGACCAGTCTGTAGAATTTTTCTAATCTTATTCTGAGTAATGTATTTATAAAGACTGTATGCATTCTTTTGAGTAACTGAAAGCTAACCAGTACTGATGATGCATAGATATACTGTAGTCTGCTAAATGCTCAGAGTTAGGATGGGGGGATGGGAAATAGATTCCTCTTCTGCAACAGAATGGTCAATACTCTGACTAGAGAGAGAAAAACACCCGAAAAAAGTAAGAGCTGCCCTTTGCTGCAAAAACTGGTGGTCTGTCTTCTGCATCAAAATGTAGTTATATTCAAGCACAACTAGAAAAATCACTTTGAACACTTCTTATTTTTCAATAAGATGTGAAACTAGTCCTGGCTACTATTGCTTGTGCACGCTGCTCTTTGAAACAGTAGTGTTAAACAGTTCCAATGTTCCATTCTATTTTGCATTTGGAATTGAACATAGTTCTCCTTATTTCCCATCGAATTGTGTGCCATTCTCTGTCTTGGAGGTAGACTGCGTCTTGCAGTGACTGAAGGAAGGGATGGGTGTATGTATAAATAGTATGTGATCTGTTCTTTAGTCAGRCTTGTATGATTTGGACTACTTGTGAAAGTGTTTAAGAGTTTGTGCTGTCATTCTAATCCTGATAATCCTCTCAATACCATACATGTACAGTATTAGTGTAACAGTATTTGAGCCTGTGAAGTGCTTGCTTAGCAATCTTTGTATACGTTTCAGTACTTAAGCTTAAAAAGTTATTCTTATCAGAATTGGGGCCTTACCCTAAAACTGCTTGCTGACTCTTCCACCTTCTCATTAGGAAAAGTGGGTTGAAGTTGCATCAATGAAGATACCAAGAGCTGGTGTCTGTGTTGTGGCTGTGAATGGATTTCTTTATGCCTCAGGAGGTCGTGCTCCCAGTCATGATTTTGCTGCTCCAGTAACCTCTGACTCTGTTGAAGTGTATAACCCTCATATGGACAGTTGGACTGAAATTGCCAACATGATCACCAGCCGCTGTGAAGGAGGTGTAGCTGTGCTGTAAMAAAGAAGGAAAATCCCCTGAGGAAAGAGTGAGTTTTTACCTCCTTGGATTTCCGGTTTCATTCACCAGAAACCTCTTCCATCAGCAGGAGCTTTAGTAGAGGCCATGGAGGAGTAGATTAGAGGGCTCTTCCTGAGCAAAAGGAAATATTAAAACTCTTGGCCCTGAAAGTAAATTGGCTTGTGCAAAGTCTGTTTCAGGAAGTGCTCTGCGAAGAGTAGGAATACCTTTTATGACTGGATTAAGCTCACTGAAACAAATGGCAAATTAGCCCTGAAGATACCTGATTCCAGCACATAGAAATGTAAATAAGAGCAGATTGGCTACTTGATTAGTATTAGTTGTCCTTTTCTGGCAGAAAACAATGTAGAAAGGATGAAAGGTGGAGAAGGCTTGGTACTGGCCCTGATATATTTGATGCTGCTGGGCATAGGCATTAAATATGAATCGGATAACTACTTTCCTGCTACCCCACTAAACTTTAGTGATAAGTGACTGAGAATTTCATGTTCTGAAAGGTTTTTCTCACAGTTGTCATATTGTCATTCCATTTTAGCGCAGGCTTTTCTTTTCAATGATATCAGTGATGACAGTAGAGCTCCTGTTCATTAAGCTCTGATGAATTTTAAATGGAAATGCTATTCATTAGATTAGCTGCTTCATTTAGGACTGTTCTTAATACAAAAATTTAGCAAAAGCCTCTTGCCCACATTCCTCCCTTACTTGAATGTGTTTTACTCTRTGTGACATGCTGAGACTGGGCATTGGAACAGAAGCTGTTCTACAAGGTACACATGTTCATGTTTGCCTCATCTTGTATCCTGCCTCTTCCAAGTTCAAGTGGATGTAGCTTTTTGTGATAAAATTAGTTGTATTCTGCATTAATGATGCTATTAGCGTGTTTTGTCTRAAGGATTTTGTGTTTAGCTTGGATGCTTCGTAGAACAATATTTCTAGCAATTTGTAACTATTCCTAGATTCATCTAATTAACATTGTCCTTGAAGCTGCCTTTTGCACAATATGATTGCCTTGTCTGCACAGCTGTGGATGAGTGAGGTAGGACTCAGAGTCTGAAATAAGGCTGCTCAAACTTTGACGGACAGTGTTATTCTAGAACACAAAACCACAACTGGAATGTCACAAATCAGGAAGCCTGCACTATGTAGACAAAGGAGCATTCACACCATTTAGGTCAACATCCCCTGTGTAATATTAACAAATTRATGTATGAATAAAAGCCTCCAAGGTTAGTGTTGTAAGTACCTTAAGAATCTAGGTTTTGCATTCCAGCATAGGGTTGGGAGACTGCTGTGCTAAAACATGCTGTACGATGGAGCATTCATATTGCTGATCTCTCTGTAATCTTGTATGTGCTTTTACTTCAAAAARGACTTCTTATGCCTATGGACTAATGCCTATTCCCCCCCAACCCTCCCAAAAAAGTTGAAGCTAGTTGCTTTAAACAGCTTTTCATAATGAAATGCATATTCCTACTGATGGTGAAATGCTCTTGTACAGGGTGCTTTCCTATTGTAGTAAGCTGTATCACTGCTGCTCTTATCTAATAGCTGTTGTTTTACCGGGAATCCTGTTTCCCAGTAGGACACTGGGAAAGATTGTTTATAAATGTAAATGTTTACTATTTTTAAACTGCAGGTTACACACTTCCATAGTGAAATATTTATGCATTTCTTTTCTCAATATAAAAACACTCAGGCTTCTTGGAAGTGTGGCTGCCTTGCTAACTGTGTGTGTAGCCCTCTCTGGGCCCAAATGACAGGTAATATTTCTTAAGCTTCCTTCTTCACACTTCATGACCCCTCTTGAACTGTTTGAGAAACATTACTTTAACTGCATTTTATTTGTTTGGGAGTTACTAGTTCACTTCCAATCTCATCCCATAAACTTCCTGGTTTAGAGCAGCTGGAGGAAATCAGTTGTTATGTGAAGCTACCTTCTCCAGTTTTTGTGATTACATAGTAAACTGACTTTCACTGAAACATGACAATTGTTTGATACTCAACACCTCTTCCTTTGACTTTGGGGCCAAAGGAAGTACTCTTCTCTGGACCCATTCAAACAATTGCCATGGCTGAGTAAGAAAGAATAAAAGAACTGTCTTAATTCACAAATTCAATTTTACTTCCTTTGTATTCAGAGAGTATGGAAATACATCACTGTTTCAGGGATAGGATGCTGTTAACATGTCAATTTGAAAGTTTGAGGATTATGTATGTATGTGTTTCCTCACATAAGAGGAAGATGGCTCCATCTTTAGGATAGGCTTTTTTWAAAAAAAAACCTCCTGTTCTTTGTAGAATGAATAGATACCAAGTTTAAGCTACAGTAGGTGCTTTGTTCTTTATTGAGCACATTGAGAATAGTACTTTGAGAGAACCATGAGGATTTCCTAAATTGGTGCTAAGTATGTGTCTGGATGTAATGTTTTGGCTTTCTTCTTGCATCTCATAGTGTCCTTAAACAATACTTAAGATGAAAAGCCTACAGTAAACAYACACACATACAACTTCTTAGGTTTCTTGAGGCAGCTGAGGAAGAAGTGTGTGACTTGCTCTTCCTTTCACAGTATGTGGGCGAAGAAGCTACAACATAAATGGGAAGAGATTATACTTTTTCCAGTGTTTTCAACAGTTGGCCCCCCGTGGTGGGTTTGCAGGACATGAAGTCTGTTTCTATCTGTCCCAGGTGCTCAAATTCAACTACTGTGTTGAGGAGGGAGAGGGTGTAAACTCCTTTCTAGTCCCATTATCTGGTCCCTTAGTGCCAGAGGTGGAGTCCTTGTGTCATATCATACCAAGCATCATTTGATAGTACTTTCATTTAGGAATGTGATAGTTCTTTAGGGCTATGTTGCATGCAGCTTCCTTGGCTAGGTAACCCCAAGTCTAAACAAAATCTAGAAACAGCTGGATCAGATATTACTTTTATTTAAACAAGGCTATGCAGGAAGCTAATCTCYTTGTCTCTGGTGGCACCTTACAGAAGATACAAATTTGAAGTTTTCTCTTCTAGCTTTCTATACTTCAACACAATTGCTGGWGGAACTACCTAAGGTAAATGCTGACCTTTGCTTGTCCCTGCAAACAACCCTTGCCCTTGGCTTGTTGCTGGAAACAAACTTTGCCTTGCCTGGGCTTTGGTACCTCACTAGTGCTTCATTGCATAGCACTTTCAGCATCTTCTCAGCTGAAGTGAGGCAGAGTTTTGTCTTTTTTCTTTTTTTTTTTCCGCATTTCTACAAAATAGCAACTGAACCTGTATGTACTTCTCTTCCGTTTCCCTAAATAATAAACTACACTGGAGACAGACATGTCTTCTCAGGGAGCAGGAGTTGCTTCACCTTGCTTTCACCTTCCTTTAGAACTTGTTCTGAAGGCTACCTGATAGCGACATGATTGTTATGGCTACATGAGTGTTCTACCCAACACAGAACACTATCACATACTACAGTTAACCCGGATACTTCAATAATTCAATAAAGCAATTCATACTCTTGTCAGATGAATCTCCATTTTAAATTCATATGGCAGTGACAACTTATCTCAATCAGGAATGATGCTTTATTCCACAGGTAAGGCCAGATTCATGCCTGCCTTGAAAGTGATCAGTATTTACAATCCTTCCCTGCTAAACTTGCCAAGAAGCTGTTYGCTTCTGGTACAAGCATCTTGAACATTGATATCTTATGACTTCTAAGCACAAACACTTTTTTCCCTGGAATTCAATACAAATGGCTTAACAAATAAATACCTTTTTCCTCTAATTTTCTTATTTTGTGTTCTTCCATTTATTTGTGCTGTTACTTAGCTGCTTCTCTGAATCAATTGTCTTCAGTGTTGCAGTGGCTATTAGTGACAATACTGCCAACACTGTTACCACTACCCTCAGTGCTTTAAACCAACTAGGATAAGTAGGAAGAAGGCCAAGGTCATAATGTAGCGCTATGCCTAAGCCCATTACAAGCAGGATTGCACCATGGGTGACATCTTTAAAAAGTAAGGCTTGCCAAGCAAATAAAGGAGGAACTGTACTGTTAGCCAGGTTCAGCCAGTCTGGCTTGGCTGGACTGTTTTCTGGGACAGCAAATCCCCACCTGATTCCTCCTAGGAAAGAGACTATTACGGCACCATATGTAATCTGAGCAAATGCCAGCTCCGGGTAATAGGTCCCTTGGATGGCCATTACCAGTGGCACAGAAACAAATGGAATTAGCCCTGCAAGGCTTAAGTAAAGGGCTGGCTTTGGAGAATCCTTTAGTGACTTCATACGGTATTGCATTGGGTCCAAGTCTTTGGTCTCAGGTTCTTTGGGGGGTTTTTTCTTTAAGAGGGGAATAGAGGTGTGAAATGCCTGGAGCTTGGTTGCATATATCGATGCTCGGTTGAGGCTCGGAGATCTTGAAAGAAGACAAACATCTCTGTGCAGGTGGAGGATGAGAGGAGAAGAGTAAGTTGTCTTATTCTTTCCATACTGCAGCAGTCTGGGACCAGTTAACTTCTGGAGCTGCAATTATAAAACTTGTTCTGAACACCTTGCAATGAAAACTTTTTATCCTACAGTTACCTAACTTAAATGGGAAATTTTGTACCAAGTAGTTTTCCAGGTCAAGGTCCCCCACAGTTGCCCTTCCCCTCAGTTTTGGGATGTTTTTAACTTAACCAGTTAACTGACATGGCTTTCATAAGTAATCTGATGAAGAGCAGCTAGGTTCTTTGTAGTGAATAAGGAGATCTGAAAGATATGTATATCCACCTATTCTTCCAACCAAACATTCTTTAGGCTTTGTTAAATTAGATGTACCAATCCTTTTCAGAAGTCCTTTTGACAGAAGAGCATGAAATGATTATAGAAATAGGACAGTTGTCAACCCAAAAACTAGCTACTATCCCCTCAACACTATACAAAAACAAAGATAACAGGAGCTGAGGAAAGCACTTTGGTCACTAAAACTTGATTTTTATAAAAGAAATGTCTTAGTTTTGGCTAAACACTGCTGTAAAATTAGGAATTCTCTCAGAAAAGCTTATTGTGATAAAAGCACACCTACTCTAATGTGTAAGTCACCTTTTTTCAGTGCTCCAATTATATCTTTTGCTGTTCTATTTTTAAAGAAAGAGCAAAAAATGCTTCAAAAACTTACTTTGAAAGGTGTCTGGAAGCAGCATCGTTGTACAAGATGAAACATACTTGCTTTATCAAGGCCCTAAAACAAAAATTCAGGAGACAGTCTGAAACCGATGAATAGCTGAGTTTGCGTTATGTCCCAAGTTAAGTCAGAGTCTTATCAGTTGTAAGACTCTTTGTATACTTAAAGATAAATACTTTATGCATTCTATCCTTATTTACCAGCTACAAGATATTTTGCTTCAGATTGCTCTATGAACTGAAGTAATAAACTTGTAATATAAACTTGTAAAAACGACCCTCAGCTACTACAGGGTGGAAACCTCATTACGCTCAGTTGTACCTGAGCTACTCGAGAAGGGACGAAAGCGAAGGGGGAAAGGCGAGCAGGGGGAGCGGGGTGCCCCGCGCGGCAGGGCCGGGGCAGGAGAAGCCTGCACGGCCGCGGGGCCGAAGCGGTTCCCCCCGGGCTGTGCCCGCCGCCAGCCCCCGCCCGGCACGGCGGCACCCACCGGCCCGGCCTCCGCCGCTCTGCCTCGGCTCCCGGCGCGGCCCTGCAGCCTCCTCGCTGCCGCAGCTTCCGGTGCCCCGGGACGCGGCGCCGGCGCTCGGCGGGGAAAGTCCGGGCGGGAACAGGCGCTGCCGATCTCGTTCCGCCGTGCCCGGGCCGCGTGCAGGCGTGCGTGACACCCGCCCGGGATCCCGGGATCTGGAGTGCTTAAAAAAGGGGGACGACAGAGTCAAAAAGCAGATCCTCCACCAAGGGAGGGGAGCAGGCTTGTGTCTGTGCCCGCTGTCACTGCAGTAACTCGGCTGGAGAAAGGCGTTCTCATGCAGGGAGGCTCTTCACCAGCTCTCGGGCGGAGGCGAGGAAAGGCCCTGGGTTTGGCGTGACTCTTCGCACGAGTGTCAAAGGCGGGCTGCTGCTGCCGGAGCTGYGCCGGGTCTGCATTCCTCGCCCTGCAGCGAGCGTCCCCGGACCCCCGGGGCTTGCGGCTGCTGGTCTGGCTGGMAGAGCTGCTACAAGGGCCTCTGCTTTCTCCAGGGTTGCTGTGTTGGCCCGCTGAAGGGGGGCTAGCGCCCGCTCCCCCTTTTTAGTTTTCGGGATCTTCACCGCGGGAGAGCGTCGCTCACGCGGAAAGGCGTGGCGGGCTCGGGGCGGACTACAAATCCCAGCCTGCACTGCGGCGCGGCGCTCCGGCGATCGGCGCCGCGGGAGGGGCCGCACGGCCTTCTGGGGCTCGTAGTCTCCGGCGGCGCCCGACAGGCGGCGACGACGGCGCGTGCTACCGTTCCGATTGGTGGGGCGGGGGCCCGGCGCGCGCTCCCGCCGGGTCGAGTGCGCGCGCCCCTCTCCCTAGCCGGGGGGGAGGGGCTCCGCGTGGCCGCTGCCCGAGCCAGGTGGGTGTGTCCCTTCCGCCTCCTTGTCCCCGCCCCCCGCGCGCGCAGGCCCCGCCCCCTCCGGCCCCCGGCCGGGCAGGGCCGGGCAGCCATTTTGGGCAGAGCTTTGTTATGGTTCTGGGGCCGCAGGAGGCAGCGAGAGGGGCCTGGCCGGTGAGTGCGGCACCCACCCCCCTCCTCCCGGCGCCC
>NW_020450982.1:5124213-5130950 GCF_003343035.1 Apteryx rowi
CGCTCCCGGGGGCGGGCGGCGCGGGGCCCCCGCGGGGCCGGGCCGGGCCGGGGGTAGGGGCTGAGGCGCCTCGTTTATTGTTTCCTGCTTCGCCGGAAAGTTTCTAGCGCTTGACACGGCCTCGGCGTTTCCCTCGGCCGGGCGTTGTTTTGACGCTCGCCGGGAGTTCTACATCGTCCTGTCATTAAATGGGCCCGCGCGGGGCGGAGAGAGGCCGGGGCGCCGCCGTCCGCCGGGGTAAAGTCCCCGAGGGGGCCGAGCCGGACTCGGGGCTTCCTGCTCGGCGACCCGGGCCAGGGCAGGCGGAGCGCCTGGGGCAGAGGCGACTCTGCTGCCTCCTGGTTTGATTGCGAGCTGGAAACGAAACTGGGTGAGCCGTGCCTCGCTTGGGCTTTCTCGGGCTGTTTCCTTGCGTTGCTGCAGGATTTACGGCCGGTTTTTCCGGCACCCCCCAGCGGGAGGGCGAGATCGGTGTGTGGCAGTGACACGTGTGCTCTGGGCAGCCGAGCCCGTGTTTCCCCAGCCCGCTGCGATCTTCTCTCGGCCGACGTGTGCGGGGCCAGAGCAAACGTGGGCTGGGAAACTTGTCAGATGTTACTCGTTATCTGTTCCCCTTCCCAATGCGACGCAAAATAACAACGCCTGGTGCGAGTGTGGAGCGGCTTTCTCGCTGTTCGCCCTCCTGAAAGTTATTTCGATGTGTCTGGTGTGTTTTATGCCTTATTAGCCTGAGGCCTTGCATGGTTTAACTTAAACAGCTGTAGTTAGACTTGATCAGAACAGCTGTGTTCACACCTACTGTTCCAAAGAAGTATTTAAGACTGAGTCGATTTCAATTTAATAATGAGCCAATCTGGAACAATTTTAGAGTAGTTAGTAGGTGTTTGCAGAAGTTACAAGTTTTTAAACAGCTTTAGGAGAACAGTTGTTATTTGAATCATTGTAGGCGATGACAGAATCTTTTAAGAGCTTGGCTTAAAAATGTTTTTATATTAATATGACCAGGTAAGTCATCCTTCCTTGCCCCACCCCCAAGCTCTGAGTGACACAAATCTTAATAATGTTAATAATATTCTGAAATGTTGGAAGTGACTGAGGAAAGTATGGAAATAACAAAAGGGGGCACGGAGATGAGAAAACAGCTCATAATTGAAAAGCCTTTGGAGGTGAGCTTACTGTAGAGCTGACGTTGCCACTGTAAAATGTTAGTTGGTTATGAGAAAAGCTTATRCAAATGTTAGTTCATGAATGAATATGGCCTGTATTTCAGTGAAAGGTTCTCTGTGCTCATCTGTTTGGAGAGCGGTATTTCCAATTTCCAGTGCCTGAATCAGGAGAGAAACAGGTGTAGAGTAGGAGGAGGAAATAAAATTGCCAGTTTTAAGAGGAGCTGTTTTTCCTCTCACACWCTTTCAGATCATTTGTAGGGAGATATGCCTCAAGAATTCTTAAAAACTTTGTGTTTGGAATAGAAAAACTTCAAGTAATGCTTTTTTTTTTTTTTCCCCCCAGTAGTTTGTATAAAAGCCAGCCTCTGCTTTTTCAATTCCTCTGGTTTGTAGTCTTAATCCATATGACATAGAAGTTTCCATTGCAGATACCGTACGAGGACTTGAAGTGAAAAATATGCATGGAACAGATGGCATTTAAAAAACAAAAAAGAAAAGTCCTAATTTTTTCGGTGGATGTCTTAATAATAAGAGAGATAAGGAGAATGCAGATGTGATATATAATAAACCACATGAAAGCACACACTCTGGATTATGATGAAAAAGATTTTGCTTTGAGAACATTGTTGCAGGGTATTGTCACCTTGTCTCATAGATATGACTGCTTAGAATATGCTGTTAGTGCCTGTTGAAACTCCTGTTTTACACTAAGAAATGAAGGCACTATAGGAAAGTAATCTTCACTAGCATTTTCATTACATGTTAAAATATTTCAAGAGCCATGGGACACTGATTTTCTTAGTATTGGAAAATACTATGGTTGGATCTTCAAATTTCTTCAGGAACATCGAGTGTCGGATAATGGAGTTCTTTTCTTCACTAAGTGAACAAAAACTTTATTGGCTGAAGGGTTAGAAATCGCTTTTGTATTTAATTTCAGTGTTACAAGATGTTTGGAGTTAGTTGTGTAATTGCTGAATTGGTTTGATCTGTGATGTGTATTTCAGAGTGTGCTTTATTCATTTGTTTGAATGAACAGATTGGAAAAGGTGTAGTAGTATTAAGCAGAGCTAAAACATGAGCACACCTCTTCAGTAAAGCTCTGGCTGTTCTTGCACGAATACAGCTTTTTCCTAGGTTTTGTAAAAGCTGCGCAAATGTGAGGTTGTTCTTCCTTTAACTTATAGGGGGAAAGTTCATAGTTACTGAATTTTGCAATTGGTGAGGCAATGTATGTACCACCAAGTTTGTTTAGTTTGTTAAATTTTATGCTAACTTGTTTGGAATTAATTGCTCTCAGTGAGGCAAGAGCGGTTTAGAGTTCATTTAGCTAACAACTGTGTAAGTAGATGTTCTAGTGTCACTTCTGTAGTGACCAGGATACCAGCTTAGAGTAGGTGTCTTTCATTTCAGTAAGAGTAATTGAAGTGCATGTTCTCTTTACTTGTCAGGTTTGATGAAAGGCAGTGAAGTTGGCAGAAACATGGCTCTCCTTAGAATACTTCACGAATGCCAGGATGTTGTTTAACTTGTGTTCTATAAGTTAATGTTCCTGTGAAAATGTGCCAAACTTTAATGAGTAACTGTATGGTCAAAAGATAAATATATTTTGGGGAATATATATGAAGATTGATAGTGGCTAAGTCCCCATTGCCCCATATGTATATGTGCAGATACTGTGCAGACCTAAAAATTTAAGGTTGAGTTGAGACATTAGCATGACAATGAATGAGAGAGCATATTAATCATATAGATTAGCAGTCAGACTTTATCACTCTAAATTGGAATTTCTTGATTAAATCAAATGTGTTTCCCTCTTTTCAGTTCCTGCCTTCTCTAGTTGGGCTTCAAAAGTCTCTGGCAAAGAGGAGAATTAACACAATTAACAAATTTCTGGGGTACATGACTTCATGCCTCTGCGATCGAGGGTTCACCAGAAGCTACTGAAGTCCTAGGACTTGGGGTCGTTCTAGCAGAAATGTCAGCATTTCTTTTTTTTTTCCTGGCATCTTGTGATCTCTTCCAGTTTGGCATTTTCATAGTGCTATCCTCCACCTTGGAAAGAGTATTAAGGTTGTGGTGTGGTGGTTGTGACTCTTAATAGGCAAAGCTGTGTGTTTATATTGTTGTTCAGATGCACATCCTTGATTTCAAGAATCCCCTTTCTCCAGAAGAGGAGAAAATATATCTATCTTAAAGGAGTTTTCCTTAGAGTAGCCTTACTTTCAGCATCTGTTCTAGGTCCAAGTAGATAGTAAATATTGGGGAAGGATAATAGCATGGCCAAGAATAACTGCCAGTGGGGACAAGAGTTTTAATGTGGCGGAGGCTGCTTTCCTGGACATTTGTGTGACCCTTATAGCATAGTTGCAACATACAGGGCGTGTGGCAGTGATCATCACTCTTTGGACCCCTGTCATCCTCAATTTGCTCTGAACAGTTATCTTGTAAATAAAAGGCCAGGTCTGCCATAGAGGTATACGGGCACAAAGATTAGCAGTACACAGGAAGTTACTGATGAGTTTTTATGGTAAGGATTACAACAGGTCTCCAGCCTTTCAGCGGAAAGGAATGTTTTGCCATAGTTGCCTATCATCGAGGGATTAATCAGTATTAGTGGGAGGTGGTTTAAAAAGACCTTTGATTCTAATCTTTAAACACTTGATGATGGAACTCTCCCCCCCCCCNAATGTGTTATGTTCTGGACTGTTAGTTCTAGAAAACTGTCTTTTCTCTACTTTGAACTCGAGTTAAACTAGAGAAACAGGTCAAAGATGACTTAAATGTCTTCAGATTGGATGGGCCTGATGGAACATACCCTAGAATAGTTAGGGAATTGAAAGCCTATGGGAACAAGCGTAGTTCCAGAATACTGAAAAGTGGCCAGAGGTGCTTTCTCACCCTTTAGAAAAAGACAGGACTTAGGTCTGATCAGCTTGTCCTTCTGTGACAAGGGTAAGTGAAGAGTGTTCGCATTAGGGAGTCTATCCTAGATGGCATATTGTTTGGTATTTTCACTTTTCTGTATTGAAATGAACAATATTTGCACTAAACACACAGATGATATGATCTTGATCAACTAAAGAAATGGTCTGAAATCAATACAATGCATTTTAGTGCAGATGGATTCAAATTATGAGGTTAAGGAATATTACATTACACAGAGAAGGAACAGCTGGCTAGGCAGCAGTTCTGTGGTAGAGTATCTAGGGGTTGTAGTGGTTCCTCAATTGTCATGAGTCAGCAGCATTGCTGTCATGAAGAAAGCTCTTGTCATACTGGAATACATAAAAGAGCATCATAAATAAGCTAATGAAGTAATCTTTCCATTCTACTGAGGATTGGTAGGTCTTGAGCTAAAAGCATTATGCTGAGTTTATGAAACTATCACACTTTGAGAAAGATATGGTTGAACTACCAAGGATAACAAGGTCTCTAAAAGAAAGACCCCTGAGTGAAGATTGACATAGATAAGGTTATTTAGCTGTGGAATGTTGTTGTTTGTTTGTTTGTTTTTAAGCTTATAGTTTATCAGACATCAGTAGGTGATCTATAAAGCAGCTTTAAAATGTTATCTGCAAGTATAACTGGGAGTTGGCTCTGACATACTGTCACTGCCTGCAAACTGTCATGCTTGGTAGGTGGGTCACATTAATTTTTATCATCATCAATACTTTGAACTTAAAAGCCTGTAGCTTTGGCAATAAAATTAGGGGGTTGGGGGTTGTTTTTCTGAAAAACTTGACTGTATCTGATCCCAGAATATATTATTGCATCCCTTTTTCTGCTGCCAAACAGTGTTGGGATACAGGATGGCCTGTGGGATTTTTCCACTCCCCCCCTCAAAAAACTATTAGGATTGCCTTTCAGTAAGGCAACACTGAAGTACTGGGCTGGAGAAAAGATGTCTTAAATTGTAGCTGCAAAGAGAGGTTAGTCAATTTTCCGATATTCRTTGTGAATAGAACAAGTAGTCATAGGCTGAAATTGCAGCAACAGATATTTGGGTTAGGCATTAGGTGCGGGGACAGACTTTCAAGGTATAAAGATAATGAAGACAGATTTTAGAGATATGCTGGACAACACTGATATGCTAATCTTTTTTTGATTTACAGCTCCCCCAAAAATATTCCAGTGGCAGTATGAATACCTGCATAATGAATTCCAGCCAACTGATAACAAACTTGTTTTTCTGATACTTTTTGAGACATCTTAGGAGTAATTCGTGGACCCCTGGAGCCCTGCAGGCTGAAGATCACTGCACAAATTCTTTTTTTGGAGGATTGCTTAATTTATTTTCAAAGACTGATGGGAGAGGATAGAGCTAAAGTCTTTTGAGCCTCAGGAGAGGAGATGAACTAGAGGATATCTTTTCTTTTTTCTTTTTTTTTCCAGATGTTTTTCTACTATTCCCCAGTTTAGTGTAGGACACTAGGATAGAAGAATGGCATTGTTTAACTCCTGGCCTGCACAATATGCCTGCAGAATAACAGCATAGTGTGTCTTTGGAAGATATAAAGACGAAGTTTGAACCAGCCAGATAACACCTGGCCCAGAACTGCTTGTTTTATTTTGTTCAGCATCTAAAAGTTGCACTGACTAGGTCAGAAAGAAAGCTCCAGCAAAACACTGAACATGCAAAGAGGATATATATGCCAGCTGCAGCAAATCATCAGACTATATGGTTAGGGATCACTTGTTTCTCATTTATTTCAAGGCTGTGACCAAACAAACAGAATGTTTATTCCTTGTTCACTGTATTTTATATGTATAGCACTTCTTTTAAAATGAATTGTCTTCAGTGACTTTTCCATATGGATGTTTGATAATACATACTTTATTAGAGAAAGTGCTGAACATTCAAACTAGTAGAATGGAATACATAACAGTATAAACTTTACAGACTGCAGTGCAGATGTTGTACACATGCTAAAAAGTGCTAGCTGAACATGTCTTTATCATGTCCTAGTCACAAATGCAAATAAATGTGGACTTTCTGCATATTGTCCTGATCTTGAGGTAAAATGGCTTGAAAATAATGCAGATGTAGGGAAGGGTGGCATATCTACTTTTTTTCCCCCGGTCTTGAGCTGTTGTCTTGGGAAGGAAGTACCTATAACTGGAATTTGTACTGCCCTTCCCACTTTGTAGTACTGGTCTTATTGGGCTGGAGGTAATGGTACTGAATGGAAGAGTTACTACAATATTGTTTAGGAGAATGGTGTCATTTCTGTGTGTCCTTTGTTCATTGTGTTGATTCCCAGTGCTCACTCCTCTTTGCGAGGACATGCCTTCTATTCTTTTCTTGTCCTTCTCCTGGAACACAGATGTCTAGTTCCCAGGACTTAATTTAAAATCTCTCATGCTTCGACCCAAAGATTTGGGATTTGGCAAATAGTCTGGTCACATTTGATGCTCTTTTCCAAGGGAAGGTGTTTTTTTTCATCTCCATACCGAAAATATTTAAATGTAAATGTGCTATAGTAGTGATAGTAACACTGGCAAAATACTGTGTTCTTTATCCAGTCACCCTTGGTGGGGAAACACCTATCCAGTGTTTGGGGGGGG
>NW_020450982.1:5130965-5178254 GCF_003343035.1 Apteryx rowi
ACTGGAGAACTTCTTACTTCACTTCTGCTTAGGATCTATCCACATCTCTGCAAGACAGGTGGGCAGGAGGTGTGTATTATGCAGCAGGGATATGCCAGTAATTACATATTTGCAATTCTTTCATTATGATGAATAATATTATCTTGGTGTATGCTGTTAAGAGATAGAGAAGACTTTATTCATAAAGGCTTTGAGCAAACAATATAGATATGCTGTTCATTGCTRTTTCTCCTCCTCTGTTGTCATGAGGTTTTGGGGAGAACAATGTTGCCTTTAAAGGCAGCCCTGAGAAGGCTCTCATGCCTTGTAATGTTCATGGCAAAAGGTCTATAGATCAAAGTGCACTGCAAAATAGATGTTCGATTTCATTCTCTTCAAGGGCTTAAAAGACCTTTGGACTTGATTAAAACTGTCAGAACACCTTCTCTGGGTTTTACAGTACCTCACTTCATAAAATGCTAAAAGTGGTTAAAAGTTCAGAGCATTGTTCACATTTAAAACCTGATACTATTTAAACTATGTTTTCTTATTTTGCATCAGTAGTGTCAATTAACACAGTTGTTTAACACAGGTATATATAATCCCTGGGGCCCCATTCCCTGCAGTAGAGGGGAGCAAGGAGCAAGTTCTATTATTTCAGATAAATACTACAGGTCTCCAATATAAACAGTGCTGCAGACTGTTAAGGTGCGTGAGGAGTGGAATATCAAATGGCACAGGAAAGAGGTGTAAGGCATGATGGTATTGCCAGTGGCTGTAGGGTATAAAACATCCAGGAATAATTGTTGAAAAGCAATGTGGGAACTATGTGGGAACTCTGTGCTGTCCCCATTCTGTGCTTATTAGAAGTTAAGAGTCTTCTGAGTTTTAGATGTCCAGGATGGTGTCATCTTGGTACTTGGAGTAAACTCTTTAAAACCCCCTGGAATGGTTCAGTTGCAATATATCACACTTCCTGGCTGAGGTTCTGAGCCTTGTCTTGTTACACAGGCTTCTGTACGGGTTCCCCAGAAACTTTCCTTTCCAAAATATGCAAAATACAAAATAGAACTTGCTTTCGAAGATAAGCTGGCTGGCTTTGAGGTTGTGGTCTCCTCAGTGTATCCAGTGCTATTGATGCAGTAGTTACATGGTGATAGCGTTGGTTGTGGAAGCTTGAATCAGCCAAGGCTAGAAGGGGCAGGCAGCAGCAGCATTGCTGAAAAGGGGGCTTTTTGTTGGCAGTGTTTTCTTATTTATTTCCTGGAGAATCTTTCCTTCACTGCAATCCTAGAAGTCGCTCTTCTCTGGTTATGTTACTGTTGTATGTCCTTGTGTCTCTGATTATTGTTAAGAAAGAAACAAACCACCTTCTTTCCTTAGAAAGAAGAATCCTTGCTGCATTCAACATGGTTGCATATGTGTACAAGACCTGGCTATTAAAAGCTTTGCAAGGGTTATGTGGCTGGACAGATGCATGTGTGTGTTCCAGAAATTTTGAAGGTGGTAGGATTCAGTATGACCTTAGAGAAATGGCAAGAAAGCAGGTAAATGGGCATGTCTGCTTGTAAAGCAGTACCGTATGAGATACCAGTGGGAGGACTGTCAAAGTCGGAGGAGACTTTTAGAGTACAGATGTGTCCATATGGACCTTTCTTGACAAATTTCAATTAATTGGGGCTATCAGATTTGCAGAAGTGGTCAGATACAGAACCTGACACATGCAYGCAAAACCCATCTGTTACTCTGGAAACTTCTGTATAGACAAGCTTCTGGCATGTTTTCATCTTGGAATATATAGATCGCAGTGTTGTTTCTAAACACAAACCAATTCTGATGATTCTGCAAAATAGATTAATTGGCTTTAAACTTGAAAAACAAGGTTTTAATCTCTCAGTAACATCTGTTTTTTTCATAAGAGCTTTCAGTATCCATATGTGGGAAGATTCCATTTTGGTGTATGGTTAGCACTTTAATCCATCATTTATTATTTTGATGAATTCCCATAGTTCTTCAAAATATGGCATGGGCAATACTTTGTGTTTTTAGATGTTTTTTTCAGCTGCCAAGTAGTGTTAAAAATGTTGCTCGGATTGTGTTTCTATTTAATAGACTTGTCCTTTATATTCAAGTAACATTTTTGTGTGCCTAGTTAAGTGATATGATAGAAAAAGACAAGTAACACTGGCAGATCTATATTATAGTTATTTTGGCACATAATAGCTCAGGCCTGTGAGCACTACTAGTTATACATGTCATTCTGGAACATCTGTGTTTGTCCTCTCAAAAGGTAGTATTTCAGTAGTGGAGACAGATTGAAAGTGTGGCTAGACAATTTTTTTTAATGCAAGCTGAAAGCAAAATGAAAGTAAGTTTGTTTTGTAGGTACTTCATGCGAATGAACATGCCATTATCTGCAAATAAGTAATTTAAACTTGAAGACTTAGCTCAGCAGTTGTTATGACAACTATTGAACTAGTAGTGCTACAGTCTTGTCTTTTTATAGTCAGGTCTAATAACACATGCAAGTTTGAAGCTAGAATCATAATTACGTTATTTTAAAGGGGCTATGAATGTGTATGCCCAAATATGATTATCTTACTCAATAAAATATTTCTAATAATAGTTATACAAAGGCATGTTCTGTTTTTTTGCAGAACAGGAAAATGAAATTTCGTGCGTAGCTTTTTGATATCCTTAAGGAAATCACTAGCACACTTGACTTCTCCAAGGTTGGACTCCAGACTGTAATTCATTACTTCTGTGAATGTGTTGGATAAATAAAAAATTGTTAGAAAGAGATCATATTCTGGTAAACACATATGGGATTAATTCTATATGATAAACTAACATAGACGTGCTAAAATGACACTCTGCTCTGAAGAGCAGCTAGGTACAAAGATCTGTTGTGTATGTTTAGGCATATCTGTTTAAGTAACTTTAAAAGAGCTGCACAGGAAGAAAACTGATGAGGAAGTAAATTCTGTTCTGCTGTATGCATCCATTAAATTGTTCGCTAATTTTTCTGAATGCYTTTGCAACCCAGCTGACATCTGATCTTTAAGAATATTACTGAAATCGCAATTGAGTCTATAAGGATTGCCAGTTAGAAAAACAAATCTTTACTTTTTAAGTAAATGTTCTATTTAGAGAAAAATCTAGAAATGCAGTGAAAATATAGAAGTGGAGTGAAATAAAATTGTCAGGGATGGACAGCTGTCTCTGTGACCTTTTGTAGCTGCTACTAACTGGATTGATAGATGTATAATAAAGAGTAAAAGTTTACTTTTACACTAGTTTCCCAACAGAAGTTCCAAGACTTTGATTTGTTAATGCAAGAGAGGAGAAATGGAATTAGGGGTTGTAATTAATAGGATTCTACATAGATGCTAGTACTGAGGAGGTTTGCAAGGAACTTTGAAGCAGTAGAAGCATGCAGTAAACACGTCTCCTTCAGAAATATGCACTGAAATATGTAAAATGAACAAAGATGAGCGCTGATTCTGGGTATTCCCATTAAGTAGTCTGTGCTAGAATGGCATTGCCTAGCAGGCAATTTTGTGTCTATTAAGCAAATCAGGGCAGATCTTGCCTTCTGTTGGGCCTTTGCAGTTCTGTAGGCCTGGGGAGGAGATGGAAGAGAAAGTAATAGGAAGAATGTACTGCTGCTCTGGCTAATTTATGCATTTTCATAGAACTTTTGAAACATGATCCATTTCCAATGAGTAGTTTCATATCTCAGTAGCTCACATGCCTTGGTAATCCTTACCTTGTTTCTCTAGCCTTACTTTCTGGTCAGTATAGGTCTTGACATATTGAGTATCTCCTTGGTTCTTAGTATCAGGTATATATAGGAAACTTGGCTTGAGACCCAAAGCTTTCGAAACTCTCTATGATATAGAAATGAACTCTAGTCAAGCCTGTGTTAGTAGAAACAGTGGTTAACAAAAAGAATAAAACAACTGTAYGACCATATTCAACTGTAACATGGTGAGAACACTTTGTGAATGAGCTTTTTCACCTGAGCTGTGCATGCCTCCTTGTCTTAGTCTGTGCCTCTTCTTTTAGTTTAAAATGCTTCTATGTTCCTTTCATTTTCACATTAAGCTTTTAAAATTTATTTAGACAAATGCACAGTGAAATTTGGTAATATCATAAGCWTTTGACAATTTTCACTGGTTTATCTGACTTGGTGATAGATATGGTTTCTTTCACTTACACATTAAATGACATGGTGAAGGATATTTAGATATGAAGCTTAAACACTTGTCAAGGGAAAGAAAGTATACTTTTATAACAAACTTATGAGAAGATGTTATAAAATAACAGTTAAAATATTTTGATGCAACTTGTAAAAACTGATAATTTAAGTGATCTTTTTTTAAAGATCAACTTAACGTTAACAAGCCTGACCCAAGTGTTAATAGAGAGCTTAATTTTTTTTAACCCAGAGCTTGTCAAAAACTTTTGCATTTTGATCAGTGAAAGACTTTTCTAAGGTGAGCAAAGGACAATCTTTTTTTCTTCACCAACCTCATTAATGTAGATTTAATTGTTTTGAAGGGGGCATGCCCTTACAGAATGCCTCTTATAATGATATTATTTTCTTCTCATTTTCTGATTTGTATTTCCAGAAGTAATTCAAACTTGAATTCCTTTAAAGAAGAAAAAAAGAGAGAAAGAATTAAATTTACATTGACAAGCACCTTAGTTCTCCTTTTTCCTGGAACTGGGAGTGTCTGTTGAGGCTGATCTTTGTCCTTGCTGTTTTACATAGTGAAGCAGTTAGAGAGACCAGTTTGGCTGAGCTGTGAATGTAGTACGGGGAGATCGGGGAACTTTGCCTTCGGGATATATCTGAGCGTTCCACACACATGTGCATGTTGATGATCAAAGAAAAGCAGATCACACGTGTACTTTGAGGAATTGCTTTCTTTATTCATTATTGAGTAGCTGGCAAAGGTCATTTCAGTTCTATGTAGTAATCAAAAGAGAAACAGAATGTTAGATACTAGGAAGAGACTGAAAACCACCAGCATTTTCCCACTCTAAATCTGTTGTGCTCCCAAATCTTGAATATTTTATGCAATTTTTGTTACCTTATATCTAAAAGATACAGTAAAGGCTAGTAAGGATGATTAGAAGTGTTCAGAAAGCTTCCATAATTGGTCAGACTAAATAGTCTAAGTTAGCTTAGAAAGAGATGACTCAATGCATATGTATATCATGTATAAAATCATAAGTAACATGAAAAAGTGAGTAGTGTGTGGTCAGTCAGTTTGGTAACACAAGAAGACATCTAAATGAACTGAGACTGACAGTTTTATAACCAAAAATTGGCTTTACACAAAGCACAAGTAAACTCTGAAACTGCTCCATTGCTTTTGGGAGCCAAAACTGTATGAATGTGTTCAAAGAACAGTTGAACAGACTTGCATACAAGCATTGAGTGGTGATAAACTATAATATAGACTCTGGCTTAAAAGTCTGCAGAACTGAGAAAGTATACTGCAACCCCTATTGCTATTCGTGTTCTTACACTCTTTCTTTCTTAAGAATTTGTTATAGGTTGAGGTCAGACTTAATTGACTTTGCTCTTGCCTGTAATGATTTTGTGATATTATTGTTTTTAGTAGTATGGTAGGATATGACAGTTGATCTGTGGGTAGGCTGAATGTGTGGCATTGGCCAGGATTCAGAGTGTTTGTGAGAGAAGAGGTTGTAAAATCTCATATATGGGTTGATCTTGGAGTGTACAGACTGAAGGGTTTCAGTAGTACTAATTTAAAACAATTCATCTAACGGCAAGCTTTTGCTTTAGCAAAAAGAAAGCATTGCTCTTTAATGTGTCACACATCTCCATCTTTTTGTGCTACTTGCTACATTCAAAGGGAGTGCATATGTACATGAGAATACATGATGACTTAAGAGCAGTTTATATGCCTACTGAAACAAGGAGCCAGCTGCAGGCTGTATTGGTGTATAGTGTATTGACATATAGCCTTCTTATTTCTGGAGATGAGCAAGCTATTGACCTTTGGAAGGTCTCAAGACACAACTTTGAATTTCCTATCTGAAGTGTGCCTTCTGTGCTCTACCTGAACAGAGGCAGGTGGGTGGAGATTAACTTAAGCACCACTTAAATTTACTGTAGTTTCTATGCAGAGGTTTTTAAATCTCCCAATAAGTGTGAGACCTACAAGTGATATTGTTTCAGAATAAAGGTTACAGAAGTATCAAAATAGTTGGTAAAAGGTTTGAAATGATGTGCAAGTCATTCTTCTAACAAGTATAAAGTTTGAGGGTTTAGCAGTGCCTAATTTATGCTGACTGTGAAAACGTGTAGTTTGCAAGGCTTAGGGAGACATCAGTCTAAATGTTGTATCTCTGAATTGCACTAGACTGTGTACATATGTGTTAGACTTCGATGAACTGCCCAAATCACTGATCCTACCAACAATATCAAAATAGCAGGTTATGAGACCTGAATCTTCTGCAAGATCTTTTCTAAATTGGTGGTTAGAGTGAGTTTCTTTTGTCTTGATATTAAAAGATATTTTTTTACCTTTTGATAAGCTTTCCTTTTCCATTTATGAAGGCTATTAAAAAGCCTTTTTGTGGAACATGGATACTGTATTTTTGTGGTGTTTTTATTTTTGTTGTGCAGCCAGACCTAATTCCTACTTAAAAACTCTGATTCTGTGGCATTCATTTACTTAGACACCCTTAAATCCAGAGGACATTTCTGTGTGGTTTTTGTCTGCTTAGGTCCATTTTTCAACTCACTGTGAATCATTCTTGAGGTTCATTAAATCAACTTCTTAAGCAGTGCGACTCGCCTCTGTCAATAGTTTGAAATGGCTTAATTGCTATACAATTTGTTCTGAAAAGCGTATTTATTCAGAGGGTAAAGTAATGAATCCTGTTTAAATATATTCAACTGTGTGTTGACTTTATCCCTGTTTCTTCTTGCATTTACTTCTCAAACATTTGGTATTAGCCTCTGAAGGTCACACCTGAAGTAGTCTCGTTCCTGTGCTGAGTTCAGCATGCTAGGGAAATTGTTTGGTCTGCAGCAGTTACTGCTATGTTTCGGCACATCCCTATATACACTGAAAAATTACCCTTTAATATAAATAGTGGTTGCTGGGAAGTTAACACTTTTCTTGTTAGCCGTGCGTGACATTTTCTAGCTTGTGGTACCAAGTGAGATGTTCATGGAGTTCCTAGGTCAGTATTTGTTGTGGCCAAATCCACTCTGTTCTTTCTTCATCTTGGCTGGTACTTTGTAGTGGTTGTGAGACTTCTTGTTGGTACTGTGCYTCCAGAAATGTGACTGCAGCTCATGTTTTAGGAGCAAAAAAAGTCTCCCCTTCTCAAACTCCTTTGCACAACAGTAACATCTAATTCCAGGAAGAAAAATGGTATGAGAATGAGGGAGCATATTAAAGGCAATGACACAGAGGGTAAAAAGGTGGTAATTCTTTTAGGATCCCCTATGCGTGTTTATTTTGAGCCTCTATCTTAAAGGCTAAAAAACCCAAACTAGCATGCTTGGCAGAATAAAGAATGGCATAACAAGTGCAACCCAAACCAAAATTGTTCAAAGAATGGAACCTTATCCAAACAAGGAAAAGAGACTCTGACAAGTCAAATAAAAAGACATAATAAGGCATGCTTGAAGGAATCCTGAGAAACAACTGAGGACATAAAAAACAATGATAAAACCTTTCAGATGTTTCAGGAGCAGAAAGCCTGTTGGAGAATTTACATCTGGTTAGGTAAGATGGTAAGAAAGGAAAGGGAAAAAAAGGCCATACCAGAAAAGCTATATTAATTTTTTGTTGATATTTTCTGTGGAGGAATTTATGGAATTCCCCATTCTGGAGACTCTCAGTATAAGAGAGGTTGGAGGAACTGGCTCAAACTGATGCTTAGAGACTTCAGAACAATCAATAAAATGAATAGTACAAAATTGCTAGCACAGATGGCATTTGTCAGAGAACACTAAAGGAACTTGGACGTAAAATTGTAGAACTGACTGTGGTGTATACACATAAGTCAGTCTTGGTAGCAGAGGAATAGGATATAGCACATGTGATACCTGTTTTCAAAAACTGGGAACCGAAGGTACAGGCTTAAAATGAGCTATTTTACTGCATGGGGATTGGGACTGTTGTGGGTGTCTCTGTAAAAGTGTAACATCATTGTTCAGTTCTGACTGAACAGTGTTAAAAATTACTATGAAAAGAAGAAGAACATAGTGATTCATTGTTTTCTGTTATAGAAATACGTGRTGTGCCCACATCTTGAACATTGCATAAAAGCCTCGTATCTCAAAAGGGTTGAGTCCAAAGGTACGGAGAAGGGTGACAAGGATAACCAAAGCTATGGAATAACATCTGTATAAGGAGTAAGAATAGATTGACTTTTCAGCTTGGAGAAAAGAAATGACTGGCAGGGGATATAATGTCATGAATGACATGGAGAGTATGAATAGGGCAGAAATATTCTTTAGTTCTGCTATTTGAAGGGAAGCTAGATGGATTTCTAGTCCTATCCAGTCTTATCCACATCTTCTCTTTACCTTCCTTACAAATCTTGTTCTAGCTTCTTTAGAGTTCCTAGTAAGCACTTGTATAAATAACAGAGGTGATTTTATTAAATAAATAGACAGTTTTGCTATGAGTAGTTTGTGGACCAAAGTTTCCTATCCTGTCTGAACACTCAGTGTTCCCTTGAGGAATCCCCGGCAAAAAGAGGGAGAGGATGTGAGGACTTCACTCCCTTTGGGGGGGAGGGGGAATAGCCCTCAAAGGCCCTAGTAATCATAGGGCATCTTTGTATTATGTTTTTTTGTTTGTTTTTAATATCTAGAATAACATGATTATTGCCTGAGGAAGACGGGGAGAAAGTTGGCACATTTTGGAGTACTTACAGATATACTGGTTGTATTAAAGGAAGGAGGAAAATTAATATCATGAGTAAGTAGTCCCTTGACAAGGGATCCTGGCTGTATTGGAGCGGGTGAAGAACTCAGTGGGTGCATAAAGAAGGTGAGGCATGTGGTGTGGCAAAGCTTGCTTGTTGCCTAGGGTCTCATTATATTATTTTAGCAACAGGTTTAAAGGTTCCTACGACATGTGGGGATCCCCTTCATCAGCTGCATGCAGTTTCCCTTCTTTTCCCCTCATGCTAAATCAGCTGTTTGTATTGCTGTATTCTAAACTAAATCTGGGTAACGATCTTTAAAAAGCATAAATGCCCTTTTCAGAGAGAAGGGTTTTTTTTAATTAGATCATTTCAGTTTTGCTTTTGATCAGAGATCAAATAGCTTTTGGACTTGCACTATATTTGTTCAGTTTCTCCTTCTGTTCTTCTCTCTAGACATGCTTTATGTCACGTTTCTGCTATTTGTATTGATGGTTTGTGTTTTGTTTTTTTTCTTCATAGTGACTACAGTTTCTGTCTCACCTCTTTGATGGAAGAGGACTATGACCCAGAAGTAAACTCTCCATTGTAGAACAAGAAGCTCTTGTTGAATAATTTGTCTCCCTTTAAAAGCAGCACCCAATCTACAAAAAGTAGAGTAGAAGAGATCATTTTTGGACCTGGCATTTTTCTGTTCATGTGACCTATGTTTCAGCATGTAAATGGTGAACAACAGAAAGAAACATTTGTGCCTGCTTTTGAGCTTTGCATCAAGTAGTGCTTAGTTCTGTGGAGCATTAACTAAGTTACGTGAAGTCCAGAGTATATCCAAACATTCATTTTTTTAAATATTATACCTTTTTTAGCAACTGTATGTGATAAAAATGAAGTTTATATTTTAAGAGCACTTGGGCAGATGCTTCTTGTTTAGATCTCAGCATTTCAGGCAAACGTTTTTATATAACATAGTGTTTTTTCCAGAGTGTTCAGATCCATCTGCTACAGACCATGAATTATCCAGCAGACTTGGGTGCATCTGTTCAGTATTAACCATGGGGTTGCTCTGAATGTTGTCATGCAGACTTGACAAACCTTTTTGTAATGTAAAGGCTGACTTCTGTAGTAGCACGACCAGAGGAAATTTAATGAGGTGAACGTGGTCGTGGTTCTTTTTTAAAAATATAAATTACCTTCTTAGGTATTTTTTTGTAGTGTGAGTGCAAAGAGARGTTAAAATGAGCAGCTGAGGGGGTGAAGGGCACAGTTGGCACGAAGTGCGGCCTCTCGTGCTCTGCTTCGAGACGCACTATTGCCTCAAGGCTGGCCTTACGGCATCCTGGAGAAAGAAGGAACCAGGAGGTCTGAGTGAAGCACAGAAAAAAGTGAGGACATTGGACTGCGGAGGCAAAACTCTGCGTAAGTGATCGTATGTACTTTTTTCCTTTGCCTTACAGTTTTGGCTTGTTTGTGGCCCAAACCAGAGTAACAGGAGAATAAGAATTTTTAGGGGTTTGAGCAGTGGAAGTTGCTATGACATGTTGGAAAGAACAGTTCAGTTTCAGATTCCTCGGTGAGGTACGTCAGCTGGTCTTCTGTTGAACCTCCATTAAGATACAGATCCTTCAGCCAGCTTGTGTTTTGTTCCTCATCATTTGGTTCCTTACCTCGAAAGCRATTTCAGCGTTGCATGTTCTCTGGTATGTGGAACTTGGTGAATCTGGATAGAATTTTGAATTGTGGGTTCAGGTCTCTGATCTTCACTCAATGTCTCTAACATTATCGTCAGTTTAGTCATATTTAACTTACCACCTCTGGAGTAAAATATGCAGTGAATCACCCCTTTGTAGACTGTGAGACAACAAGCAATGAAGGAACGGATCCCAAATCCTGGCATGTCTTGGTTTTCGCACATCTGTGCCTTGAATGGTTTGTGTATGCTATTCTGTTTTCTTCCCATCTCTAGAGCTCATCCTATCATGAATTTCATAGATATGTTTTTAGAATGGAATTGTAAGCAAGAAGTAGCTGGGAATGTTTAAGTTCTTACCTGTCTTGATCAGAGAAATCAAGTCAGCAATAAAAGCTGTGTTTAAGTACAGTTGGAAAAACTATAGCACTTTTCCCTTCCTATTAGTATAGATCAGGTTTTGGAAAGTAGAAWTGAGTGGTTATTTCAGGTCGGGAAAGATGACAGGGGATGTTCTCTTCACTGACAGATCTTGGCCATGAGGTTTGATGCCTCATTTTATTGAAGGGAGACACTGGACCTAAATGGCGCAGCATGACTTTGTTCCTGCCTGGCTTAACTTCTCAACGCCACAGTCGGCCAAGGTAAATTTTAATGCAGATCAATTGCTGTTGTAGCTACGAAAATAATAAGTTTTAAAAAAAAAAAAAAAAAAAGCTCCAGTGTTTTGCTGAACTTGAAATGCTTGATTTTAACTTTTTGTCTTTTTAAATATCCAGAAAAAGCTTTTGGGGAGCTTAAGGTGAAAATCACATTTGTTTGTCTTTGTTTCAACAAATGTATCCCTTTTATTTCAGAGGAGGAGCAGTCCTTTGCATTCAGATATGGAAGTAATTCAGTGTCTTTACCTTGAGTCTTGAGTGGAATCCCAAGTAGAAAAGGATTAAGGAAACAGCTCCAAAACTGTGGGAGTCAAAACTTGACCTGCCACTTATTTACAAATTAGCATATAAGTCTTTGCTTTTGATTTATGAAGATAATCTGGCTTTTGCTGCGTAGTTCATCAGTAGTAAACCCAGGATGTTTGAGCCACTTAAAACTAGCCTCTGCAGTTTTTATAAATGAAACGAGGTGAAGAGTAACAAAYTCTTTGGGGTTCTGTTGCTAAAAGCATTAGTATTTTCCACAACRTCATAGTTCTTTCAGCCCAAAAATTCTCTTCACTTAAGTATCTCTAAATTTTTGTCAGGCTGTTCACATMCTCTGTTGCTGCCAGTTCTCCTGCCTGGGGTGGGGGGTGGAGGGTGTCAGTGAATGAACACCTGTGTATCATTCATAAAATTTCTTAAATGAACTCTGCAAGAAATATGTGTTTACAAAGACTGTGCTGGTAAGTTCAGTATGTTAAGTTCTTGATTTTGTGTAAGATGGAGTTGTACGCCATTTTGATGTTGTTTGACGTTGATGTTGTCAGCTAAGGAATACAGATCAGATGCTGTATTCTAGWACAGGAATGTGGGGGCTTTTGTTTTTGCAAACTGTCCTGCTTGGTCTAACAGGCTTCTGGGATGCCCTAAAGAGCACTTCATTACATCACCTTTTTCTTTCTACAGTCCCCTGCAGCCAGCTTTGAGAAACATGGAGAGCATCTTTCACGGGGAGAGGGCCGCTTTGGGGTGAGCCGTAGGAGACACAATTCTTCTGATGGATTTTTCAATAATGGGCCCCTCAGAACTACGGGAGGTGAGTGAGAGGGATCAAAACACAGTCTGAAAGCCAACATCCAGGAATATTCTACAGAATGGAGAATTCTGTGGAATGTAAACAATATTTTTCAAAACTACTCTTTCAAAATGTCCTGTAAGAAACTTGTGCTATTCTCTTCTCCCATGCCATGTGTTTAGGCTTTAAGGGGGTTCCGTGGTAGCTCTATGTGCATTGTGTAGCTTGGTTTATTTTTTTGAGATAATCACACTGTAGCATAATAAGTTTGGCCTAGTAGTTACTTAGTGAACACTGACTTAACAAGAAAAACATCCTGATATTTCTAGAATTCTGCATGCTGTGTTGACTTTTTTTATTTGCATACTTATCTCCTTTTGTTTAGACTGCTGGCATCAGCCATCCCTTCTCCGCCATGATTCTGTAGATTCTGGTGTTTCTAAAGGAGCTCATGTTGGGCTTTCTGGCAGTCAGCCTGGCTGGCATGGTCCCTCACGGGGCCATGATGGTGTCAACCAGCGTGGTGGAGGAGGAACTGGAGTTCATCGCCACTGGAATGGCAACTTCCATTCTCGGAAAAGTTCTGCCTTTCAAGAAAAGCTGCCTGTTGAAGCCAGGGAAGAGAAGAAGGAAGATAAAGAGAAGTTACAATTTGAGGAAGAAGACTTTGTAAGTGTGTAGCTTCTCACTAGAAGTGGCAGCTGTGAGAAGTGACTTTTCAGTTCTCGTTTTCATTAGCTTTAAGTGGCATCTAGAGTTGCATTCCATTCCGTGTTTGAAATCACTACAGATTTAACAAAATGATTCCAGTGCTTACAGGTTAATTAGTATCCAGAGTCCTAGGAACTTGATGACCTGTTGGATTATGGGTTTTGGCACATTATTATATTTTGCCAAGTGGTTACTGTGGACTGAAGACAGCGTTGTAACACACAAGCCAGATCTTCAGTGAAACTCAAAAGGTGACACTTTGGTCTGCCACAAGAACAGTAGTTGTATTGCCTTGTAGCTTTGTTCACAAAGCCATTTTTGCTCCTAAGTGTATCTGTTCAGCATATCTTCAGCCTGCTTGCTGTTCCTGTCCCCTATATTCTGTTACGTGTTGCTGTGTGTGATATCCTTCCCAAGGTTATTCATGACGTGCTCAGACCTTTGCAACCATCTGTCCTGGATTTTCTGGAATATTACTTTCTTACCAGAGATTGTTTACTTATCTCTGTTAATTTAAGGATCAGTGTTTTTTCTCAGCCATGTCTTCCATCAGTATCTCCAGTTGATCAACTTTCTTCTTACTCTAGCATTCCGATTCATGTGGAGTATTATCAGTATAATAGTTCTTATATCTAGACTCTGTTTTTACCGGAATATCTTTAGTTTTCCAAACTTTATCAATTAATACTTGGACTTGTTGCTTTATCCTTACCATATGTGTTCCTTAATACTAATACTGGAGGTATGCACAYCTTCCCTGCTTTTTCCTTCCAATTTAATTCTTTTTATTTCTCTTGTCTTCTGATGAGGATTTTATTATTATAAACTAAGCATTTTGTTTTCTGTAGCTCAGCTTTCACTCTCTCTAGACTCTTCTTGACCAGTGTAATGAGGTCACTATCATCTCTGAAGTTCTGGTAACTGAGTCCCGCCACCTAATGTGATTCCCCTGACTTCATCTTGTGGTGCTAAAGCCATTGCTACCTCTAGTAATGAGAGTGCCTGGTGATAGTGTGCACAGTTGCTTGTGTCATCGTCTTGAACTTTTTGCCTAGTTTCTCTCTTATTCAATTTTGCCACTGGAAAGCTAGTTACAGCTAAAACTGTCATGGCAGTTTGTTGCTGCTTCTGTTTGGGAGGTTAGGAGTTGAAGTGAAATATGTGAATGCCACATGGCTGCTTCAGGCCTGAACCTAGAGACTCCACTTAAATTGCCATGTGAGCCAGTCTGAATTAAGCTGCTGGGCTTTTCAGTCTTGTGCCCAGGGAGTGATTGCATGATCTGTTCAGCTGCCTCCGCTGTGCAGAGTGGTAGCCTGCTCAGAGGGTAGCTAACACCTTGTGTCTAGGTGACTTCTGTTAGTCTGATTTCTCGAAAATATTGTGATTCAGAATTTCTATAAGCCTGTTCTTTAGACTGTCAAAAGCCTGTTGAAATGTAGAACGTTATCGTAATTACGATTATGCACTGTTGTATTCTGTCTTGGTCTGTCTTTCATGTACCTCTTCATTCTCTTCAGTGCCTTGATGAGTATCTTTCCCCAAATACATGGCTGTTTCTTCTGTAGTTACTTTGCACATTTTTTTGAAGATAATGCCAAGCACTTACTGCCCAGTAGCAAGCTTTGCTAAATAACTCATGTATTGTCTTTGCCATAGGGGTGAAACTAATGTAGACTGTGACTAAGTATGTAGCTGGTAGGCCTGTGCAGCCAATAGAATGGTAATACTTTTCCTGAAAAGTCTGCAAAACTGGCCATTACCCTGAGTTCTCCTGCAGTGTGAGCACCACTACAGTAAAACTGACCTAAAAAACAAAGCACTGAGAGGAATTTGTAGAGTCTGAGGCAGTAGTTTACACTATGGTTTAATATTTTTTCCTAACTCGTATAGAATAGGAATGCCTGCTATTTCAGAAGCTCATTATTAGAGACTTATGCTGTAGCCATAGTAACTAACATACGAAGAATTCATTAAAAAGAGGAAAAAGATTATTTTGAACTGAAGCTATTTGGGCTGGGGGAAGAGGAATAGCTAATCAGGAACATTTGTCATCGAGTACTTGGATTTTCTATACTGTTTGCTTTGAACTTGGACACGACCTTAGTTGTTCCACTGATACTAAAGCAAAGGTAAGTCTGCAGAGAACACAGAGTCTGCATACAGTATTGTTCTGTAAAGTGGAGCTTAACATAAATAATTTACATGTAGCTTTTTTGTCTGTAAATAATATATATTTGCTCTTCCTTTACATCAGGAAGCCTAGAGTGATTGTTTTGGTTGAACTGTAAATGTGAGTCTTATATAAAAATATTTGGGAAGTAAGAATAGAAACTTCACATAATGATGATGTTGGCTCTATGTTACACTTTGAGCTGCTGATTAAATAATTCTTTTATGGCTGTATTAGTTGGCGGAAGCTACTTAATTATACAGTAGAAGAATAAGACCCTATTCTAAACACTGGTAGTTGTGTTGGAAATAGAGCAGAAGCCAAAAAGAGTAAAAACTTTATTTTAGATATTTTGTGACAGAGCACTCTTCTAATTCAGGTGCTGTTTAGAGAAATCTACTTGTATTCTGTTGGGTTCCTAGAAGCATGATATTATGTTAATACGGGCTCTTTTTTTATTTGCAATATAGTGATGTACTCAGTTGGATTGTCTTTTTACAGCCATCTTTGAATCCAGAAGCTGGAAGACAGAACAACCAGAACAAACCTTTAGGGACGCCTTCTGGAGTATGGGGTAGGTAGAGGTAYTTACATTATTTTATGGAATGCTGTTGCTCAAGCAGAAAGTTGCGACTGATATTTAAATGCTACTTTTTTTTTTTTTTAAACATACAGAAGATCCTGGGATTTGAGTGAAGGAGACAGTTGCAGTTTTCTTTCCTTTGTTGTTTTCCTCCCACCATCTTCACTAATCTCTTGGTCTTTTTTGCCTACTTAAAACTGTTCTTGTCATGGAAAACTGCTAGTGGCAGTAATGTCGCAGCTCTGTGTTTGCTTACCATTTTACTGCAATCATAATTTCATGCAGACATCACTGGAAAGACAGAGCAGATGCGAGTGAACTAGACATCAGTTTCTGGTTTGTGATCTTCATAGATCTTCTAGAAATACAGCAACACTGTCATAGTTCTATGGTTTGGATTTATTTGCTTTTTTTAAAACTCAGAACAGATTTGCCTTTGATTGTGGTGTGGTGGGAGAATCTATACCTTTTAAAAGAAACTAGACTGAAACAAGGTAACAGTTCTAGGAACTAAACATGGGTTTGTTAATCTCTAGAATGCAACTGGATTAATTGGGTTAGGTACTCTAGAGTGAGTAAAAATACAAAAAATAGGGTTCTTGCTATAATACCAGATTCTACTCTCTTTCCGTATTTGTCAGGTATTTACTGTTCTACTCAAAAATAATGATGTTTGGCTTTTATATTTGTTTTTAGCTGTTTATATTATTACTGTTCTCTAAATTGCGGTCCTGCAGATGTGTTGGTTTAGCCTGAGAAATGCTAATTGCGTTTAGTTGCAAGAGTGCTGCATCTTTTGAGGTGTAAGTTGAGCAAAATATTTTTGCTGTGTTAGTGAATTAACACAGCTGATTCACAGTTGCTCAGAAAAATGCTAATATCTGTTCTGACTCTTGCAGCACGACACAAGGCTGTTAGCTGATGTCACTATAGATTTTTCCCTTCAGCTCAAGGGAGCTGTTATGGTTTAAATTAAAAAAGGTTGGGCTTTGACATTTTTGCCCAATATCTTTGCTTGAAGCTAAAACAAAAGCACAGCTGATAGCAATCCCAGAATCAGGCGTGTGTAGCATTTAAGATTTAGAGGGGAGAAATTGGAACAGTATATTGAAGCTGTTATGAAACTAAAGTTTTATATTTCAGAATCTTTCTGATTTTATTTTTATAGAAAACCCTCCTAGTGCCAAGCAACCTACCAAGATGCTGGTCATCAAAAAGGTTTCAAAAGAGGATCCTGCTGCCGCCTTCTCAGCTGCATTTACATCACCAGTTTCTCACCTGGCAAACGGCAACAAAGCCACCACTATTGTCCCAAGCGTCTACAAAAATCTGGTTCCTAAACCTGCAGCTCCTCCTTCCAAGGTACAGAGGTTTCCAGCCAAGTTAATAAACTCAAATCAAGGGAGAACTTTCTCCCTCGACGTGGGAATCAAAGCCCTAACAAATAAGAGTTTGAATAGTGGGTTTTGGAGTAGTAGCCCTTATAGTCAAGGCTTGTCTATTATTAAAATTGTTGTTCCCTGTTAAAATGCCATTTGGTCTTGTCCATATATAGAACTAACCTCTGTTCTGACTGTATTAATGTCTGTCTGAATGGGCGTGTTCTGATGTGTTACAAATCCTTATCTTAATTAGATAAAACAGGCAGTTCTGGAGAGGTGGAATGTGTGCTAAGATGTGCTCGAATTTTTCACAGGACTACTCTAAAAAAATCTTTATTGGATTATGATACTTTGACAAGTTTAAAACACAATTGGGCTAAAATCAGATTAGATTGTAGCATCCTGCAATGTATCTTTAATTTAGTTGAGCCTTAAAGACCAACCTGAAAAAGTAATGGATTTTGTGCCTTCTCTCTGTGATTGAAAGAGAGAAGTGTTGAAAAACCAAGTGGATTTTGTTTCTTATGTTAGTTCTAGACTTTCTTGCCCATTTTTCCAGATAATCTACATGTATAGATGCCCTAGAAATTTTGTAAGATTGGTATTCAAAGTACTAAAGAAGTTAAAGAAAATTATTAGTTAAATTGTTCTTTAAAAAGGTGTGGGAATAACTACCAGTGCTGGTTGACACATTCCAGCAAAATTTTCCTTGTGATTAGAATAGAATAGTCTTGCACATTTCAAAGATAAAAGCTAAATCAAAAAGATTAACAATTTTTTTTATAAGAAAGTAAAGTTAGAACTTTTCCCTTTCGTAAGTTTTTTTAATTCAGACCAAATTTTGCCAACTGTAGAAAAAAAATTAATTAGAATGATTATCAAATAAGTTAATATAAAACTTTAATTTAAAAACTGATCTCTGAGTGTCGTGGCATAATTTGGTCCATTATGAAGGGCTATTAATAAAATATATAATTTTTTTTATTGGCTCAAGCTGTTAAGTCCATACACATACTTGTTTAGAATTTGGAAGTTAAACAAGATGCAGCTTCTGATGGTTGCTGAGTCTTCTGTGGCTTTTAAATTTACTTGTGCAGCTTTGATGTACATGTATATATAGTCTTATCTATTTTTAGTCTGAGTATTTTGAGTGGTTTTGAAGCATAAAGCCAGTGATACAGTTTCTGTCCAAACCATTAGGTTGTCCCCTTGATTGTTCACCAAAAATCTATTTTATTTGAAGTAGAAACAAGTACAGCTTTTCTGTCTTAGCTGTTGCTATTGAGGGCAAAGATACGTTGTGAGGTCTGGAAGTTAGTACTGCACAAACCATAGATCTTGAGAGACGGAAATGCGCTTCTGAAAGCTGTGTAAATGTGCCTAATGGTACTGCTGCTCCTGGTATACCTTATTGCTTGGAACTGTAGAAGCTGGACATAAAAATCTGTTTAGTTAGCTATTATTTCCTGCCATGCAGTCACGGTTGCATTTGTTTTGACTGCTTCTAAAGCATTTAGTGATAGGCTTTTCATTAATTCAGTCTAGTCAAAATGCTTTTGAAGCATTTCCTAACTGTGCCCTGAAATTAGAATCTTTAAATTTTGATTTTTCAGAGGAGTCCAAAGATGTGTTAATCTCTGCTCACAGTTGGAATAGACCCTTTAATTTTTATAAATAATAAAAAAAAATGTTTTGGTTTTATTGAGACAGCATTGTGACTGTGGTATGGAAGTTTGTATCAAAAATAATGGGATTTCTGTTAGGTGGTTTTGCACATTACGTAGCTCTCATTTGCATTCCAGATTTCATATTTATCTTTAAAGTGGAGGATATGGCAACATATCAGCTAGAAAAATAGTATGTGACTTTTCTTTTTGTACAAACATAAAGCAGCTGTGGTAGGATGCATTCCTCTGAGGACTCTAGGAAGTTGTATGGAAATTGTAGTGCCTAAAGTAATAGAGGGGTCGAAACGTTCCTGTCGATGAAGTCTGCAGTATTGGAAAGCTGTCACAGGCAAACTGAATGAAAAATGTTTTTGTTAGTTGTACCAAGTAGTATTGAGAGGAAAGGGAAAGAACTCTGCAGTGGAAACAAGTACATTCGTTCTTTAGAGGCRGCTAATTGTTCACTGTTAAGTAATATATATGAAGGTAATAATCTGCAGACAGTCCCTGCTGATGTTCAACTTTACCTCTTGTGTCTTGCTTGACTCTAGTGGCCTCCCTAAAATACTGAGAGGGGTCTGTCTTTGAATTTGTCTGAGCTGCCCCTTTGTGGAAGCTGAGAGAATAACAATTAGCAGCCAAGAGGTATCTGAATGAGCAACCACGGCATCTGAACAGGACAATCATGGGAGTCTGCAAAGAGGAACTTTTTGTCAAAGTAATTCTCCACCCCTGATTTTAGTACCATGCAATATTGTGCAGTTTAGGCTCTCTCCTGGGTTTGAAGGGAGTGTTTGGAGTCTGTAGTGTGAGTGCAGAATAATTCATTCAGTAATGTGGACTGTTCTTGGTTTTCAAGTTGGAGCGGAAGATTGGTAATGTGAATGTGCTGATGGTCTTCCCTGAAGGAAGAGAAACACCCAGTAAGACAGTTAGAGCATACTGAAGTAATGGCTTTAACTCTTGACTTTTGCAGAAAGAAAGATTTGTTTCATCTCAAGTTTAATTTAATCCCACTGTGCGCTGATTACTTTGCTAGTGACTTCAAGTTGACCTCAGAAGTCTAATGATTCAAAGGAATAGTATGTTTTAATGCTCTGACAGGTGTATTTCTCATGCTACTTGATGCAAGTCTCATTAGGATCCTCGTAGTGAAGGCTGTCACTACAAGGTTTGTCCTTGGTTGATGAGAGAGGCCCAAAAACAACATTCCAAGTAGCAAAGATTTATCTTGAAGTCCTTGCTTTTCAGGCAAACTAAGTGCCAGTTATCTGAATGGATACTGCATAGAGTATCAAGAGCAAAACAGTAGCTGCTCTTGCACTTTAATTAACTGGCTTTTCAGTAATAAATTCTAAAGGCTTTTCCTTTTAGTTTTTATCTTTTTTTTTCTAAATCAGTGCAGTGATGGACACTCAGAACCATGTGACATAAACGACTCATTCTCAGCCCAAATAGAAGCATTCCTTGATGTTTCTTCTTCATGCAGGGGAAGTTCCTGTCAAGTGATGCAGTCCCTTTTTGTGGCAAAGGTGTTCCCATGTCTGAAGTGTGAATGTAACTGGGATGTTTTATGTCCTGGCTATGAGGAGCTCTAGGATACATTGTGTTACTCCATGGTGATTCCAGCTAATGGACAGTGTTGGGTTTTCTCTTTGAGCACTAACAGTGTTTTACTAGAGAGTGGTGCCCACGAAGCAGAATTTTGATGTGGTCTGGGGAAAATAGTAGATGATGGGGGGGGGGGGAATAATGGTTTTAGGATTAAGCTTGAGACTGTTCTTAGGGAGGGGAAAAAAATCTGTACAACAGACAATTAAAGCCAATATAATTAATGTTTGTTAACTTGTTTTACTGCTTGTAATCAACCCATGCTTGTGCCATACCTTTTACTGTCTAGTATTTTGCGTTCTCTTCAATATAGCCAAGTCCATGGAAAGCTAACAGAAGTGAACATAAACCAGGCTCACTTTCATCCAGCCGTGAGTCTGCCTTTACCAGTCCAGTGTCTGTAACCAAACCAGCGGTACTGGCGAGTGGCTCAGTCCTCACCTCTCCCAAAGAGGTAAGGGGTTGGGTTCAGGGATCAGATGGTAACTTTACCACTGCTGCCTACTATAGCTTAAATGTGATAAGGTCCTATGGATGTAGTACCTAGTTTTGCACCCTTGAAGAATGACTCACTTGTACATTCTTAGCAAATTGTGCCACACCCCTAATAGACTTAAATAAAAATGTAGCTTATCTGGATGTAAAGCATTGCCACTGGTGTTTGTCCAGAGGTATTAGAATTTCCCTCCAATGTAAAAAGGTATGAATGCTTTAAATAATGCTGCATGAGTAACTGGACGCACATACAATCAGTGTCCACAGTCTGCTGTGTTATTGGAGTGCAGATACCAAGAACAGGCATGAACTGGAAGGTAAACTGATTCCCATGCTATTCTTTAATATGGGAGGAGGGGAAGAAGAGTGATCGACCTCATTTTCTTCCTCTCTAGGAGAACAGGATCATGTGCAGTAAGCTCTGAACAGTCCAAAAGATTTAAGGAGTTCAGTGTGTGGACACTTGTACTCTTCAGCTACAGTGTCTGTTCTTAATGTTGGTGTTGGAAGGGTGTAATCTGCTGAGGTTAAAACTAATTTACCTCTCTTTTTGTCTGAAGTATGGACAGAACTTTGGAATACAAATATCTAACCTTTCAGCAGTGCTTGTGATGTGTTTTGGCCAGCATTTTTATACTTTCCCATAGATGGGACAGTAAAGAGATTTTTGTCGAGTAGTTTATATACAAAATGCTCATTTGGATCTTGAAACTCCACAAAGCTTAATAGAAAAGTGGTATTGAATATTTTTTCCCTCCACTCTTGGGAATCAAAACTCAATAGGTTTGTGATCATATGTTTAATAATAATAAAAAAAAATGCTATAAGTGACTTGTTCACAAAATTTGAAATGAGAATTCTTTGCATTTTAAGTGTAACAGGGATTTTCTAGTTGTGAGTGCATTTGTCTTTCTCCTTTATAGATCTTACTTCTAAAAGAAAATCTGTTGTCTTTATGGTTCTCTACTTTGTAGGCTTTACTTTGAAACAGTCTGCCCTTTTCTGTTTTAACCACTGTGAGTGTAAAAGCAGTCACCAGAGCAATAGTTAACAAGCATGTGCCTGTCATTTAACAATCTAGATCTTGCATTGTATCCTTTTATCTTACTTCTCTGCATGTCCTTAGACCAAGTCCTTTGTACTAGTGACTGCCTTTCTCTGCAATGCACAGCATGGTATGCATACCTTTGCAGCATAAATGTGTAAACAAAATAAGCTTTCACCTCCAGGTAAATACTAAGAGGGAATGTGCACTTTATATTGCACAGTAGTAATGCAAGTAATCTCTGACTTTTTTTTCTTCAGTGACGCTCTTGCCTGAAACTTTAGTCAGCAAGGTTGTAAGTACTAATCTGACAGCAGGACTAGGCAGTTGGGCTTTTTCCCTAGAAAGAGCAAAACTTCCTTTATTGCTTCTTATATTACTAGCATCAATCAACTAAAAAAAAAAAATCTTAATCTTACCTAGCTAAGACTGAACACTTGTAATACATTTTCCTTTGAATCTGTTGGAGGCATGCAGTATGAACAGGACCATGGCCAGCAAATACTACTTTAGTCGTAGCTCTCATGGCCTACTACATGTAATCTCTGCCTTCTCATTTCTGAAATAGGGTAATGCCTTTCCTGCAGAAGTGCTGAAAATAGCACCATTATTCATAAGAGACCAGTGTCTTGAAAACTAGGAAGATACCAACTAGCACTGTCCCTGGGTCCCCACAAGCCAATCTAAGATAATCATTAGCTCTATAGCCTGAATTCTTAAAATCATACAGGATCGCACTTCTGTAAGAGAGGCCACCCCTTTTATAGACTGAGATCTGAGCAAATCTGAGATTATACACAGCTTTCTTGTAAGAAATCTGAGAAATTCTTTGTTTCAGTCAAAGGGCTAAACCTCCCTTTAGAAGAGATGCCAAAAAATGACTTTTTGTACCCATTTGCATAACATTCTCTTGGTATTGTAAATCCTTCTGCAGAAGGTTCTGAGTAACATCAAAACTGAGATGAAATTCAATCCCTTTTCAAGAACCTGTTGTTATTAAGCATTAGCTGTAATGTTTTCCGCTGTTTTCTTGATGTGTAGAAATTAAGCCTTGGTACATCAGCAGTTCTGTGTGGTGCTATTAAAAAGGCTACTTGGAGCAAAGAGCTCGAGTGCAATATTAGAATATTGCAAACTACCAGGAGACTTTTAATTTTTAGTCTTTGCTCATTGTTACCTTTTGTCACTTGCAGTCAAATTAATTACCATGTTGAGAGCTCTAATTAAAGTACTACACTAGCTTTTTATCCTAACATTCACAGCCATTTGTTACATCTCTTACAATTGCTCGATTTGTCTCTTAGTGTTGAATTGGGCAAAATCTGAAAAGGCTACTTGGCAAATGTTACCATAAGGCATTACTTACAGTACACGCTTCTCTGGCAGAGGCATTTCACACACCAGTGTCTCATGCTCRGCAGGCACTAGAAATACAAGCAGCAGTTGCTGCCTTGTTCTTATTTTGCTAAATATTTTAGGTCCCTTCATCTTTGCACAGAGACCTGTGTAAAGTGAAGTAGATTTATTTTGATGAGCCTGAGTTTGCAAGCTTCTCAGTCTAGCTGAAAACAGGAAAAACACTACAGGCTTCAGGAAACTTTTAGACTGTTTTTATATCGAGGAAAAGAGAAAAATCAAAGCACTTAAGGAAAAGGGCTTTGCATGTGAGCTTCTAGTTTATTATTTTGAACTGAGTCAGTTGTCCATATTAATGAGTAAATTCTCAGAGTAGCCAGAGATGAACTCCATATATATACTCCAGGATTTTGATGGGAATTTGACATTAGATTTCTTGAGGGGTTGAGAGCCAGCCAAGAAACTCGGGCAGGTGTTTAGAAGGTATAAGCACAGACACTGATGAGGGGCCCATTTTAGCAGCAGTGCAGTTCAAAAGTCTCTATATTCTACTTTTCTTGTCCAGAGTCCTTCCAGCACCACCCCTCCCATCGAGATCTGCTCTTCACGCTTGACAAAGCTGATGCGCCGCACCACCGATAAAAAGAGCGAGTTCCTGAAGGCACTGAAAGATGATAGGAATGGGGAGATCACGGAGAACAGAGAATGTGACAAGCTGGATGATGTAAGATCACTGTCTTCACTGTATATCTGGGCATTGTGCATTTAAGGAGTTGGGTACTGAAAAAACAGAGTACTGTGTGTAATTCAGACTTTGGAGGAGGAAAGGACTGACTTCTGTTGGTCTAGCACACATGTGCCTGTTCTGATAGTGAGCTGCTTACTGAAATCCTGCCAGTAGTAGCTTTTTGCCATGCTGCCACTGAGATAAAGAGCAGCAAATGGGAACACTTGGAAACTCAGCACTTTACACACGCATATCAGCATGCACAAAAATACTAGGTCCAAACAACAACTCACAATGTTGTTTCAATGCTCTTCTATATGAAAGTCGGCTATTTTCATGCAAGTGAGATTGGGACAGTAGTTTTTAGTGGAACCTAGTTGAAAACAGAACTCGTGTTATGCACGGTAGGTCTGTAGCTGCTAATGGGCTTTGTGTCCAAAGCACACCAGCAGAGGGGCACTTTGTGTTCAAAGAGCACAGCAGTGGGATTAAGAGATCCACAACATAATGAAATGCCAAAGGATAAGTAATAAATGAGGTGGAAAGGAGGGTGACAGATGGTGAAAGTAATCTAGATTTTTTGCAAGGATTTTCTGAGGAGTGAAACAACACTCTATATTTTAAGATCTTAATTTCCTTTCATACCTCCTTGTCAAACTGCATCCACAGGAAAGTTGAATTCTGTGCTGGTGAAAGGTACAGATAGTGGCTCAAGCCTCAGGCTTGGACTAGACCCTTAAATGCATATGTTTTGTGGTTTAATATTTATATAATGGTCATCCTTAAGAGAATTTCATTCTCATGGCTTTCTTATTCTGATTCTGAAGCCACTAATGATGGCTTTGTAATGTTAGCACTTATTCTTTTGACATCAAACTGCAGCCTGCCAAATGTCATTCATGTCTTGTCCTCCCATCAYGGCCACATAGAAGTTGCTTTCAAGCATTGTCAGTCCAGGCTCTGAAAGCGCTAACTCAAGGTGAAAGGTTTTGCCTTACTTCAAAAGCAGAAACTTGAACTTGGAACTGTTCTTCAGCGCTGTCTGTGCAAGCACACCTTGACGCTTTCATTTTTCTTTAGATGGAGAGCAACAGCACACCAGAACCAAAGGAAAACTGGGAAGAGAATTGCCATCAGAATGGCCTTTCTCTCCCTTTGCCAGAGGAGGGGGAAAACCTCTCTCATTCATTGGAAGCAGAACACAGGTGAGGAAATGGCAAAATAGGAGTATCTGGAATAAAGGAGGGTGACTTGTTACACTGTGCTAGGAGAAGACAGCTATTTCAAAGAAAACTCAGCCTGGGAAGCAGCACTAGCTTTGTGTGTACGGAGCTAGAGATGTGTGGGCTTCATTACTAGTACCGATCTGGGTGGAGGCTTGCTAAAAGTAAAACAAGGCACTGACAGCTGAGCCAAGATTTTGCCACAGTCTATAATTAAATTCCTTTACTTCTCTTATGCCGCATCACTGTGTGGTAACGCTGCCTAGATTTTTACCTGCCCACACTGGGAGGCAGCCAGAATCTAGTGTCACTCTGGTTAATTTACAAGAGGTTGTCCTAAATGTGAGGGTCTGGAGACTGAAGATAGACCCCCCACACACACACTTCCTGTCTGTCTGGGCTTACGTTACTCCTGTGCTGCTTTAAATGCTGTAAAGTTGGGAGGGGGTAAGAAAATATTTACCTAGTATCTCAACTTGTATCTTGCTTGAGTAAGCAGCATATGAGCATCTGATATAAATGAATAGTAAGTTTTAGAAGATCCTGAGCTGAGATACTGGTTTGATTGCTTATGTCCTCCTTCAGTGTCCCTGGGTATAATTTCAAATTTCTACCTTGCTTTCCTCCTGCCAGAGTAGTTATGTACAGGGCTCTGAGGATTAAATATTTGTAAAACACACTGCGTATGAAAAATGTTGGATAAACACCAGGCATTAAGTAAAATGTTATGATGATCTCTAACATAGAAGATGATTCCCTGGTGAATTGGGAGCGGTTAATACAAAATCTTGTGCTTTATGGATAGGCTGTTTTCTACTTTGCCTCTGTTCTCTTGCTTTAATTCCTGTGCCCTTTTCCCACAAATTAGGTTACTGAAAGAAATGGGATGGCAGGAATATCCTGAAAATGATGAGAACTACCTTCCCCTCACGGAGGATGAGCTCAAAGAGTTCCAAATTAAATCAGAGCAGGTATGTTTACAGCTCTTGCCACAGTGACTGGTCTTCTCCCTCTCCCTTCTGATGCATAAGTCTTCTGCAGTGTAATTTCTAGGATGTTCCAGAGGACAAGGTATTGAACTGAAATTGTAGTGCGATAGATGACTGCATTATCCATACTGAGAGGGTATCTACAACTAAAAATATGATGGGTGTCCACAGATGGTCAGTGACAATTACTCTGTCCACTTTTGCCTGTTTTAAAACTTACTTTCATTCCTACAGCGAAGAAGAAACGGATTTGGGAAGAACGGATTTCTTCAGGGCCGCAGCTCCAGCCTGTTGTTCCACTGGAGAAGCACTTTTAAGACAAAGATTGAGGACTCGGACACAGAAACTAGTAGCAGTGAAACTTCAGATGACGATGCCTGAAAGTGGGCACAAGAAAATTAAAATAAATAAAATCAACCCAATAAACTCAGTTCATAGTTCAACACGTGTTTGGGGTTGTATAAACTAAACAGAGTTTATTCTGTCTCCAGTCTGTTCAGTTTTTTTTCTTTTGTTGTTGATATTTCATGCACAAGGGAAATAATTGTATCCCAAAGAAGAGAGAAATTGGCTTCTTTAGCTTTTTCTTTTGGTTTTGCCCTAATGCTTAATAGAAGTTTGTGCAGCTAGCAAATTTTGAGAAAAATCCCTTGTGGGGCAGTGCACAAGTTCAGTCTTGTAAGCAGGATACAAGTGACTGACTGATCTTTGCAACAACAAGCTTCTAACAGTGCCGCCTGCATTACATAATGTTGTGCGGTAACAATGTGCTAAAACAATCATTGTCAATGACAAAATGGCTATTGAAGTTCTAATTGTGTTAAATTAATGCTAATAACATGAACTTTTTATTTTATTTTTTTTGGCGGCTCGGGGAGCTTCATCACTTAACCAGGCGTTTGTGGTTTTCTTTTTTTGGGTACAGCTGTAAAATACTTGGATATAGGAATTGTTTGTGTTCTTCTTCTTGCAGCCTTGATATTCAGGGTGGATTGTAAAATATAAATTTTTGTGAGATTTCAAAGATTAAGATTATTTTGATAACATTATTTACAGATTTAAAAAAGTGACTATCACATTGAGTCTGTATGAGGGGGAAAAACTACTGCATCAAAAATAACTAACTTGGAATAAATATTTTGCATCAGTTTGCCAATTCTAATTGTCTTTCTTATGTAAGAAAAGCTTTCCTTTAAAGGGACTTGCAACTTTGGGGTTTTAATAGCACTGATGATAAATACTTCTCCCACTGTATTTTTCCACTTGGCAAACATTGCTGTAGTGCTCAGACTGCAGAAGCTAAACTCTTCCTTTAAAAAGGGAGAGGGAGAGCAATGGTGAGATGATAGCCCATGTTTGTTTTAAAAAAAAAAAAAAAAAAAGAATCAAATAATTCAAATTATCTTCTACTAAAGCAGTTCACTTTTTTTTTCCGCTTCATACAAAATAGACAGTGAAGCTCGACTGGTTGGTGTCACTTCCTGTTCCTAGTGCAATGCTGCTGTTTATGTTCACAACATGGCAAGGGAATGTCTGAATCCAAAGCTGTTTTCATTGAAATCTTTTTTAAAAATTCATGAAAACATTTCTATTAGATTAAAAAGGATTTTACAAACAACTCGTTTGTGGCCTAAGCTATTTCAGTGTCTGTTTAAGCTCAGCTTGTACACAAACATTTTTGATTGGGAAGTATTGGCATGGTTGTGCGAGTCAGTGGGTGGAACTGCACATTGAGTATGAAATTCAGGTCTCATTGAAATGATGAGACACCTGCTGACCTTAGTGTGGGCAGGATTTCATGCTAGGTTTTGCTTGTTTTTAATCTACTCCTCYTGATCCTGCAAAAAATGATAGATGTGTAATAAAATTAACAGTGCTTAGCCATGGATCTTTGCATTTGGACTCAAGGGAATGCTTTCAGCTAGGCCAGGTGTTCCTGTTACAATTGTGCTTTTAGTTTTATGCTGTCACTTGGACACTGTGACACAAAATTAATATACTAAGAGGGCTAACAGGTATTGCTTTCTCACTACTAACCTGAGACTAGCTCCCAGCTGGTGCCTCTGCCTGGGAATGTTCTGTGAAATGCTTGGAGTCCCTAGGATGCTTCTCTGATCTTCTAGCTCCTTTTGAGGGTTGTACCTCTTTGGTTCTCATCAGATTTGCCTTTTGTMTGTGAAAGTTGCATCAGTTCAGTTTATCCATTTTAAAACTCTCTCCCATTAAATGCATGTAAAAGGTGATGTGGAAATTCATACAAATGTATTTTCAAGAAATAGGCTAAGTGTAAAGAAGTCTTTCAGATTGAATCCCTATAGATAGAATCCCTATAGATAGCTACTTGTAGTGGGCTAACTAAATGTTTAAAACATTATTGTAATGCTAAAATAGTCTTGTCTGGAATAAGGAACCTATCTGACAGGAGACGAGAAAGAATGACCTGTGTAATGACATTGAGAGCTCCTTCCATCCTATCTATGGATGCTTTACTTGCTTCAACTTCTGCATCCCTGCCATCCAAAGAGACTTGGTGTGGTTTAAACAGTGAAGAAACTGAAATGAGTTAGATTGCCTCTGGAGAGCACCTAATTGAGCAAATTAGCTTAGTTCAAACAGCAGGTTTGAATTTGAATTTTTGTATTTTTGGKTTTTTTTGTTTGAGTTGCTGTAACAATCTGCAATGGGAGAGGGAGAGCTCCATCCCCCTGAGAAGGAATTGCAGGTGTCCCTTCACCTGGAGTATTCATAAAAACAAGCAACCTGAGAAAAGAGTGGGGTAAGGGGTGAAAGAACTAATTCTAGCAACAACTGTAGCAGCCCTGGACCAGGCACAGCAGTGAAAAACAAGCTGACGGAGGCTGGAAAGAGCAGTTTCGCCTCAGGGCTGAGGTTGCTTGCTTGGTTAAAGACTGCGTCTTGTAATCAGGGAGGGGGAAAAGGGGGGGCACTGTAGAGCAGGAGCCAGCATTACCCCTTAGGGTTAATAAAGCGTAGAGGTGGAGGCTGAATACCTCACCAGCCCGGACTAACTACAGTGTGAAAAGCTGGGTGTGATGTGACACATGTAGTACACAGGAACAGACAGTCCTCTCGGACAGGCTGAGGTGATGTGGAAGTCTGGATCTGCTTTGCAGCTCAGCCGGAGGAGCTGCAGAATGGAGGTGAATTCCGAACGCTGTCTGGCCTGTGACAGGTCTGAAGGCCAAACAGTCCCTTGGTTGGTTGTTGCACGGTTTCAGTGCTGTGCAGGGACAGGAAAGTGTTGGAAGACAACGGCCCTGAATAGCTGCAATGATGTGGATGTCTAGCAGGGCTGTAAATTACATTGTATTTGTCCCTGGGTGGAAGGTATTTGTCTCTGGGCTGTCAGACTTCATGTTCAGCCTACTAGACAAGAAGTGGRAGACATTTGTTTTCTACGTAGGAGCCTGGTGTTTTTCCTCTAAGTGAACACCACAACATAGAGGGGCTGCCAGTTTCAATTTTTCATTCTGCTCCCCAGTGTATAAGGAGATGTGGAAGTCTCAGGCATTGTATAGAAGAGAGTTTTACCTCGCTATATCACTGCTGCCAGCATTTGAACATGCATGGTCAGAAAAATCCTCCTGACAATCATTTGGGGCGATTTTGCTATTCATATGCTGTTCCCCCTTCAGATCAGCTGTTGCAAGCTGATCCAGTAACTTGGAGGTAAAATGGGGTAGTTACTCTAACCATATTCAGGCCGAATAGCAGCAGGACAGAGCATGTCTGCCCCGGCCACTGGGAAAGCGAGCGGTGCTTTCGAACCATTGCACACAGCAATTCAGTTGTCATAAAAATAACTAGAGCCAGCGCTCTTCCCCGTGGCTCTCGGGGACTGGTTAACTCCTGCAGCAGAGCAGCCTCCAGCTGAACTGGGGAGGCCTCACTGCATGCACCCGCCTCTGGGTGCTGCCCCTGGAAGGACACGGGGCCCCGTCATCACAAGCCTGCTGGGGAGTTACAGGGGGCTGAGACCTGAGACAGGACACTGAAAAAGCCTTAGACCAAATCGGGGGGGAATTAGAGTCTCTAACTATGTAAAAGGTTGCTGCACAGAAGGAAAGACCCAATCCCTTGGCAGCTGGAGGCTGGAAGAGGCCGACAGCGAGCGCTTTGTGGCAGCGAAACCCGGGGATGCCGCCGGGAAGGGGCAGCCTCGGCCACCGTGCRTCACCAGAAGCACCAGCTGGGGGAATCCTCCCACCAAACTTTCTGCGAGGTGTTTAGATAACCAAAGGGCTTTTTTTCCCCCTTTTCATCACCAGTGGTAAAGGGCGGAAATAAGCAGGGGAGAAGGTGAATTTCCAAGCAGCTTTCCAAGGCTGTGCTGGGGGAGGAATTCAGTGGATCCGGCACGGAGCAATGCGGTGGAGCCGGGAAGGGCCCTGCTCGGGGAAGGTGGCTGGGGTGCCCCGTTTTGGGGCTGAGACGGGACCAAAGACTATAAAACCCAGGTGGGGTTAAGAGCCCAAACCAGGGGCCCTTTCCGCTGCGCTGGCCCTGCGCAGCGCTGGCTCCCGTCCCTCCGCGGGGCGCGCGGGGACCTGCCATGGCTGCTGCCCGGCCCACAAGGCAAACAGGGCCCGGCACCGCGGCACCTCCCTCCCTCCCTCCCTCCCTCCTTCCCTCCCTCCCTCCTTCCCCGCTTAGCAACGCGGCCCAAGCGCCACGGCCGCCGGGCCCGCCAGGCCGCCCTCGCTCCCGCTCCCGCTCCCGCTCTCCTGGGGTGTCGCAGGGCAGCACCGCACTACGCCGCACCGCACCAAGGGGGCTGGATGCCGGGCGCAAAGACTTTCCCCTGCCCCGGCTGCCGCATGCGCTTCAGCTCCGGGCCGCTGCTGCACAAGCACGTGGAGAGGTTTTGCATCGGGACCCTGGCGGCGAGCGGGGAGGCCCCGGGCAAGGCGGCGATGCCGGCGGCTGCCTCGGTAGTGTGGAGCCAGGCTGGGAACGGGAATGGGAATGGGAATGGGAACAGGGAGGCCGGGGCAGCATGGGGCTGGGACCTGCGGCGGCCGGGGGCTCCCGTTGCTGGAGGCGAGGCATCGCACTGATTTCAGTGCGGTCCGGCCCATCTGCCAGCCCTTGGCACCCTTCTCCCRCTTAGTTTGACCAGGGCAGAAAAGCTTAGATTTTTGAGCTTTTTTTTTTTTTTTTCCCCCCCCTCCCTTTCCAGCCCGTTTTCCTGGGGGAGGTGGGGGTGTCCCGCGCTCGGCCCCACGGGAACAGTGCTGAGTGCTGCCATCTCCTTTTCCCGGCRACACAGGTGGAGCGGGAGCAGCCGCGGCGCGACGGGGCGCAGCGGTGGGCCCCGCTGGGCCAGGTGCTGACAGGGCGCGAGCGAGCGCTGCTGCGCGGTGCCTGGCCCGGCCCTGGGGAGCCGGCGGCGAGGAGGCCGGCGGAGCAGGTACACCGAACCCCGCTGCTCATGGCGGAGTGGGGCCGCAGGGCTGCCGGCACGGGGACCTGCCCGGTCTCGTCCCCGGGTCTGGTCGGACGCGGCTGGCCCCCATCCTCCCGCCCTTTGCAGCCCCCCGCGCCCCAGGGAGCGCCCGGCCGCCCGGCGCCCCGGAGGCAGGAGCTGGCGGAGGCCCATGAGCGCCGCATGGCCGAAATCCAGGCCAGGAGCCGGCAGCTGGAGCAGCAGCGAGAGGGTAGGCGCCAGCAAGGGGCTGGGGGTGGGCAAGTGGCTACCCTCAGCCCCCACGGTGTCTCCCCCCATGTCCGCAGGCCTCTGCCGGCGCCTCAGGGAGCTGGCAGGCCGGGAGGCCGTGTCGCGGGAGCCAGTGGCAGGCAGCGGCCGGTGAGCCTGGGCACGGGGCAAGGGCGCTCAGCGGCGCTGGAAGCCTGCCGGCAGCGTCGCCCCCTCACCCTCACTGCTCGCCCCCCCCCCCAAACCAGGATGCCGGAGGGACGTGGCCCGTGGGGCAGCAGCGCTGCCAGGACGCCAGCTGCCCTCAGCCTTGCCACCCTCCTGCCGGCCGCCGGGCCGCTGGCCGCCGAGGTCAGGTGAGCTGGGCAGCGGGGGCGGCAGGGGCACTGTGTTTCCCCACCACCACTGATGCTGGTGCCGGCGCAGGGCGCTGCGGCTGGCCTACGTGCAGGGCGGCGGGCGTGAGCCGGCTGTGTTGGCCCAGCTCCTGGAGCTCCAGGTGGAGGCTGCGGCGCTGGAGCAGCAGGATGCCCGGCCGCACCGRGCCAGGAAGCCCAGTAAGTCCCCCACGACATGGGGCTCCCGGCGCTGGGTCCTGGCACAGCCCTCACCATCTGAGGCCTCTTCGTGGGCACCGGCAGAGCCTCCGGCAGCTGGTTCAGGGGCCCTGGGCACGGAGCTGCTGGCCGTGGAGCTGGAGAACTGGTGGCTGGAGGACGAGCTGCTGAGGCTGAAGGTCAGGAGGGAGAGGAGAGCTGACGCTGGTAGGTGCCCGCTTCCCCAGGGAGCTCGGCCACAGGCAGCCATGGAGGGATGCCATGGGGCGGCAGGCTTCCCCCCCCCCTCCCCGCCCCAGACGTCCCTGCCGCCCCCCCCCCAGGCTCCCTGGCGGCCCAGCGGCAGGCGGCGGAACTGGCCTGGCTGCAGGCGGAGGTGGGGATGCTGCGGCGCCACGCGGAGCAGCTGGGGCCCCCCCGGCTCCCGCCCCCCGTGGCGCCCCCCATCCCACCGCCCCTGCCCATACCCACGGTAAGAGCCCTCGTCCCGGGGCATGGGGGGACGAAGGGAGGGAGCTGCGCCTGGCTGGGGACGTCCCCCGGTGTTCCCACCGCCCTGGGCAGGCAGCATCGCCGTGCCAAGCACGGGGCTCCCACCAGAGCCTCGCATCGGGGTGCTCAGGTGAGCGATGCCCGCATGGGGCGCCCATGCCCTGCTCCGGCCTGGCGCGGATGCCGGCAGGAGGTTTCGGTTCTGGCGCAAGCCACTGTGGCCAAGCTGGCAGCCCCAGGGCGCCGAGCAGCCCATTGTGCGACCGTCGGCGCCTCTCCAGGCAGAGCCTCACCCACACGTGGCGACCGCCAGAGACGCGGACACGCGCCCCATGCTGGAGGTTGATCCCAGTGCCATGGCCATGTACCAGTTCCCGCTGGTGGTGAGCCCCTCGCCTGGTCATGCCAGACCCCGCGTTGCCCTGTGCTCTCCRGCATCGCCCTGCACTCCCCAGTATCGTCCCATGCTCCCCAGCATCATCCCGTGCTCCCCRGCATCATCCCACGCTCCCCGGCATCGTCCCATGATCCCCGGCATCATCCCATGCTCCCCGGCATTGCCCCGTGCTGCAGGATGAGCCACGTTTYCCTGAGTCCTAGCCCCAGCTTGCACTTCCCAGCTGCTCCCAGGTGCCTCCGGGAGTTTTCTCCACCAGCATCTACCACGTCTCCGGGCAGGATGGGGCCAGGTCCCCCGCTCCCCTTTCCATTTCATGCCATTTTTACCCCCGTTCCCAGGCGCCCCATCGGCCAGCCCTGGGTGCAGGCAGCGCCGCAGCCCCCAGCCGCCCGCCGGCCCCTACCGSTTTCCCCCTCGCCCCCTACGTGGTCCTTGAGGATCCCCCTCCAGCTCAGGAGCCGCTGGACCAGCCTGGAGCTCCCCRAAGGTGAGCCGGGGCTGAGCCATGCCCCCGCGCTGCTGCTCCAGGCCCCCCTCCGAGCTGGAAGATGGGCTTTATTACTCGTAAGCTTTATAAGGGGGTGGAAAAATGCAATAGCTGCAGGTTTGGGACCGGCTGTATAACTGTGCATCAGTGGGGCCCTGTGGGAAGGGGGATGTGCACAGAGGCTGTCCTGCGGCCGGAGCAGCTCCGGGAATTTTGGCAGCAGGGAGGGGACGCACTGTGTCAGGCAGAGCCTGAAGCCCCCGGCTCAGCCTCAGCCTGCTCCTCACTCTGGGAAGGCGGCCCCACACCATGGGCAGGGGAGCGATTTCATCCTCTTCCCTGGGCAGTCTGGGGCATGGCAGAAGGCAGAGTGGGGCACAATCGCTTTTTTTTTTCCTCCTCCTTTTCCTATCATTCGCTCCATTGGACATGACTCCACCACAAGCCATTTCTAGGTGAAGTTTAACATGATGCACTCATGGCTTGGCTCAGGGACCATCAGAAAACAGGGCAGGATTTCCTCCACCCCTTTGGATGCTGCATGCTGGGTGTTGAATAAATGGCTTCAGTCTGTTACTGTTCACTTCTCAGACATCTTTATTTTTATATATATTTTTTCCCAGACTAACGCTGTCTGCTTGTGGGCCACACTACAGTAAAGTCCCTGGAAGTGCTGCCTCAAGGGCTGAGGCTGGCTTGGGGGATTGAGCAGGAGCCTGTCCCCAGCCMCCTCAATGCAGGTCCCCTGCCCCAGCCCCTCAGTCCCCACAGGCTCCCTGTGCACAAATGCAGGGATATTTCAGATTAAGGAAGGGGCAGGAAGAGCTGAGCAAAAGGCCCAGCTGGCCTCTCCYATGGACAAGGTGCCCAAGCCCCAAGTTCATCATTACAAACACAGGGGCCAGGTGAGCTCTCCCTAGGATGGGGGCCCCAGCAAGGTGCTACACTGGCCTACCAGGCTCCCAGAGGGACGGGGCAAGCAATGAGTAAATGCATGGTGCCCTTGTAGTGCGCTAAAATTGCAGCACMGAGCTGGGCTCCCAACCCCTTCAAGCCCCAGGGCTAGCACTTMGGTGACAGCTGCAGAGCAAATCCAGGCCAGGGCTACACTGGAAGAGCCCATCTGCTTTCAGAGGCTCACAGTGCCAGCAACACAGAGGGGCTTTGTAGTCTTGCACAAGATCAACTCTGCCACCACAAGCTCACTTGTGATTGCAGGAAGCTTTTGTCTCCCYACTCCAGCACCAAGGGTGCAGCAGGCTAAGGGACTCAAGGGATAATTGACTTCAGAGATAACTGATGCAACCTTCCCCCTGACAGGAAGAACTCAGTTACAACCTGGTCAAGTCTACTGCCTGCAGTTCAATCTAAGTTCATCTGTACTAAGAAGCTAACAGTCAAGGTTAGTAGTTATCCTCAAGCTTAAGCTTCAGAGTACTGAAAACTATTCCCTTTCCAACTTCTACTTCACCATCTTTTAGTGGATGCTCAGATTTTAAGCACAGCTGAGTTAAGAACATCTACTTATCTATAGAGCACATACCATGCCAAGTGATAAGGCAATAGTTACCAAGTCCCCTTGTATGCAAGAGAAAAGAGATGGTGGCCAAGCATTTGTCACAATTAGTGCAATGTTGCCCTTTGAACATTCCTGAATATAGCCAAAGTAGCTTTTACAAACCTGCACCAGAAAGAGGATCAAGACAAGCAATATTTGCTTACAATCTTTATTGAAGTCATACAAAAGTTGCCAAAAAGTGAAAAAATACACTATATACAAAACCATTTTCCTTGTAAGGAGAGGAGTGTCCCAGGTTAAAGAATTATCATACTGTGCTTTCAACTGCAGCCCCTGATTCCACTTGTGGCCTTTTCTCTGTCTAAAAAGAGAAGAAAAATACTTGTTTTTAAAAACAAAACACCATACTAGTGTCAATTCATGCACCAGTTCTAAACTACTGGAATTAAAGACTTAACCAACTACACATGCTTTGCTGGTCTTCAGAGCCCAAAAGCTAATCTTAAGTATCAATTTTAACAATTACAGCCCAGTTGAGAAGTATTAAAACCCAARAGCATTCTTTTGTAAAAATGCTTTGGCATTGACTTGGACACCCAGAACCCCAGTGCATGTTTCTGTCCCACCCCACAAGTCTCCACAGCTAGTTTGCTTTCCAGCTCACTAAGCATCAGACACCTAGGTACAACATGCACCCTGCCAACTTGGGAATATTCCCCAACTTATCAGGGAAGCCTTGTGAAGACCAGCAGGCAACACACCAATACATCTACCAGGCACACAACCATGCCTGAACAGAGAAGGAAATATGCATGTCACAGACTCCTGACTCAACTGCCCACCTCCTCTTCCATTTTTTCTGCAACCTCATTTCCACTGGGGGCAGCATCAGCACCACCACCATTGACAGCCGGTTCTGGTTTAGATTTCTTAGCTTCACTGTCTCCCTGTTGAGTCTCCTCCTCTGGTTTCCTCTGAGGACAAAATGGTTTAGTCTTCACTATGCACAAATTTAAGCTTAAATATTTGTAGAAAGTTAGCATCTAGATGTCACTGTGCATTATCCATTCAACCTCTACTTGCCAGATTCAAGACAGATACTTCAAGTGTTAGGATTCAACCAAAGCTCTGAAGCTTTGGTACAAAGGTCTCAGTTACAAAGGATTTCCAGTAAGGTATTATTTAGATACTAATACCTGTAGTGCTGAATTATCCTTATAGTTTGGCAAGGAAGCATCCTATTGCTGAGCTAGATAACATTTGAAGTGGATAGATTTAGGGCATCTATGGCATCTACAATCACCTGTGTAGAGCAGGAGCTTCAAAGTTGCTCCAGGCAAACCTGAACTGAAAGAGGCTAATTTAACATAGGCAGACAGCCATGCTGTGCCACAACAGCATACAAAACAAAACCAAGATGACTCCATATATGATAATTTTAGTTATACTAATAAACAGTTCTGACAAAAGCCTACACCTTTAAGGAAGCTTGCATTCAGTATGTTTTGTTATCTCAGTAAGAGACATTTAGCATTGCTACACATTAGACTGGCTTTGCCATTTATAAAAGTCCAATTCTCCATTTCCACTTGGAAGTAAGGGAACCCAACTCAGCCTGGTTGCTTGCCCTTCTCTTGAAGGTTTGTAGGCTGCCCTGCTCTTCTTGCCAGTCCTCAGCAGAGCAGGGCACTTGTTCAGAGAATGCCTGCAGAAGCCACACAATTCAGCTCTGAAGTTAAACCAGTGTGGGTCAGGCGGGGTGCTGAACCATCAAGAACTAGTCTCCAAGAGGCTGGATGGTTCCCAGACTGATTGGCTCCCAGTGGAAAGGAGTTTCATGCACTATTTCTGTTTTTTTTTTTTTAGATTTTTCTCCAAGCATTTTAGTACTAGGCTAGAAAAAAGCTTTAAGCCAAGAAATCCAATTATACAAAGCAAGCCAGTAGTACTTCAAAATAAACTGTTTGTCCAACTAGTCATTTCAGGACACACCTTTTTCCTGACTAGGTGAGAGATGTCTGTAACACACTGAGATGCTCCATCAGCTGGTTTTCTTACTGGAATCTATTACAAGACAGAAGTTGCAACATAAGTAACAGCAAACAGTAATCCTTAAAGGAGACAGGAATTCTTAGACATTTATCTTGATTTAACTTACTGTGGAAACAGAACCACCATCTTCATTTTGTGCAAAGCCAGATGTAGTTCCAACCTTAAGAAAAAGAAAACTGTGAGCAAGCAAATATTGACTATTAATTCACACAAGACTACATATGCTAGTTTAGAAAACAAAAACCCTCAAGTCTTTAGTGTTTTAACATTGCATTCTGTTCCTGTACTTATGAACAGGAGAGACAGATGGAAGCCTGATCTAGTGAAAATGGACTGAGCATTGCATAACATTTGACTGAACCATCATTTCTAGTATTGATCCATTAATTGCTACAGAAGCCTTCCAAATTCTAGTTTAGTCTGGGACAATTTATTTCGGGGTATTTACTATCTGTTCTCTTTAGGTATCAGCTGTCAGTTTCTCTGTCATAGTCCATATCATTTGTGAGCAACCACCAGCTGCCTATCTGTATGATACAGTCTGATCTCCMACCACTGGTTTACTTAAGTCTTACTGGAAGAATATTTCATTAAAAGGAAACAGCAGAACATACTAACCAGAGTTGCTTTCAGTGCCAGCTCAGCTACTCTTGCACTCTTTTGAGACTCCTTCGAATCCTCTATCTTTTCTTTAATTTCAGGAAGCAATCCCTTCAGTTCTTCAATCTCCTTCTCATCTTCAGGGGACCCACTTTCCGTTTTCTTTATTCGTTCAGTAAGCATTGCTAGGATGACACAGTTATGGCAAAAAACAGAACAAAAAACAAAAACAAAACCCCACCAAGTAGCTGTTCAGTTATCTATATCCACAGAGGCTAGGACCCACTAACAAAGACTGTTTAGACAACTGTGACATTAGTATAGCCTGTTACTAGTATAGTCTGTTACCAGCTGCAGATCAGTGAAGTGTTACAAATATCTGCATGGCAAGGTAATAAGTTTACGCCTTCAGGGCAATTTAAACAAAGTCTGCTTAGACTTATAACAGCTATCCCACTTGCTAGGCAGTTTTATACATCCACTTACCCATTCTCTTGTCAATGACTTCTACGGATTTCCCAAACTGTAGGACTGCCTCATCAAACTGGCTGTTGTAGTGGTATGCCAATGCCAACTGGTAGTGACTTTCAGCTAGCAAGCGGTCATGAGCCTCCAGGTACTTCTGCTGTAGGGCCAGGCAGGCCTGAAACTCTTCTATAGCCTGTGTATAGTTTTCTATAGGAGAAAACCATAAAGCCTTTAGACACATGCACTTATCCAAACAAGTAAGATCTGCCTCCCTATTCAGCTACTACATGTATTACTGCAGTTTTTAATATAGTCTGAGAACAGAACTACTGAAGGCAATCGCCGAGTCCAGTAACAGGCTAGTTTCAGATTATCAAGTGACAACACATTCAGTCCAACACTGCCTCCCACTTGAAGAAAAAAGAAATAGAGTTCCTCTACTTATTTCAAGAGTGCTTTGTCCATTTACTAACAACATAGTAAACTAAGCAGCTAAGACAAAAGCAGCCACGTGAATTCTGCTATTTTACTTGCTGCCATGAATTGCATGACTACTTTTCAAAACTGCAGCTTGAATCTACAGCTAAGTATAGTTACAGGCCACTTTCCAGTCAAGCTCTCATTGACAGTACTCCAGTGACATAAAACACAACCCTCAGGTTGTAGCCCTAGACCAGAAGCCCACTGAACCTGAGGCCTGCTTCCCACTCCCTTTTTCTCATGCATAAAACATGAGGGTCCTTCCTGACCGTACTCCAACATTTTGGAAAGTCTAGGAGAGCCAGCCATTTTTGATTTGCAGTCTTCAGGTTCTGAAAGTGTCTTGGTACCTGACTTCCCATTAAGCTCAGTGATTCAGTACTTCAATAAAAGGTCTTTCCTAGTTTCTGAAGCTAGCCAGACCTTCTCTACAAAGCAGAAGACCAGGTTGTTTTCAATCTGGTAACATGAGTTTTTAACTCAAAGCTTTCTTCTGCTGTTCTGGAATAGCATGTAAGTGTCCAATTTAAGGTACGGCTTGTTCATCTATTTATTCCAAAGCTTTTCACATGGCTGCACTAGCATAATTAGATGAAAAATAATCTCTGGTCATTTTAAAGGATGGAATTGAGAGCAGCAGAAAGCTAAACTCAGCACTTTGTACATGAGAATTAATACTGTTTTTTTTTACCAGATTCGATGCTAACTTCTCCTAGCTTTAGATGAGCCTGAGCCGCATGGAGCTGAGCTTCTTTTGTTTCTTGTCTAAATCAAGAAAAAGTTATGTCATTTTCAAATCCTAGTCAGAATATATAACATTAGTTACTTATGCCACCTCCCAAACAATTTCCTTTGAGTTTCTTTAACAGACATACAAATTAGAATGAATTTTTACCTTTTGTAGATCACTTTTGCTAACTCCAGCATGTCCCAGGCTAGCTCAAGATTTCCAACTTCATCTTCCTCACTTTCCTGTAAAGACTAGAAATGCATTAAATAGCTTGGTTATATATCACATCACTAAAATAACAGCACCAAGTTTCTAAGCAGTATCCTCGAGGAGTAAGTTGCATCTAGATGTAAACAGTTTAATGCTAGAAGGACGAAAAATAAGAATAAAACTACACAAGAGCTTATTACATGAACTGAAACTATGCTTGTAGTGAAGGCTTTAAAGTTGAATATACATATATAGTTAGTTGATATACCCTTAATTTTTAGAAATAACAAGGCAACAAGGACCAGTATTACCCTAAGAATAAGACTGGGTTTTAAGCTGCTATTAAGATGAGCCAAAAACTGAATGAAGGAGTTTGTGTTCCATGTGTTCCAATAAGCTGTTTGAACTCCATTAGAATAGCCTGAGGCAGAGACAGATAAATCCTTGGGTTTAAGCAGCACTACACTTTCCACTTAATTCCCACCCTAATCAAGGCTTATTGGACTGGGTGCATTCAAAATGCAGTCAGACACAGCAAAGCAAGTAGAAAAGGATCTGCTACAAATAAGCAACTTTAGTGATGAGCTGAAGCAGCCTTACTTGCTGAGGCTTGCCCGCCCCCTGCGTTTGCCAGGCTGTATTATTGATCCATAGACTGCAAGCGCTTGTTTCAGTGTTGCCAGATAAGCCACAAGTTCGCAAAGATGAGCAAGGTCCTATAAGTCAAACTGTGCCTAATACTGTCCCTTCCATAGGCAATACTAGTTTCCAAGTCTTTTTTTAAAAAAAATATTCCAATCTTAGTATTCTCAGGATGAAGTCTCCTGACTAGTGTAACAGATTTCTAGTCAGAAAAGTATGATTTCCCCAATATCCCCACTTCCCCCGTCAGAAACCAGGAAACATGTTCACCTTTATTCTATTTGAACTTAAGGTCATTACCATGACTTTTAGACAGATACTGCACTGTGCCAAGAGTGGTTGATCAGCAGTCTCACCTTGTCTTCTACTGTCAATTCATTCTCCTTATCATCTTCAGCTTTGTCATTTTCTTTATCTTCCTCTTCCGATTCCTCTGCTTCTACAACGAAAGAGGATGAATGAGAATGCTTGTTACCAATAGGCTTGCTTTACATGGAGCCAGGCAGGTCATACTATATCCAGCCCTTATCCTTCAGTGAAAGGTTAAAAGTGTGATGCAAGAAGAGCACAGATAACATTAAATCCTCTTATCAGCCAGCAGCAGCCATCTTGCTGAAAACATTAGGTACTGCAGACAAAGGTAGTTCCAAGTTGCCTTAGTGGTTGTTTAAATTTAACTTCATACTATCTAGAATGCTAACTTACCTAGAATTGAATTCTCACAAATGCACTGTGAACTCCCACTGAAGCCCTGGGATCCTGAGCAGCCCTAGAGGTACCGGGCAGTTGCTGGACCTTCATGCTACAGATAACAAGTGTTTTCAGCAAGATAGCTGCCAAGCTGTGTACAAAATAAAAACTGTTTCTGAACTCATTAGTGTTTCTCATTTCAGACATTTAAGTCACAATGTTATTAATGAACCTGCCATAGTGTAGGACTGATTTAACTTATGATACAGTGCATCTCAGTGTTGCATGAGCTATTCTATGAGTAGGAAGTACTTTGGGAGAACAGGTAGTGAAGGAATCTGGCTAATTACTTTAAAGTATTGGTTGACTCATGTGCCAAATTGGATACACAATGACAAAGAATCCCTGTATCATAACCATGGACTAATTCCAGAGTAACAGGAATTTGATTATTGGGAAGATCAGAGAACCTGCGAACTGGTTAGTCTGACTCCCCAAAAAAAGTGCACTTACAACTGACCACTAAGGCCAAACCTGTAATTATGAGGACAGCTTGACCAAAGGTAAAACAGAGGAGATGTTAGGAAGTTAAAGTCCATTTTAAGTAGAGAACTTGGCATGACAGGGCACCAAGATACTCAAAAAGAGTGTCCTCACACTAACAGAGTTCAAACAAAAGGAAAAGTATGCTTGCATAAGCAGCCTTTCACAGGATTAATAGTGGATAGCTGTTCTCCTAGTTTATATTAGGAAGCTATTTCACCACTTTGAAGGTGTTGTGTTCAGCCGCACAAATCCTTTCAGTGTCCAGAACTATGGAGTCTGCCACACCTAAGGAAGGCTTTTTCCATGCAGCTGAGCTACTGACAAGCAAAGAGCACCAATTACCAGCTTATCAAGTAACTTGTGTAAGAGGAAGCTATGGCCTCTTAAGGCCATGCAATACTTCAGAAAAGCGTACAAGTTTTGCTAGACTACTTTAACACAATCCTGAAAACAGCTATAATGAAGCAGGGAAGCAGAATGGCAGAAAGAGCTAGACAGCTGGAAGATTGTACTGATAGAAGCAATAAGCATTCAGATTCCAGGCAAATTAACCAAATTCTCATTTTTAATCACCATCCAAAAGATTCATCCAGAGAGTTCGTTTTGTAAAGGCAAATTTACTATTTTATTATGTATTCAGCTGTTTTTGTTTTTCTGCTCCACTGTTTTAAATAATGAGGTTATAACCAGAGGCAACTTGTGCTTCGAGTTATTTGAAGGTTAGTGCAATAAACCCAGATGCATGCAAGTGAACATCCATTCAGTATTCTCCACCAGCCTAGCTGTTACTTACACATTTCACAATGCTGTAAGTTTGTTTTACAAGTAAGGTTTGCTTTGCAGTTAGTTAAGCGTTAGTCTAGAGAAACTGAGACTATTCACTGTTCCTTGACACTTAACTGAAATCAGTTACTGGAATGTAAAAATCCTTCAAGAGCCCTTTTTACTGCGCCTTTTCCTTATTCTAAGGCAAACAGAAAATTCTGAATGGAACACTTTTTACCCTTTTTGTTAGCCAGTCAAATCCATCAAGTCATCCACCCAAAAGTACTTTTCTCCTCTCACTGTTACCTTCTCCCTCTTCCATCAGGTCATCTTTTTCTTCTTTTTCTACCTTAGCACCATCACCCTCTTCCATCAGGTCATCTTTCTTTTCCTCTTTTTCTACCTTAGCAGCTACTTCAGCCTTTTCTTCCATGTCATTAGATGGCTCTTTGCCCTCTGTGGGCACTGGTTCCTTTGAGGACTCTGCCTCTTTAGCTTCATCTGGTTTCTCTTCTGTAGCTGTTTCTACCCAGTCTTCTTTCTCCTCTACCTTCTTCTGCTCAGCTGCCTGCCCTTCTACAGCTTCTTTCTGCTCCTTGACTGCTGCCTGCGCCTCTGCTGTCACTTCTTGTGCTATTGCCTCCTCTTCCACAGCTGCCTCTGCCTGCCCTTCTACAGCCTCTCCCTTTTTCACAGCTGTCTCTATCTCCTTTTCTGCTGCTTCTGCTGTTTGCTCTCCTGCCACTCCCTTCTCTTCCACAGCTGCAGCCGCTTCTGCAACTTCAGCCTCTTCCACAGCTGCCTTTGCCTTCTTGTCCRACATGTCTGTCATTTTTCCCTCCTCCTCAGTTGCTTCCTTTGCCACCTCTTCAGATGCTGTCTTTTGTTCTTTCTCCATTATCTTCTCTTCCACAGCTGCCTCCCCTTTTGTAGTCTCCTTTTCCACAGCTATCTGCTGCTCCTGTTCTTCTGAAATTACTTCTTTTTCCACAGAAGCCTCTGCCTTCTCTCCAGCCTCTTCAAGCTTTACTTCTATGTCAGCAGTTGCTGCTTCTCCTGTTTTTTCTTCCGTCACCTCTTCCATTTCAACATCTCCTTTGGTTTTTTTCTCAGTTAGTACCGGAGACTCTTCTGTAGATTTTTTGGACTCTTCTTTTTCCCCCATGGCGTTATATACCTGCTCTCTCAACTCCTCCCTTGCTTCTTCTACATGATTGAGGAAGCATAAACATGTCTTCAAGTTTAGTGATAAAAGCATTAACGGGCACTGAAAATACCACCCTCAGACCCTCTAGTGTTGGTTTGTCATCAAGTTAGATAGCTTTCCTAAAAAAAGTCCATTTTTGAAATAGAAAGTATTAGGACGCAACCAACAGTGCAGCTTGAACTAAGTCTCTTCCCCTCCCCCAGACTGAATTATTGCAAGCGGCTGCTCAAGCAGTGTGCATTTTTGTGCGCTAGCATTTTTAGTCACAGCTAAGCAAAAGGTGCCAAGTTTTTCTTAATAGTCTGGACTAGCAGGAATTCCTGTATTACCTCCAGCTGCAGGTAGTATAGAATAGTTATTGTTCTTGGACTTTTTTTTTCCTCCAAAACAGAGGCTCTGACCTGTCCTACCACATACACTGTACTGCTACAAGTTTACAGAGCAGTTCAAGTTCGTTGTGAGGCTTAAGAAAAGAAGTTTGAATGCAGTGTTTCAGGACACAGGCATCTGGTGACCCTTCACACATGATTTAAATGATCAATTACTTGCAGAAGTTTTGGAGGTTCTGTTCAATCTTTACACAAGTTTAGAGGAACAAAAAAGTCCATTAAGGCTAAGAGTTTCAATACAGTGATTCAGACTACCTAGGAAAGCGATGAACTGGACTTGGATCATTTAGACAAGAAAATGCAGCTTGGTATCTCCATGACATGGCAGACAGCTTCACATACCATCAACAGTTGGTAACACAGAGTCATCTTCAGCTTTTTCTCCTTCCTCTTCAACCTGCACCCCTTCCAAGGCATTTCCCAATACACCATTTTCCATTCTATAGGGAATAGAAGTTTGTTATCCCTTGGCTCTTGTATTCATACTGTTTTAACTGCAGAACCGCATGATGCATTGGCCCATCCAACCCATCGTTCTAGTATAATCCTTCCTACACTAGCRCAAAATCCTATTACCCCAGCCAGATTCTTCATCTCAAAGCTTGACAATTACTCTTTACCCAACAGTGCCTGGATGCCAGGATGGTTGTGCTCTGAAGATATTTGGGTATGTTAACCTTGTAGGTAACGCTTCCCTCCAAAGAAGCATGAATATTTGCCAAATGTTTCCTTAAAAGTGCTTCTGTTACAAAGTTTAAGTAACATCAAACAAGCCACAGTAGATTGCTCCTACTTTTGGGTTCTGTTTTTCTGCCAGAAACCATCCTGTTTCTGATATCACTTCTCACTCTGATATCACTTCTCACTCTCAGTAATCAAACTCAACAGCTTCTTAAACCAGCCACTCCTTTTCTCTCTCAGAAGTGGGCACACCAGTCCCTTTCAGCTATAAATAGCCCAGAGGAAGCATATGGTACATCTATGGATAGACACTATAAATGAGAAACTGTTAGCATACCTGGCCAACTCCAGAAGAGATTTTCCATAGTAAAAAAAAGCTTCTGCACACTCATCCGCTGTCTCACCATATTTTTTACCCCTACAAAGGTAATGAAGCATTATTCTGGGTCTCTTAGATTTTGATATTGAACTCGAAAGCTATTAAAAACTCCTGGACAGGAAGAATCAGTTCCTTAGCTTATCTCCCACTTTCAAGCAAATAGTGAGTGTCCTTCTCACTAATCTAGAACTGGTTCTCATAAGCATCCTACAAAACWAATTAATCTAGAAACCCCAAGAACTATCACCCTCAGAGACCAACCAATACTAGCAGAGAATGGGCCAGTAACACGATCCCATTATTTTCAGATTAACAGACTACATCAGAACCATACACTGCAAAATAAAGCATCAAATTCTTTTTTTCTCCCAATAACATGAACAATTATTATTACAAAGCTGTCTAAACTGCACACCAACTACAGTATTTTTGAACAACTGAGTTTATTTACTTTTAAATAGTTTGTGCCCTCCTCAGTTGTATTATAACAGCAGCAGCCTATCGAAGGTAGGAAACTAAATCTTCCTTTCTACCTACATCAGTACAGTCAAGCCAAAATCCAAGCCCTATGAGAACACACAAAGCATTTTATTACTTACAATAAACTAGCAGCTTCCTGGAATGCATTGACAGCAGCTGGAATATTTCCCATTACCAAGTGTTTCTGTCCTAAACCCAGTAGCTTCTTGGATTCTCCATCCACATCCATACTGCAAAAACACAATACAGGATTCAGTTAGTTTCCACATAATCAGAAAAGTGAGATGTCAGAAAAATTTGTATCCAGTCTCCAAAGCTTAGGCAGCATTACGCATGAGAGCAAGTCGCACACACTCCACTCATTGGCACTACCAGTGGTTTTATCCGGACTAACTTTCAGTTTTGATGTCCAAGGACAAACAGGTTAACTCTAAAAAGTTGCTGCAATAGCAGGTAACAGAATCGGACAGGACAAAGGTGGGTTAGCACTGCGTGCTTCGAGAGCCGCACACCAACGCGCCACCAAGCACCGCACCGCGATTCTCCAGATGCTGATACTCGCTAAACAAAGAACAAGAGCAAAGCCAAGTTATGACTTCTCATAGCACAGCACGACGCACCTGAGAAAAGTGACAGATTCGAATCCTAGCTTCAGGACTTTGTTTCATTTTTATGCATTTAATAATCTTCCAAAGGGGTTTGTTACATTACATCTGTAAAAGGCTCTTGGCAAACCCATTTTCAGCGCCCACGACAGCAGCAAAGGCCCAAGCCCAACCGCACACCCGAAAAACGACCCCCTCTGAGCGAGGCTGGCAGACGGCAGCGCCGAGAGCAGGAACCCCCGGACCCGGCTACTTCAGCAGCTGCCAGGCAGGTCGCGCTCCCCCCTCACCTGTCCGTTTTGTCCGTGGATGTGGAAGGAGCAGCCAGTTCCTCTTCCATTCTGCAAGAGACACGCAGGGCGGGTCAGGACGGACGCGCGCTTTGCGCCGGGCGCCGCACGCTCACCGGCGCGTGAAACCGGGGCCGAAACCAGGGCTTGTTTTCGGACCCTTCCCTGCCTCGAGGTTGGCTCGTTCGTCCGTGCCGTTAGCCGCGTCGTTACCACGGCTCGGCCTTTTGGAGAAGGCTGACAACGGCAGGACTTCCACCGTTTGTTTCCTTAACTGTGGTGGGGTTTTTTGCTTTTGTTTTTTTTAAACCAGAGGCCGAATCYCTAGGGGAAGCAGAGCCTTTCACGCTCGCTTTACAGAAAGTTAAGCCCGGCCAAGAGGCCTGCTGTCTCTGAAGACCAAGGTCACCCGCCGGCTTGAGCCACTTATTCGCAAGCACGTTACGGCTTAGAACCAACCGCAGAGAAACCCCGCGGGCAGCCGGGCAGCAAGCGTCTCGTGCTCCGCAGAGGCTTCCCGCTGGGGACAGGGAGATCTACGCAAAACCGCCCCCCGCCGGGCCGCAGAGCCTGCGGAGCCGCGCTGCAGCCCCGAGGTTTAAGAGCAGAAGCACGAGGGGCGACGGCCCCAGGCCCGGCCCGCCGGCGGCGCTGACACGGCC
>NW_020450982.1:5178833-5203802 GCF_003343035.1 Apteryx rowi
CTCCCGACACGCACACACCGTGACCGGACCCAGCCCGCCCGGCCCTACCTAGTTCGGGAGGCCGGTGCGGGCTCAACGCAGGGCGGAGCGGCGGCRGCCGGAGATTGCATAGAAGCTGCTGGAGACAGGGGCGGCGGCGGCAGAGTGCAGACCCCTACCCCTCCGGCTGGCTATATACCCTCGAGGACACGCCCCGACCCGCCTGGCGGCGCGCGCACGCCGCCAGGGGACTACGGCTCCCAGGGTGCCTCGCGCCCGCCCACCGCGAGCCGCTCCGGGCACCGCCGCGCAGGGCACGCCGGGAAGCGTAGTCCCAGCAGGAAGCGGCCGCGGCGGGGCCGCGCGGCCAGGTGGGAAATGTAGTGCGGGATGCGGCAGAGGCGGCGCGTCCCGGAGCGGTCGGGGAAGGGGGCGCGCAGGGCGCGCTGGGAGATGGAGTTCCGCTGGGAGGCCGCCGCGAGCGCGCGGCACGCTGGGAAATGTAGTCCGTGTGGGGCGACGCGGGRGTGGAGGGGTGGTGTGCGGGCTCCCGCTCCGCCGCCGCCCTCGGCCTGTCCCCGCACACGCAGCGGCTCGCAGGGCAGCTGGCGGGCCCGGGGCCGGYAGGACGGCCGAGGTGTGCGCCCTCCCCCCCCGGGAAGGTGGACATCTTGTGGGGGCACCTTTGTGAGGGCGGCCTGGAGGCCGGGAAGGCCGAGCGAGCYGGGCTAGGGGAGCGGCACAGGCGGGCTGGGACCTGCTCCGCTCGTCCCAGGCACCTCTTAACTGAGGGGGGAGCTGCCCCCCTTTGCCCCTCGGCCGGGGGCAGGGGCAGGGGGGGCCCCCACCCCCCACCCCGGGGGCGCAGGCCCGCGTGTCCCCTCCTGCCCCGCTCTGGCGGGGAGTCTGCCCACTTTCTCTCCCTCGCGTTTCAGGAGGCACCAACACCCTTGGCGTGGCGGCAACATCAACATACTTGCAAAATCTGTTTAAGGCAAGCAGCTAATAGGCTCCCACTAAGCTCATGCGGCCGCTTTGCTGCTTCCGCAGCACACGTAAGGTAGCAGACAACACAGACATGGCTGCTGCGGCGGTGACAGCAGAGACCTCCAGAAAACTTGCACAGCAGCAGCGAACCCAGCGGTGGAGACCTGGAAGCTCATTTCCCCCTGTGCGATTTCAAAGTAAGAGTTCATCGCTTCAGCTGCGCCACGTTCCTCTATGCGGTAAGGGAGCTGAGGGTTTAAGCAGGGAATTACCAGCTTTTCTTGGGACTTCTCTCTGCCTACTTACTTGTATCCTCTTGCTTAAAGAAGTAACTAGAAAAAGTTAATTGGGTTCCTGACATGAGAGGAGGGGGGAAAAAAAATCTCAAAGTCATGCACTGAATACAGTATTTATTTAAAGCATGCAAACATACAAGTCGAAATACAAGGGACAAAAGCCATTTTTCTTGACAGGATGACTACTGTTAGCAGTCTACATAGCAGCTTAAAAGTAAAATTGCTTCCTTATTGATTTGCAGCAAGAATCATACTCAAAGTCATCCACATTTAATCAGAATAATAATGAAACAACATGGATTTTGTTTCCCTTCGAAAAAACATCCAGTCTAGTAAAGAATCCCAACCGAATTGTAATGGTTTTCTGCACTCAAGTAAGTTCAGCAGTAGACTGCATTAGAAAACACTTTGCTGAGGGACAGATAAATTCTTTATCACTTTTTGTAATCTTTATTTAAAAATTAAAGAGATTTGTACTAGTTCAGCTGCATGCTGTGCAGCTCACGGCAGAAAATACTTGAGACATTGGCTTGCATTATGCTCAAGATGAATATAGGGTTTTAATACAGGCCTACTACAATGAAATTAAGTTAGCAAAACTAAAATAATATATATATTTTAAGTTTTTGAACTACTTGAATAAAGAGGATTGTTACTATGGGGAAAACAGTTAGTTAAGCTTTCTTTATCCAGCGGTTAACCAGAACTCTTGCCTATGACCCTCTGCAAATGCCATCAGTGGATCTGAAAGAATCCCTTTGTTTTAATTCTGATAAGACTTTAGAAACCGTGCCATGTAACGTCTTCATCAAGGCGATTAAGCATTAATCCTATTTTACAGGTAGAGAAAGTCAAAACAAAAAGTTAAACAACATTGGTAAGGCCACAAATAGTATTACTACCAGAGCACTGTTAGGTATTAACACATTATGTCCCTTTATACTCAGATGGCTGGACAATTCATTAATGAGAGACTAAAAAAACCCAAAATGTTGTTAATGCTAGAGCTCCAGTAGTGCTCAATGGTATATCAGCACTCAGTAAATTAGTCCCTGCCTCAGAGTAACACAGAGACATGGCAAGTTGGAAAGCAGAGGCACGGAAAAGGCAAATGACTTGTCCAGTGTCACCAGATCAGCAGTAGAATGTGGGACAGGACCAGCTCTCCCAAGTCCCAGCTTGGACAGCAATTGAAAAGGAGACATTAAAATAGAAGGGGCCTTCTGACAGGTCTTTGCTCTTATTGTGTACTCAGGAACTAATTCTGTGATCTTCCAGAACTCAAACTGGACATCTTTGGCAAAGACACACTGGACAACATTATGGGGGTAAGGCAGGATGGATTTCTCTAAGACTTCCTAACAAAGTTMCTGATGCTCTTGTGATGGGACAATTAGAGTCATTGCTAGAGCTAAAACTGATCCATGGGACAAGCAACAGAAAGGACTGCCCTGAAGGCTGGCTCCAGGATATGCATTTATTTCCCTCAAATCAATGTGAAAGTTAAAAGAAAAAGAAAATGGAGATCTTAAGTCCCACAAGTACTCTAAAGGGAACAAAATGCACTGGATGTAGCTGGTTATTTGGGCTGTAATTAATGCTTTACAGACATAGTGCAACATAGCACTTTCACTTTGATATCTTTATTAGTGTTTTTATACAGGGAACAAAGTCGATGACTGAGCAGTTGTTTAGTTGGAAAATGCTTTCATGCTACCGCCTTCTCCCCTCGCCTCCTTCCCCCCCCCCCACAGTAATAACTAAAGGATTCAAAACCTTTTTACAGGCAGTAAATCCAAACTAATGCCCTAGCCCACTTATGAAGTGTTTGGAGCTTGACTGGGACTCCCCCAATCTTTATCTAATCCCCAAAACATTTGATGCTTCCAGGAGCAAGCTTGCAGTCATTGTAATAAATCCCACAAACTCTGACATGGAAGCTACAGTATCTCCAGAAAAGAGGTCAATTAAAAGCAGTATACAATTAAACCGTCTCAGGCCTCCTATTCAGAAAGGAAGGTTTCATTTGGACAGACTTTTTGATAAACTATGGCAACAATTACTTGTGGAAGAGAATACAGAGGAGCATGTTATTCTAACACCTTATTTTCTAGTAGTTAATAGGGGTCATTGAAGGGGTAATTGGGGTGTCCAGCATCTCTTGSTACTAGCTTTCCATTCACCTGTGAAGCAAACAGATGAGCTCAAGTCAGAAAAATTTAAAAAACTGTTACTCTTAGTTACAAATCTAAACCATGCAGCATTTGAAATTCTTCATATCCCAAACACGTGCAAGCATCTTTTTCAGTTTAACAAGAGCTGTTCCCTCTACTCCCAGTCCTGTTAGCACTTCTTGAAAGAGAAAAGAAAAAAAAAAAAAAAGATTTCTGTAGCCTCAAGCAAAAGTCTTTCTTCCAGCTGCTGAGGCTTGAAGAATTGGATTAAGAATAGTTAAACCTTTTGCCTTGTAGCGTTATTGAATAAGTGTTGTAACACGCACACTTCAGAACACTTTATAAAAATCAGAGCTTTTGCCTATCTTTCCAAGACAGAGAGGTGCCAGGATGTTAGTTTTACAGATGGATGCGATGAAACAAATTAAGTAGCTTGCTCAAGGTCATACACTGAAGCACTAATAGTATCACTGAACTCTCTCATAGCACTTTTCATTTGTGAGTTTAAGAGTATTTCCAAGGCAGACCAGTTTCTCCAGCTGTGAAATAGGAGTGCTGAAACTAATGTTCACGAATAATGAAACGGAGGCTCAGGCTGGCCCAAAAGCAGACCTAGTCATACAGAAGTCCCAGGCAGGTCCTACACCCCACCTCTAACCATTCAGATGCACAGGCCRCAATGCTAGATGCATTCAGTCTATTGCAACACCCCCACTGACTGGGAGCTGGGGTAAAACCTTGCTCCTAATCTGTACATTTGAAGGAATTTAAGTGTGGTATCAGCGAGGAGATACACCTCCCTGGTGTGACAGGCTGGCATCATTCAGCTAAAACTTCTACTAAATGACTAATGATTGAATATAAATGATGTTAGAGATATCACTGATGATATATAAATGTTAGAGATTATTCAAAATGTTAARGAGGTGTGGGAGGGTAGGGCAGGGGGAAATTACAGGGCCTTTTAAACCAAGTATCCACTAGCAAGTCCCTCTAATTAGCTTTCAGTATCAATTCTGCATTTGAAAGCAACAACTGGAATTCCTAGTAATGAATTGTTTACAGTGAGGACTACTGTAGTATGAAATTAGTCACTTGGGGGCACTACAGAGCAGAAAACCAAGACGTTAAAGTTTAATATTTACTGATACTCAGATTAAAATAAAACTATCAACTGACAACAATCAGTAAAACTCCGTGGACAAAACRGTCACAGTATCTTCAGGTTTCCTCATACTCTACTGAAAGCCAACAATTTCCTCATATTCCCAGAATTTATATTCCTCATTTTTGCCCATTTCTTCCCCCTATATTTCACTATACAGAATAGCTCTTCAAGTAAACGTTCTTGTTAGCAGCATGCCAGAACAGCAGCTGCCAGAAGCGATGTTGCACATGTCTGTTTTCAGTCTATCACAGGAACCGGAGGGAAGGCAGGGGGAAAAACCCACCAATGAACACACTGCAGATCAATGGTAGCTAACTACCAAAACCAGATCATTATGTGCACAAGAACATTGTCACTCCTCCTCTCTTGCTTGCTGGTCATTCGAGTTTCACTTAAATACATTCCTCAGCCTGTTATGCATTTCCAGAAGTTTGGGTTTTAGGCTGGTACCAGGTATGGCTAAACAGTTTTCAATCTCTATCCCAATGACRATCTTTTCAAATATCCAGCAACATTATTTAAGCGCCTACATGTAAATGTAACCTCAGACTTTAAACAAAAAAACRATATGGAGAAAAATGGCACATCTGTAAGACCTTGCAGTTATATATCAATGTGGTAAAGCAAGGAAAAACTATGTCTTGTCAGTTATGAAAAAAGGAGCTCTACTGTCACTGCTRTAGCCCACTTTGAAATCCAGACACTATAAATTAGATTCATAGAGACAGGCATAAAAGGTTAGACAGGAATTTTAATTTTAATTCAGAGATGATGCAAATTCTTTCTGATAAGCCCAGAGGGGTGGGCAGGAGACAAAAGGTTCCGCTAGAGATCTTACAGCTACAGAGTCGCATTTTAATTCTCCTCATCTTGCTTTTTCCTGTCTTGTTATCTGACAATATGGCAATATCTTTGAAGCCCAGCTGGATCACATTCACCCTTTTTCTATTTGGATGGACCAGCACTTTGAACTGTATTTCATCTCTTCTTTGTGAATCATTGCGATCTGATAACGTCTCCCAGGAAACAAAAGCACATGAATTATCCCTGGCTAGTCCAAGCCCAGCTTACATTTTAAATGTATTTTGCAGCTTCATTTACAAAACAACTTTGTTGGCAGCATGACTAGCAAAACACTTGAAAGAACCATACTGTCAACAACAGGTGTGCTTGTCACCATCGCACTCACACACGTGCGCAGCTAAGCCGGCAGCGTGGCGTACAGACTCCCAATCCATAAGCACGAAGAAGTTTGGTTGCAGGGATGGGGGGAAGAGGGGTATCTATACATACACATATTGAAGCAACCCTACAGTTAAAATCATGGCCCTGAAGGTCTTGGAAGCCACAGCATGACAAACAGTGAAAGCTGTAACAAATATCTACCCTCGATTCAAGACAATCGTTCAACACTCATAACTTCTCTTTTCAAATTGGTAGGCCACTCATTGCTATGCTCTCAAGCACTCAAAAAACTCACTGATAATTCTGGAGAAATGCCTTCCCCAAAGAACTCCTAGAGCCAGTAACCACCGAGTGTCTAAGGAGAATTTACAGGAAGGCAGACATACTGCTTGAGAGCCAAGGGCATGACTGACAGCCTCCATGCACAGAGACCTACTGTATCTATGCAGTGTACTGTATCATAGAGAAGGGACAAATCACTTGAGATTTATTATAGTACAGTTGCCATTTTTTAGCCAGTGACCCAGCAGGGAGTGGCAATAGCTATCTTTGGTATGGACAGAAGCAGGACAATACATGTATAAGAAAYGATGAACACAACTATAAAGACAGGAAACAAGAAGGAATTTAAGTTTTCTGCAATGAGGAGAAAAGGGAAGAGATTGGTTCTTTAATATAAGAGAAGAAAAAACAAAAGGATTTGAACACTGTAAAAAGGCATGGGTTTGTCTAGTAAAACTGGTGTCTGATAGCATATGAAGTAAGGTTTCGGGTGATACAGGAAACTGATGATGCTAAAGGATGCTGCTGCTRCTAAAGTATTCGGAAAGAAAAACAACACAGCCAAAGCCAAACACCTTATTTTGGAGGAAGATTGTTACAAGAATGGTGAAAAGGGTACATCCAGTGGAGGGGACAAATTCCCTCTTGCGCAGCTTCTGTGATGGAGGTGGAAAACTAATTGCACCCAGAGTCTTCACTGAACTTAGAGGCTTATGGAACAAAGCAGATGGGGACAGGTGGAACAAGGAGTACTTCTGGAGGAATGGCATGGGCCTTGGAGCGCTTCTATTAGAGAAAAACAGCAGGAGTTCGGAGAGATCTGAAGCAAGAGGGGATTCTGATTAAAGACCCATGGAAAGGTAAGCAATGAGGACCCGAGAGAATATCAATGGCAGAAATAGAGGAGGAAAATGGGTATAAAAAAGGACAGCTTTGGGAAAAAAATTTTTTGAACAATTCTTCCAGCTTAGATACCCTAAAAAGRTGTAGCACTCTTACTTTTAAGTAGTTCTGACAGGAGACAGCAAAAGGAAAAAAGAAAACTGCAGAAACTCCAAGTTGTGGCCAAGTGAACATAATCAAAACTATTAGAAACACAGGAGAAATTTACCGTGATCATTGGCACAATGTAACGGTAATTTTTATTCAGGCTCCCGATGTGGCTCATCTCCTCTTCTGTGAGACTGAAATCAAACACCTATGGGTGGTGGGGAAAAAAAAAATCTTCATTCAATAATCATATGTTTTTCATATTTAATTCCTGAATTTTGCCTCTTGGTTTTGTTTACTTTGTAAGTCACAGTCATCTCCTTATGCCATGAATTTCTCCATGGATCCGCACRTAGTAGGGTTGACTTAAAGGCAGAAAAGTTCCAGCTCTCAGTAAACCATGACAGAATGAAAACAATAGCAGTGACTTGAGACATTGTGACTATTTCAGCATTTAATTTCAGATGACAGTGCAACGACGCTATTGTAACTGATGCGAACACACAGACTCACAAAAGAGACTGGAATAATTTATTAAGTCATAGTTACATAATAAYTCTTTTAGACTTTCAAAAAGAAACCTCAATGCTATATCAGAGTTTCTAAATCCTAGTGTTAAAACCCAAATAAAAGTAAATTAAACATGATGCTACTTGTTATAATATCTCAAACATCTTCAGAAGCCGCAACTTTGATATGCTCCTGTTTCAAATAGAGGGAATTTCCATACAACTCTGATGAATGGAAGTTACGTATCTATCTTTAAAAATCTTGACTTCAAGCAGGGCTTTGTCTTTTGTTTATAAATATGCAGTTGTAGTTTAATCCATTTTATAACAAACACTAAAACAAAGGCTTAAAGCCCGAGGTCTGCATTCACTGGCCGATTCTAAGCCTTCACTGAYACTGCATAGCACTCTTCCACAAAGGCAGAAATCAGTGGGACTGTTTCTCCAAGTAAGGGCTGCCTATTGAAATCAATATTCTGTTCCCATGTAAATCTAAGCCTAGAATAAATAACTGCACTGGATTTACTGGCATTTTTCAAAATTTTTAGCAGCATACTACTTGGTAGAATTTGGTTTAACAGGAGTAACAGTTGCACAAACAAATCCTAACTTAAAAACATATATGTAACCATCCAATCTGTATGATTAAGGGCTTAATAAAGATCACAAGAGGTGATTCAGAGACTTCCCTCCAAATTGCTGCCGGTCAGAGTTTTCATTAATTRCTGAAGTAAAGTGAATTGTCTTTAGAGCAGAAGTGAATCACACTAATCCTATACCTTCAGTATCATTAGAATGGCAGTTTGCTGCAGAAAGTCACCAGTCCTCAGTTGCAGGACTGTTATCTGTAAATAAGAACCACTGAACAAGGAAGTCTTTAATAACGTTTAATAAAATTTTAAACTCAGAAGCATCAGTAAAGATTGTCTTTGGTAAATGATAAAGAATTTTCACTTAGACTTTTGACAACAAAAGAAGACTTTCACACACACACGCTTAGTTGCTTGGAACTTAAGTTTTTTTTTACCAAATATCTTTACCTTCCCTTCTGAGTGCATGCACTTAGGAACAAGCATGGTCCAAGTGCCTCAGTTTGTTATGCAAGTGTTAAGACACTATATTAYTCATACAAAAGAGCATTGCTGAATCTCTTGTCCTCCATCTAAATTGSTGCCTTATAGTGAAGGGAATCAGGTTGCTTACCTGGAGATTCTGCAGAATGCGAGCAGGAGTGACACTCTTGGGAATGGCAACAACTTTACGCTGCACTTGCCACCTGTTTAAGAGGAGAAAGACCTTCTGTGCATGCAGCCCAAGAACCCAGACATCTGTTTCAGTAGAACAGATTTATGTTTTTATGTACAGTAAAAATATCCAGAAGAGGGCTGACAGCAATGAGCACTATATTAGAACCTAGTATCACCAARCTCAAGGAAAACAGTGGTCAGTGGACTAATTAAGGAGAAGAATGTGTTCTATTCGAATAAGCAAGTAAGTCTCAGGTGCTTTAAGCTAGAAGACCAAGAAATAGTCAGAAAAATGCACTTAAGCATTTTATTAAGTTCTAGCGTGACAACTGCTGAGAGACTAGAAGAAAACCCAAATTCCTCAAGTGCCTGTCTAGTGGCTTAAGCACAAAGTCTTAAACATGTTCCACTGACAGGGTATCTTGCTGCTGCCCAGGGTTGTGCTAGTGATACTGACAGATACCAAGCTAGACAAAAAATGAGGAAAGAGATCCAATTCTACTTTACAAGATGCTGATCACTTTCTGGATATCACTGAACCATCTTGTTTCCCAGTATCCAGTAGTTGGCTTCTGCTATATAAAAACAAAACAGCGAGCAGTTCTTCAGTGTAGGAACCTTCCTCACTCTTCCTGAGAGTCCACGTGAAGGCAGCAGCAAGAGCTCAAAAGTTCAAGCAACTGGCCATGTGCAAATACAGCAGGAGGTACCCAAACGTGGTGCACTGCTGCCTTAACAGCACTTCTCCCTCCTGTCCCACKGCAGTTCCACAGCAGAAAAGGTAGTGAACTGTCCCAGGAATGGATCCCTTTAATCTAGTCCGTCTCCCTGCCCTAAGGCAGGATCCACTCCAACTCTGTAGAATAAGCACTGAACAGGGTTTGCTTTTGGTGCTGAGATTCTAACTCGCCACTAATGGGAAAAAAGCACACACCACAAGCAGCTCCCTTCTATCCTGTGTTGTTTGCTTTATTAAGGCTAGGTCCAATTCCACCCTCTCTCAACTGTTGTGTACCTGAGGATGATCTGGGCAGGTGACTTGCTGTATTTTTCTGCCAGTTTTTTGATCCCAGGTTCTTCTAGAAGCACAGGCTCATCTGGATGTTTCCACGCTCGATCTGGAGAGCCAAGTGGACTGTAGGCAGTGACAACCAGTCCTCGCTTTTGGCAGTGAGCTATCAGCTCATTCTGAGCTAGATAGGGATGACATTCCACCTGTTAAAGCAACCCATAATGAGTGCCTTGCGAGAAGATATCAGCACAAAGCTCTAAACAAACAGGAGGTCAAAGGCATGACCATCAACCATCACAGGAGTTCATTCCAGTTTCTAGAAAACCTTATGAGCCTCTAATGTACCACATGGAGAATGAAAAACTCTCTTGGAGGCTAAGACTACAGCAAAAGGAGGATAGCTCTAATAAGTTTTTAGAGTGCTGGGTATCTGATAGATCATGCAACAAGCAAGGAAGCTCTCTAGGGGAAGGAGTTAAGTTAGTCCCTCTCAGTCTTTTTCTCTTGCACACTAAATAATCCCTAATCATTTCTCACACGGAAGGCAACAAACTCGTCTATTCAACTAAGCAGGCATAATTGGCCACAGGACATGGATATAGACCATCTCCCCAAGGAATTTTTTCCGACTGGAAAGGAGCCCACTGCATGCCTACTCCATTGCAGAGGTGGCTGTACTCCTCCCTGTAAATCAGAAGCTGCACACTTGGTGCTGAATGTGTAGCAGTACTTTGCAATTCTTCACTCCTGCGGACAAACATCAGAAAGGTATTCCTCCTCTCCTTTATTCATCTCACCTGGAGCACAGCTGGTTTGACAGTGGCCACACTGAGTACATCATCAATCTGACGGCTGTTGAAGTTTGACAGCCCAATGGCTTTTACAAGACCTTTTTCTACCAGCTTCTCCATAGCCTTCCAGGTATCCTTGTAATCAGTGTAATCATATCGCATTATGCCATCAGGATTCTTTGGGAAGAGATTGTCCCCTCGTCTACAGCATCAAAGAAAAAGTATAAGTACATACCGCATGATGATTTCTATTTTATTGGTTGTTCACTAAAAATAAATAAATAAATAAAAATCCACAAAGAACGAACAAAAAACCCTTTCTTTAAAATATTCTTTAAAGTCTACAGAGTTTGCAAGGTAGCATACAAGATGAGCAAACTTTTCCTTTGAATTCCAGTGTGCTGACTTAACCTACAGGAAATTGGTTTAGACACTGTTTTTCCTATTTAAACTTGTTATAAAGTACTCGGAACTACTTACCTATAGGGCAGTGACTCCACACCACCAGTAAGTCACTGTATACAAGCAACAGCTCATCACACACTTTGATCCTAGCGAAACAGCTGATTTAGAGAGGAGCAACTCAGCGGCAGCTTTTGCGGGAGGACTGATATTCTTCATTGTCTATTTGAAGCTGCTACCAAAGGGATCTTGGTTTAAGGACTATCTAGGAGAGACTATCTATGTAGTCTAGTTTTCCCATTCCCTCTGGACTCTGTAGCAGTGGTAGCASTGGATGCAAGTACAGATCCTCACAGAAGTCTTAACTTGTACACGTTGCCCGTAGGTTAGGTGTGTTTCCAGTTAGTCACACCAGCCCATAAAAATAACAAAGCACTTGGTTATGCCACGTGACACCACCACACCGTAACAGGGCTATGACGGTCTCTGAGCAATCTGTGCTTGGAGGGGTGCCAGCAATTCTGCTGGGAGAGTGCTGTTTCGTAACCCCTGCGGGACACTGCTAGGTCAGATCTTGGAGGCTGTCCTACGTCGCTCTAGCTAAACAGTGAACGGCGTGAGAGATGGCAGCAGCTAGGAGCAAGGGGACRCGGTTCCTGTTCCTGTAGCCGATAGAGCTAGAGCAAAACATACCTTAGAAAAACTTAGGAGCTCCCAGCACAGAAAAGCAACCTCATATGTCAACAGCAGTATATTAAGGGAGAGGTTACTTTTCTAGACCTAGAGGCACCATGATTTTAATATGAAAGTCTGTTTTAAATTCCTGTTGAAGTAGCATTCTTTTGCTCAGTTCCTCAGTGCAGCAGGCTTTATAGCTAACCAGGCATTGAAGCAGACTGAAGTAGAGCTAATGGAAAACAGAGTGAAGACTTTTGAATGAGAAAACATGAAACTGCTTTATGAAAATACCAGTCTCATCAACTTTTTTTCATTTCYGTGAGCAGTTTAAGTAATTTTTTTTTAGCGTAACTAAATACACATCATTATTTATATTACATGWTATTACCACCCGAACAAACAATGCTTTGATGGTTTTTGAATTGACTGAAAACAAACCTATTTCAAAACAGGGTAATTTTTAAACAGACATTCTTCCTTCAAACCAGCTCTAGTTTAAAACATTTCCTCATTCTGTTATGCTGAGGAATATATTTAGAATTTAAGAGTCTTTCCTCCTATCACTGGTGTGATACCCATTGCAAAATTCAGTTCACATGATGGCTGGAAGTGAAAAAAATTTCTTCTTCTTTTTTTTTTTTTAATTTCTAGGACAGACTGAAGCTCCTTTGAATCTGACAGGGTCTGCCCAACTGAGTGAAGTCTCCTTGCAAACAGCCTGTGAGGCAGAAGTTTAATTTTTTTAAAAAGATAATGAATATGTAATAAAAAAGGTATTAACAAAATATTACTGCTTCCACAGTTACAAGAAAATAATGAACTCCGCTTCTGTCAGTGTTGTAGGATAAATGCATTTACCATTTACGATGAGAGGAGAAAGTTCTCCTGCTATTTCCTCAAATCTTAGAATTACTGCAATTAAAGCATCAGAAGAGGTCATTTCAATTCCTCCTCATACAAGTACCAGTGTGATACTGCATGTGCTTGGCCACTCTGATACAGTTAGTATCTATTAGGAAGAAGTGTTGTCTTCTTTATGAAGCGCTTAATTCTTGTTTTTCAGATTAAAAAAAACCCAAAGGCACAAAGCAGTGATGGGAATTCCTCAAGACTACCATGCARGTAAATGGTAGAACCAAGAATAGCAGCCACACACTCCCAGTGCCAAGGGGAAACCCTAGATTGTTCTAAACTTCTAATGTATTTTAATTTGAGAAAGATTCTCCTCACAGTGAGCCAGCTTCTCAGCTGATATAAAATGGCAAGCTTCACTGAAATTATAACAATATTCAGAAAAGACACCTGTCTTATAAAATTTAAGTACTTATTCACAGTTCGACTACTTTTGATGACCTAACTTTGGCACCTGTGCCAAGCTGACAGACATTTAGTGACCATAATTCCAGTGTCTAGTTTTCTCACTGTTAAATACAATTTTTAGTAACAGCTTAAGGATTTTAAACAAAGACTTAATACCCATTTTTGTGGGCTCAAAATTGCTAAATAATGAGAATAATTATCCCTTTTCTATTTACAGTCTCTCTGTACAGTAACAGAAATCTGTCTTCTCCACTGTGTTTCCAGACCTGCAACAAATCTAACGCTAACCAAATTACCATCCAATTCAAATCCAAAGAACGGAAATGAGATGGGAACAGTTGTTTCTGTGAATGTGAATTCATCCAAAATGAATATATGCACAGATTATGGGGAAGAAAAGAGAAGGATCCTATACAACAGTCCATAGRATTATGCTATTAGCCACACTTAAAAAACATCTTGCAGGCAGTATCTGCAGGAAGAAATACACAGCTCAGAAAGAAGCTCTTCAGGACATAAAATCAGCCATTTATGTAAAACTGTTGTGTTTTGGTTTGTTTGCATTCTGTGCTCTTTCCAGGGAGAACTTACTCAAAGGCATGAGGCCAGTGCATGAGGTACAGGTCCAGGTAAGCCAGCTTCAAATCTCCAAGTGTTTTCCTTAGCGCTGGCTCCACATCTTCCGGGTGGTGCTTGGTATTCCAGAGCTTTGATGTTACAAATAGGTCCTCTCTTTTAATACCCTTTAAGAAAGGGAAGAGAGTGCAATTTACTGGAATGAGTTCAAAAAGAACTGCAGCAATTCCCTCAGTTAGCTTTAAAACAAAGAAAACAATTTAATTWAAAAAAAATTATAACCCACAAATTAAACTTTGAAAAAATATACTGGATGGAAAACAGGAAAGAGAAATATACGTTTGCATTGACAAGTCCGAAAGCATAACAAATACTTTTAGCAAATTATTAGAAGTTACGCAAAACAAACAAGCAAACAAAAAAAMMCAAACCCAGGCATACTTCTCCAAACTCTCCAATTTAAGGGTTAACGTCACCACTAAGCTGGATCTGGCCAAAAGAAAAAGACTATTCAGTTTATTCTTATGCAAATTTTGTAATTTAGTTTCACAATTCACATGTCCTAGGTACAACCAACTAACTTACTATTCTCATTACATGTTATAAACCAAGAATGCTTCTTATGGAAAAAACATGGGAAAATAAACAAAAGACGCTTCCCCAATCCTCTGCACTGGATTTTTTTTTTTTTTTTTTAGGAAGAATGCACCAAGAACTGAGTGCCCTATACCCTATATGGGAAGGGTAAGGCCCAGAACTGAAAGAAACAATCTTGGCTATTTATGAAGTAGAAAATGCAAAGGGGAGATCATATTTGGCATACTGAAGCACAGAACACCAGAGGGCATTTCTTGCCATCTTCAACAGGAGCAAATTTCACTCAAGTCTTATACGCTGTAGAAGCTGGAATGATTAATTCCTTAGCTTCTCTCCTTCCATCGAGTTATTTCTGTGTTTAATATACTGGCTGTTGTGTTCAGAGAAAAAGACATTCTAAAAATTCTAGCTTTAAGTTACTAGCTAATACGAACCGGRAAAAAAAAAATCCTATGCTTCCCTACTTTAGTTACCACCATCTAGACAATGGGAAGGAATCCCTGGGGCGAGCTGAAAACAGCCTCTCTGGAGCTAATCCCATAACAAAGAGATTGCCCTAAAGCACAGGAAAGACAAGAGGAAAGCAAAACATGAAAGCTTGCTTTCCCAGAAACTATATATACAGGTAAGCTTCCTGACTTCTTTGCCCAACAAAAGCAAGAGGCCAAATTTGAGATTCCACCTGAGGTCATCCACGGCAATGCCTCTCACATTACTTCTAGGCCATGGACTCTCAGCGTAGGTCCTACAGTCACGCTATCAAAAGCATCAAATGCAACCGCTGTTACCAAAATAAAAAAAAAAAGGTACCTACTTACTCGCTTGTATTTGGTCTATAACCAACAAAATCCCAGTCACTGAATTTGCTGTGGCTAGCCAGCATTGCGTACTGTTCCAGACTGGCAAATTAGAGTAATTTTTCATATAAATCATGGCAAAGATTTTCCATTATAACTAGTGATTCTGGGAGCCTCCTATTTTTGAGTATCCAAATTGGGATACTCCTTTGGGGGGAGRGGGGAGAGAAGGGAATCAAAAAAGGCATTTTTTTCCTTTGTAGCTTCCATGCAAATATTCTGGACAATCTTTCCTCCTCCTCACAGCCAGTACAGTTCTAGAAGAGAGAAAGCTTTCTTTCATGCCTCTTCCCGATAAGTAATACCAAACAGCTGGGATAGACTAGGAGAAAGCCTCAAAATGCTAACTTTATAGTCTGTTTTCAGGTTATAGCTGTCAATTTTGATAAAATGTATAGTCAGCACGGTGGCTTTTTGTGTTTTTTTACCTTGTTGGGCCCGATGCATTCCTGGAAAGCCTCACCTATCTCTGCTTCATTGCTGTAAACTGCCGCACAGTCAATGTGGCGATAACCCGCGCTTAGGGCATATTTCACTGCTTCTTTCACCTGTAAACAGAAACAGATAACACAGTCAGTGAAAAGAGAACACATGACTGAAAAAAAAGCTGTTAAGTACTTAATGGGAGTGAGAGGAAAGAAAAAACACCCTAAATCATAAGTATAGACCTATATAAGATCATGCTGTTGCACAGACGCACAAACTGAGTAGGATYGGTCCTCTGTAGCACAGCCTTTATGAGTGAAGAGCTAAGCGCTAGCAGATACTTAAAGAGAAACAAGAAAACAGGTCATGCATGTAAGAACTCATTAGATAGAAAAGGGATTCATTCTTAAATATAGTTGTCACATTCTCCTCAAGTATCAAATGAGTTCTAAGAAGCATTTTTCAAATAAATCGTGCTTTAGGGAGACGAACTAACTGGCCATCAGTCAACGTCAGCCAAGCCTGGAAGGCACAGCCTTTCCCCCAGCACAGGAACAGTCAGGTTTCTAATTCCAGAGTTACCAGACTTCAGATCTGGTTCAACTGCTCACACCTTATTTCTAAGATATAAGGTTACTTTATGGCACGTTTTTCCTCACGTCTCATTCTCACTGACTGCACAACAGTGAAAGCCACGATACTGCTGGGTGTTAACCCATGGCCTGCAGGCAACACGAGATCTCCTGACGATGCTCACAATTCCGCATTTTGCTTCCCCTCGGTCTGGCAAAGGCAGCGTTGCTGACGGTACACCCCTTGCTCTGTACTGTTGCCCACAGGCCAGAATGGTCAGGAAGGAAGGYACTGTACTTCAAAGCACTTTCTGCTTTTAAAAACTCTGAGGAAGCACAAGCACTCAACAGGACATACATTTACACACGGGCCTCAGATACGTGGTGAGTCTATGGACCAAAGAGGTAAAAACATATTTTGTTTAGTTTCCAGTGGACAGYGAGCAAGTGTTCTCTTTAAGATCTGCCCATCTCTTCAGTGCTACAGTAAGACTACATCTTATCTGTGCTGATCTCTATATACTGCTCTTTACCAGCTTGTCCCTCGAGTCTGGGGGAGATTGTACGCTACTCTGGGTGTGAGGCTTGATACAACAGGGGCCTGATCTATTTACAGATTAGTCTAGTCAAGAGGTAAAAGTGTCCATGCAGGTTAGAGAGACTGCCAAAGAGATATTTTTTTTTCAACTTAAGCATCAAAGCACCTGCATGTTCAATTTTAAAGCTAACAAAACAATTCACTCCAATTAAAGACACTAACAGTCTAGCTTTCAGATGCTACTCAAAAAAAAGGGGGAAATCAAATGTAAGAAAGGTCTCTCTGCTACTGGTGAAATCAGTTTATTTTTCTTTTCAAGAACTGCAATAAGAGCAGACACAGGACATTTTCTGACTGTATTCGTTAGCATTCTGAGAGGAAACGTGGACTATAACCAGTTCTCCTTAGCCAGAATGACAAAGCACTTTGATCACTACACTGAAGCAAGTTCTTCCTTCTTCACCAGGATGGTATGTACAGTGCTGACTTCACCGTGACAAAGACATTTCTCCTGAGGTCATTACGAAGTCAAGGTCAAAGTAATTCAAGGTCATAGTGAGTGAGTGACGAGCGAGTAAAGMGTTAACGGGACTGAAGAAGTCTGCCCCTGATAAGGCCGGGAATCGAAACTGCAGGGACCYCCAGGGAGGGAGGAAGCCAYAGGGAGGTGTTGTGGTCTTGCCTCGCTAGCAGGGTCTTTCCAAGCAGAAGAACACACAGTCCTGTGATTGTGCGACTCGCAGAGGTCAGCAAAAGCAGTGTTTGCCCAGAGCCCCAGCCGTATAAAAGAAACTTGGAAGCTCAGAGAGTTTGAGCAGGGGACGGGAACGTCATCTCTGGCTGGATCGTGAGTATCCCCCCCCCGCTTCCCCTTTCCCTGGGACGCTGGGTTAAGGTAACTCCTCGAGGTTGAGCKTCCTCTCACTAAGAGAGTGAACAAGCTAGCTTTCAAGTCGGGATAAGCAGTGCTTCCAATTAATAGCGCASTAACCAATGGTTTTGGGTTATCCTTTCCAATTTAATAATCGCATTATTTTAATGGGTGTTACTAATCTGAGAGTTTGTGTGAGGAAATAAACATATTTTTTATTATGTTACTGTCTCAGTTGTAACCATCGAACCTTCATAGTGTGACAGTGAGACACATTAAAAGCTGTTTTAGGCTGAATAGCCACACTCCGAGAAGGTAAAGAGTAATGACGTGGATCAATAAAAGTTGTGGAGCAGAAGCATCTGCTCTGATAAACAAAAATAAAAGTTCAAGATATACTTTCACCAAAAATTCAGACATGCTAAGTTCTGTTTTCTTGGGACCTTTTGAGGGGAGGGAGGAAAAGAAAATCAGAGTATTCTTCATCCGCAGCATTTTCCTATTTCTATTAGCCTAATATATTTTTACTTAATTCTTATTCAAACAGGCACAGAATTTGCCATAAAAATTAAGTAGGCACCACTTGCAGAAAAACAAGAATACGGCACTCCAAACATGTCTCTGCAAGGTGATAAACAGGAGGCCATATTTCTATATCAGTGTGTTAAAATAAATTCCTAGCACTGAGAAACTGGGACTAGTCATTTAATCTGGCTTGTGGATTTTGGCAAATTTTTTACTCATGTAAACTGTTCTCAGCCTACTAAGATATTCCACTTTGAACTGAGAGCTCCTGTTCCATGCAAAAGGCAAACAAACAAGGATAGATGTGCAAATAAGAATTTCTTGGAGCTGGAAAAAAAAAATCTAATAACAGCAAGAGCTGTGAGCAAGAAGAATACTTTGTTTTAACAGAAAGCTTTGTATTTTTGAAATTAAGTTCAGGCAGGTACGTGCACTCCAAGGACAGGGGAAACTCAAGGGAAGCAGTTGGAGATTCAAATGCCCCTGAGTATCTGGTGCTGTGAAGTAGTAATAGCTAAAAGATCTTTCAGACCTTCCAGATAGCTTTTAACGTAGTCTGTCAGTACTGCCATGGAAGGAACAATTACCAAATTCATTTTGCACTGGGCAAGTTGAGTCAGACAGCTTAAGTAATTTACCCATCAGCATATAAATACAGAATGTAGGTCTGAAAGGATCTTGAGAAATCATCTAGCTTACCCTTACGCCCCTCAGCAGGGCCAGCTAAGTCTAAACCACTCCCACAAACATCTGTCAAAACCATTTTTATAAATGATAGGCAGTCTATGCCAATGCTTAGCTATCTTTATGTTCAAAACTTTTTAGATGCCCAACCAAGGTGCAAGGCCCTAATATCTCATCTGATTCCTCAGACATTAAATTCATTGGCTTCCCCTTTGCAAGGGCTTATTATATTTGAAAATTGTCAGCATGCCTCCCTTCAGGCTTCTCTTGATCACATGACTGTAGGTGCTTCCATCTTTCATCAGAAGTCACCTTTCACAGACCTTGCATCATTCTTGCTGCTGTCTTTTGCCAGCTAGTGCATACTTCTCTTGATGTGGTTGGCCCCAAAATGGGYGCAGTATTGCAGCCGAAGCCTTATTTTCCTCCATTGTAGCAAAGTCTTAGGAACTAGACTCCCATTTATACAGCTTACAAGGGAGTCTKCCTTCCCACTCCCCTTTTGTTTTTGAAAGGTGGAGGAACATGATATTGCCAACAGTCAGTGGCAGATTTGGAAAGAGAATCTCTAAGTCCCAATGCATTACAATATCCATTAATAGATTTACAGGTCCTCAATTTGCCCATTGCAATGTGAAAACTTAACAAGCTGTATTTATACTTCCAAGCAACAGAGAGTCCAGGTGTCCAGGGAGCCTCTTCTGTATTGCCTCAAGCCATTATGAAGAGACTCTCCAAAACTTTGCCGTGATATCACTCATCAACAAGTCAATAATACTTCATAAGGAAATAAAACTCTAGAGTGGAGCTTGGCCAATCTCCCTTACAGCCAGAGGAGACTGTCACAGTCTAGCAGTTTGAGTATATCTGCTGATGGGAAATAGGAAAAACAACAGATCATCAGGCCCCATGATATTCACATGCAGGATGACCAGAACATATGCACTGCTACAYCACAGTTCCTACCTACTGTTCTAAACAGCTTGCTGCAAAGCAAGGAACTCAGATCACCGTATAAGTAATAACTTACAGTTGATGTACCCTAAAACACTAAGTTTTGCCTCCTATTCTTTTCAGGTTTAATTCAAGTTCTCCCCTTAATAGCATTCTGGTAGTGAATTCTTGTTTACGTGACCAAGATTCTCTATATTTTCTAAGAGAATTTTCAAGAACAAAGCTGCAATCCTATCATGAAACAYCCAGTCCAACTGGTTTTATGAGGTACACACTTCCTTTTCCAGCCTTCCTGAAGTTGAGCTCAGAAATTCAACAACTGCCCTCCACCCCATGTCTCTTCCCCACAGAACTAGCCCCTGACACAGCACGTTGCACTTGTCTGGTGGGAACTGATGCTCCAGGTTGAAAGCACGGYCTGCTTGAGAGAAGAGAGAATAAAGCATTCAAGGATTACAGATAATCAAGCTCCAATATTACCAAAAAAACACGCTACTGATATTCTTGATGCTACTCTTCTCTTTGAACCCACTCCTGCTGCCAATTCGTAAGCTTTTGTATTGTATTGCCTTCCACTCAACAGCCCTCCATCACGTTCCTATGGTAACATGTAAAACAATTTCTCTTCTGGCATTTAATCATGCAGGGGAGAAAGAGTGTATTATTTTAAATKAGTCTTCCAATGTGGGTTTAGATTCTAATATTTTTTTCCCCCTAATCTTACCTCCTACATTATCGGTCTTAAGAAACAAAGGCTGCAATGACACATTTTTACTGGACTACTAAGATCTGGCTATAACCCAAAGCCTTGTTTAGGATCAGGAATAGGAATGGTAGTAACAAATTATCAACAGAGAAAGGTCTAGACTGAAAAACAGCTTGGCAAGGAAAATGATAACTGCACCTCGCAAAATATTTACCTGAAGCCATCCATTTAGAAGCCATCCATTTAAAAGCCATCCATTTCCTATACTCATGCTTCTGATGTAGCCCTTGTGCAAAAGAACTTTTGATAAATAGCCTCTATTTGAGAGGCAGCGATTCTTCTTCTGCATCTCTAGGTCTTTGGCCCTTAGTGGAACTCCTACGGTCTTTAATTCATAATTATAATTATTCTCCTGAACTACRTCGTGTCCTTTTAAGAGTGAACCATTTGGGCATTCTGCCAAACTACTGCTGCGCTTCTGAATCTGAAGGACAGATGCAATCAATTTTGAAGAACGATAAAGCATCCGTAAGACTAGCAGCAACTTCTGTAACTCTGGCCCTTTTTACTGTACTCTCAAGATCATGTCTTTTACATTATCTAGGAATACTTCTTTGAAAATAGYAGGCATTCTAGAAAAGTAACTCCCAATGACTTCAATAGGACCCTAAAGGGATCTCTAGTAATGGACCCCATTCCAGGTTCAACTGTTAGAAATGCTGCCTACTATGGCAAAATCCAKCTGGAATAGGCTTAAATTATGCACAAGCAGAATCTTTCCAGGTTATTTTATAAGACCGCACTTTTCCCAGAACAGATAGTGTATAAAATAAACAATACAATAATATTTTGTTTGTTCAGTCCCAGGCATTTGCTTTAGTAGAACACACATTCCAAAAAAAAAAAAAAAAGCTTTGAGTCTACACGAATTCATCCATTAAGTTCCAGCACGTTAATAAACCTAATTCAGCTGGCAGTTGCTGTTTTAAGTGACAGAGCTGAGCATTCATCCTTGTCCTCATTTAAGAGGTTGACTGAGTTCTCACACCAGCTCAACTTCCACATCAGTACAGCTTCTAAGCCCAACAGATCTACTGTTCCGACAGTTGTTTGGAGAGGAAGACCAACAATAACATGKCTCTGAACAGATTTAATTTCTATAGTTTTGTTTTCCTGCTTTTCCCTCCAACTGGCATAMCAGAACCGTGCAATGGGTCATTTTGAGAAGTGTTTTAACTTTCCCTCTCAAAGTCATGAGCACAATTTTATCAGATGTAGTCCTATTGTTTCGAATCAAACCATCATGAAGCTAATGCAAGAGTAGCAGCAAAATATACAACGCTACAGTACGGACGTGCAATGGTAGACACCTGGTCTGAAAGAAGTTAACCCAACAATACCAACTAAGAATTCTACCAAGCCAGAGGACACTCCTCTGCTGGACATTGCACATAATCRCTGTGAAAGGCAGTCTCTGTCCTCATGAATTTACCATTTAACTAAATGAGRCAAAAACAAAAAGAAAGACAAAGGAGAGAAGTATTGCACAGTCCACAACACGCAGATGTTCACGCAGACAGTCTGTAGTAGCACACACAATTCTTCCCAAGTCTGGTGTTTGCCAACACACTGCATTTAGAAGCAGAGTGCATCTAGCAGTATTAGCCTTCCTTCTCTAAAAGCAAGAGGACTTGAGCAAGTTCTTAGTTTTCCTGCTAAATATAGGCTGACCACTAGAACAAGACTTACTATAAGATCAGTTAGGGTTCTTGCCTCCCAAAATAATGCTTTCAACTAAGTCACAGCTCAAACCAGATGGATTCTTGGTCAAACCGGCAGCCTGAGGCCTTACCAGTGGAAAAGTCAGGCACCATATTACAGCTACAGTTTTTTCCCTGCCTGAGCAACTCATCCCACTGATAGGACTCTCTCTGAATCTATCTCCCAGAGCACTGCTGCCTGAGGCCTGGGTTAACAAGTCTTAAGGGATCTTCTGGTTTTGTGTCCTAAAACATCAGTTGTGCAAATTTATACATAAGCTCCACTGACTCCAGCAGACCTAAAACTAAATCCATTCAAGTGAAGGATCCAGGCCCACRGTCTGTTTACATTTTGGAAGTATTTATAAAAAATAAACAAGATCTAGGATCTTCAAAAAGGATGTGCAAAATAYAAATACAAGTTGAGAGCAGACAATACTGATTTATAGTTTATTCTCTGCTTACTTGGCCAGGGTCACTTTTCCAAGTTCCCAATCCTATGAGAGGCATCTTCTGACCAGTGTGGAGCACAAGGAAGTTGCATGCTGCAGACATTTTTGCCTACAGAAGAACAAGGAAGGAAAAAAAAACAAAGTTTTTGCAGCAATTTGGTAAGTTGCAACAATTTACTTWTCTATGCTAAGAAGAAAAATCATAAAGGTCTTGATAATGCTTTTATTGTTACACTAGAATAAAGTAAAGTAGGTTCTCCACAGCTTTTACTGGTGTAAAGGAGATCAGTGGCTACCTGAAGAGACTAGAATAGAAGCCCTTTTTGTCTCTTTGCTCTTACTCTCTTTTCTCCTCTGCAGTGCACAGGTTTAAGATTTCTCAGAGTTGAGAAGTATATCAGGAAGCAGTGTGCAATAACATACACTTAATACAGAAGCTCAGGTGAAAACATTTTTTTTAATTAAAGAAATCAGCTGTAAGCTTTGATGGTGCAGAAGGGGGCAAGAGATGTTTATTTGTCAGCGCTTAGCATATGGTGATTCCGTAGGACTTATGCACTAAGTCTTCCTCTTCTATCAGCTAGCTACCAGCAGACCTCAACTCTTGCATGAGACGCATTTCAAGTACAGACAGAATGTAATAGCTATTATTGCCATTGTAGAAAGGGTCATACACTGATTTAGCACAAATTCACAGAGCAGTAGCRTTCTTTTGATGCTAAAGGGAGAAGGAAAAAAATGATGCAAAGCAAATAGTCRCTTTGATCGTGGGCTTCTCTCTCATGTTTAATACTGTGATATCCAAGCATTTCCGATGTGAAATTCAATAGAAGATCCTACTGGAACCTTTGTTCTGTTAGCAGTTGCTGCAAACAACAATCTGCTTGCAGCTGAAAAGCTTTTTAATCAAAAAGGAAGGTTTTGTGGTGTGTCCCAACATCCTCACAATATATCTTTCTGGCAAAGTTGTTAAAAAGAAACCACATTCAGGATGTGCTCCAGAGCCAGCTAACTGATTTCAACAGAAGCTGAGGAAGTTATTTCCCAAGCTCAGCAATGTCCAAACCAGTTTTGTTTTTTCAAACAGATAACATTCACAAGAGTGCAAGCATGCAATGCTGGTTTTCAGACCATCTGTGTAGGAGGAATGTATGTTTTCAAAGTAAAGCATTCACCCAGCATACTGCCCCAAAATAGCTCTGCCGTCTCCACAACMCTGTGATCGGTTTCCTCACACAGGTAGTCCCTACTGACAGATTTGGTAACACAGAAAGTTTGTATTTTCAATTTCACACTTAGCTTCTCGGGGCATATTTTTGTAGATTTACACTGTGTAGACAAGGAACAGCACACTTGTTTTACAAAGAGACAGAGCAGAGTAGTTAAACACTAACTAATGGTTTGGGATCTGCACTGAGATGCATTAAGTCCAGAGGTTGGTGTTGAAGGCAGTCACCAGTTAATTAGACTGTGGGTGCACATCGGTTATTTGGGGTAGGGAGTCAGACAAGCAGAACGCGACACTGGTAACAACGTTCCCTGAATGAGYGTAGCAGTTTTGCAGCCAGGTACGCACAAGTGGACACTCATATTTTTACCTGGATTTAATCACCTAAATAAAAGCATCTTCTCACATCATGCAATACAGCTAGAGACTTTTTGATTCACATTGGCCCGTAAAACAACATAACAACTACCACACTTCACCCAACCACCTTACACAACCATCCTAAATGCAACGCTTCAGCCCAGAAGACAAGGTTCATGTGTTTAATCAGTAACTGGCATCAGCACATTTGCAAAGAATCATCTCACTTCATGTAACGCTGTTGTACTTTAACACTGCAGAGACAGCAGAACTAGAAACTCTGGAAGAACGGAAATGTTCCAGAACTAGAAGCTCTAGAGGAACACCCACAAATTAATACTTTCCACTCAGATTCTTCTCCTAACAAGAAGACATAAGGAAACTACTGTGTCCACTCATCATCATTACTTTGATCATTAAGAAGCGGGGAGCTTTTTTTTTTGGTAACCCTAAGAACAAAAAATAAATATAAAGGCAAACCAATTCTGGGCAAGTAAAGGGGGGTTTGCATTAGCAGCGCTCGCCTCTCCTGTTCCCACACTCATGCAGGAGCAAAGCCCAGAGTGATTCGAAGGCCACGTAGGCAGCCTGACTGGGGGTGAGTATTAATAACTGGAGAAGCGTAAACTACATTAGTTTATCGACCCATAGATATAGCTCGTTTTTAATGCAAAGTAACGAGCCTTCCACCTTAAAAAAATAAAAATAAAAATAAAAATAAATGAAAGGAATAAATGAAAGAAAGCACAGAAGCCCCGGTGCTCCGCCGCCCTCGCCCGGGTACCGGCTCCCCCTATCCCCCCGCGCACTCCGGCCGTGCCCGCAGCAGGGCGGCGCCGCGCA
>NW_020450982.1:5204102-5222849 GCF_003343035.1 Apteryx rowi
GAAAATACTCCCCCCCCCCCCAAATAAGTAAATAAGTAAATAAATAAATAAATCTGGCACTGCGTGTTTCCGCTGGGAAGGGGGGAGGTTTCCCCTCCCGGCCCCTGCTCTGGGCTTGGCGGCCATGTCGTGCGGCGAGGCCTTGCGGGCCCGCCGCCAGCCTGCCGGGCCGTCGTGGCAGCCCCTCTCGCCTGACTCCCGGCTCTGCTCTCGCTGCTTTTCCCTTCGCTGGGTGCTGGGTCCCCACAGCTAAGTCAGACTGCTCTGACTCTCCCCTTCGCGGCACACGGAGTAACGCGGCTGATGGTCTGCAGCACCCGAAGGGAAACTGCAAACAAAACATAACCATCAGGATGAGGTACTTTGGGAGRAAGACAGAATTTTTCCTCTGTTTTAATGTGCAGTCCTAAAGATTAGGAGCCCCRGGAATGCGCAGTGCTGGTTATATTCATTTTGTTTTCCCTTTTTTGCTAAAAGGTGCCATAAAGAGAAAGAAGCGGTTGTTCCTGAGAGGGCGTGAGCGCCTTTTGTTGCCGGTGCACAGGAATGCATTTCCTTATTTGTGCAAGAAGGTTGAAAGTAAGGTTTAACTAGATTTAAAAGGATTGAATTTAATATGGAATCATCAGTACTGAGTATGTACAATCTTGCCAAGTCAAAGCTACAACTATTGATTTCAAGAGGAGCAGAATTTGGCCTGTAACTGAGAGAAGAGTATCCCTCAGTGTACTGGACTGTGTATTTAAACTTAACCACAACTAAGAATATTACAACCAGTTTTGACTTTTACTCCAGGCTTCCATTCTTGTAAGTATTTTATAAACTTTTAGAATCTGAAAAGTACTGTAAGCTCCTCTCAGAAGTGCAGGCAAAATATATACCTAACAGAGCTTTGAACAGGATTTTATTTCCTTTCAGAAAGACGATTCTGCTGCAGATTCTTTTATTGCTGTTCTGACTTAAATCACGCCAGAGACTTAAAGGTACAAAGGTTAATTCCTCTCTTGGGCATTCACATGACCAGATTTTTCTGTGGTGCATTTCTGTTTAGGCAAAATACAGGCAAGTGGAAGGAGAGTTCAAGGAAAAGACAACAAAAAGTAACATAGAGGAAATACAAAACTGGGAAGGAGGAAAGAATAAAGGGGAAGGAGAGTGCTGGGTTTGGTTTGTTTTTAGGGAGACATCACCAATCACAGATCGTTTAAAAACAACAGTCTTAACACTGTAGAAGATGCTKGAATTATATGAATGCTAAATATGAAAGCTTTAACAAACCTCAGCCTCCAATAATATACAGGGAGTAAAAGAGAGAAGGGAAAGAAGAGAAAATCCTTTTGTTTTCAAAAGATAGTGATCATCCAAGCATACAGCCATAAAAATTGTTAATTAAAAAGCAGGTATTTAGGGAAGGAAAAGGTAACACGGACATTTTGATCTAGAAACACAGTCTTMATTTGAATTAAAGAAGAAAAAGCAAATATGTGCTTTGTATATTTAATGATATGTAATTGTTTTCATTAAATGTAATGTGCACCAACTGCTTATGCATATATGCCCCAGGGGCTTGAACATTTCAGTCATTAGACTTTTTGCCTATATTATATTCCACTGTCCACAGAAGGTCAGGATTTTACTCTTACTATGCCCCTGATGGTGCTGTACATATACTATAAATTCAGTATGTTCAGGATTCAGCAGGCTTTCTGCATGTGCAGAGATCAGCTCTACAGAACATGCATGGTAATTTCCTAATGTGCTGGATTTAGAGGGCGTGCTTGGATCATCTCTGCACAGCCAGTGCCATAAAACTGGTGTGTATATGCTCAGTTTGCCTGTGCCAGGTATCTAGTAGCCCAAGCCCAGTTCAAGCAACTGTTCTGACTAGGCTCATATTACTCCGTAAGTCCTGGATACACTTATGCAAAATCCTCGAATTCTGCTCCAACAAAATACATGGAAACCCAAACATACGTTAGTGTCCTGAAATAGGACCTATGTCTTTGCATTTATTTGGCATATCCTTGTCACATCATGGACCCATTCCCAAACAAGGTGCCTGGGAGAGGCTGTCATCAAAATGATACCTGTAAAATATGTCTGGGTTATTGATTTGAACGTTGTAGGACAGTCTMAGTGCTCCACCACAGCAGGGCCAGCCTGCTCCTCTTTGTTTCTCCATAAACTATGTATGTTGGGCATATCTGCATGTATGGGTGCAAAGAGACCTAAGCTTGGTCTGCTGATGCTCCATGCTAATCAGGTACAAGATGATCCTGTCTGGCAGCTATTTTAGCAGAGCGTGACACCAAGGCTAATCCGCTGCGCAAAGAGGGATGCGTGGAGAAGCGAGATATAGAGAGAGCTCTGTTCTTCTGGCACCTGTGAAAGGCATGCCCTTTCCTTCTTGAAGAACTTCAGTTTGTTTTCTAAATAGCATCTTACATCTAAAGACTGAAAGAGGCTACAGAAACATATCTGCTCACTGAACAAGGAGCAGCTCTGACCATTTCTCACGCCAAAACCTCCAGAAACAGATGTTTGGAAAGAGCAGCTCAGAAACTAATCAAAAGTAATGAGGCCATGGACATATGAATGGAAATGAAATGCTTAAGGCACAAACCTGGAACAAACTGCATTGTGGTAGCTATGCAAAATATTTATACTATGCAAGTGTGAGAAATGAGCATAGCTAGCATTAAAGGAGCTTGAAGCCATGAGAAAGTCACTACTGCTTTGTCCACTGGTAGATTTGTTAGAGTTGCAGCGAGACTACGTTGTTCTAGAGGTTTTAATGGGACTGCTTGATGTTTCTGGGGTTAACCTGTTCTCAGGGTGCATGGCCTGAGTTGATAGGTAGGTATATACATTCCTCAATTTATAGACCTCAGTTGTCATAACATGGACTTAGCCACATTAAGAAAGTTTATTTTCTTTTCTATAAAAGATTAAGCGTGTTGTAACAATAGAGATTACAGTAGATAAAATCTTTGCGTTAAGGTGAATTCATTTTTTTTTATATATATGTATACATGTTACGTTGCTTTTTATAGTTAAAGGAGTAATTTCATCTGGTACTGAAACCAACCATCTCCTGGGTGAATCACCATAGAGCTTTGGTCACTGAGCAACACTACATAGTAGTGTAGATTATATTGTTTAGCATTTAAGGTTTGTTAATCCTTTGTAGTTTTCTCCACATTGCAATTTGTAATCATGTTTTAACAGGTATAAGGAACATGACTTTAAACTGTGAAACAGGCAAGCAGTAAAAGTCAGTTGGTGAACAAGTTTATCACTTTTGACAAAAGCAAGCCCTTTTGTTGCTGATATGTCCTTTATGGCCTTTAACACTAAATAGTTAATAAAACTGTAATATTAACATTCAAATTTTGTACCTCAATCAAAAATGCAAGGTCTGTTTCAGTTCAGTCTTAGATCCAAACGCAATGTGCATGGGATTCACTCAGGCTAAATGTCCCAGAGTAGATTTGCTCTGGGAAGGGTACAGAGCTCCCTGTACCCAGCTCAGAGATCGTGCTTAATTTAATTTTTGGGTTTATGCCTGATTTACACGACTTGCACCAGGCTTCCCACTGATGGAAGCAATTAAAGCCTTAAGAATCAGTATCAGGTTGAAGAGGCAGTTTATAACAGAGGGAGGTGATAAAAGTTTTGATCCTCCCCATATGCAATAGTTTCTGCGCACATACATTATTTTGTTAATAGAAGGTCTGATTTTATTGATATTAAAGTCAATGGCAAAACCCCCATTCACCTAAATGGCACGCCAGTCATGTTCATCTTAATCTCGTTCACAATCCAGGGTGTCCTCTGCCTCTTTTTTGGCTACTGACTTTCAACTAATTATAGCTTGGTCATATTAAGGCATTAAAAAAAAAACCCGTTTCTTCTTGCAATGAGCCATTGGAATCACCTTCCCGTTAACTGTTGATGACTGTTGCACTGGATGTGTTCGCGGCACCTCCCGGCACGCTCTCCGTACAATTATCGCCATTTATTGCAATGCTCTTGCAGCCGGGGCAGCGCCGCCGCCGAGATAAGCCGCCGGGCGCCCGCTATCGAGCAAGCCGGCAGCGCGGGCGGCCGATGTGCCAAGTCATGCTGCCCCTGCGCGGGGCGGCGGCGGCGGCGGCGGCGGGGCCCCGGCGCGGCCTCGCGAGAGCGGCGCGGCTATAAAGGCGGCGGCGCGGCGGGGGCTGCGGCAGTGCGGAGCTTCCTGCAGGCGAGGCGCGTGCGGAGGAGCTGCGAGCCGCTTTGTGTGAGCGCTGCGCCGGGGGGGGGGTGCGGGTGCGAGGGGCCGTGCGCCTGCCGCGGGGCGCCGGGCTGCGCGCCGATTTTTTTATTTTTTATTTTTCCCCAAAAAATGTTGTTGGCTTTCCGCTCTGCGCGGATGGGGTCGCGGAGGGGGTGCGGGGCGAGCGCGAGCTCTCTGCAGGCTTCCCCCGACGGGTGCTCCGGCCTTCTGCCGCCGCTTTTTCCCCTCTCCCGTTTTCGTGGGGGTGGGGGGAGGGCGGGGAGGTTAACCCTTGCTTGGGCGCCTGCCGCTCTGCCCTGCCCTGCTCTGCTCTGCTCTGCTCTGCCCTGCCCTGCCCGCTGGGACGGGCGCGCCGCGGTGTTCCGCGCGGCCGGGCCGGGGCGCAGCGGCGCGGAGCGGCCACCTCGCAGCGCGGCCCTCCGCGCACCCAGCGCCCTGGTGCCCCCAGAGCTTCGGGCTGGRTAGTGACGAGCCCCAGAGGCGCGTAGGCCTCTGGCCCTGAGGCGTGAAAGAAGGGGGCGTGTGCTGGGTTGGAGGAGTCCGCCATGCGGGCGTGCAGGGGCAGCGGGCGTTTGTCACGGAGCAGTTCAGTGACCTTCCGTGCCGGCGGCCGCCGGGCTCTTCCTTCTGCGCCGCTTCGGCGAAGCAAGCTTAGCGGTCTGCCTACCTGCCTGCGGTGTACGCGAACCGAGGAGATCTGTGACAATATCACTCTTAATTTCTGACCGCAGCTCGGTGACTTAACCGCATTTTTGTGACAATCTGAAGGTAGCGAAGGGGGATACTTGACGGTGTGTTTTGAAATGCCCTTCCACTATCGTTCAGATATCTTAAAGCTATGAATTTCTGGTTAGAGTGCTGGACTAGTTTACGATAATTGCAATTTGGAGATAATTGGTGCTGTGTGCAACTAAGAGCACTGAAAGATATTCTGACCTGATTAAACTGCACTCGACTTGTAGTGTCTATATGCCTCTCTTCTAGGATGAAAGGAAATAAAAGACTGAATCTGTGTTCTGTCACATTGGGTTAGGAAATGCTGTGGTTAGAGGACCAAGCAGAACATGTGAGAACACATACTAACCCTGCACAGAGAAGCAGATGTTGGCAGGCTGCGGTGGGTGCTCTAAAGGAAGCAGGTGGCTCTCTTGCAGTACAGTGCAGCTATGTCTCCTAAGCTGACATTGAACACCTCACCATGTTGTATGAAAAGGGGACAATATCTTCTAGGTTAGAAAGGGGGAGTATCAAAGAGCAAATCTGACAGCTTTTATTTGACACTGAATCCCTAGTAAAATGTTCCAGGGGACTTGCTGATGGGACAAATAGAGGAGGACTGGCATACTACTGAGCAAGTGGATGACCTTGAGCTTGAGTAATGGGAAAAAAATTGAATTTAATGATATAAAATGCAGGGTCATGCACTTCAGACTAAACAGCTATTGCTTATAAGATAAAACTCACTAGTTGGAGGCGTCTCAAAGGAAATACTGTGCAATGGCTGCCCTCCCACTCTTAAAGAACTGTAGTTTTAGAATTGCATCTGCATTCATGGCTACATTAGATGTACAGCAGGAGTATTAATGTTATCCAACTACACCTTTTCAGTAAGATCCCATGAACATGCTGTATGGTTCTGGCCACCTTCATTCATATGTGTGCTGCAGTTGAACTGCTTGGATGAACAAGTGGCTGAAGAGCTTGCTGCAAGAAGGAGTTGAAAGGGTGAAGGCTGAGATATAGCTGATTACTATCTATGACTATACTGTGAGGATATGCAAGAGAACCTTTCAAAGATAAAATGGTGCTAGTAAAAAGGCTAAACTGGCAAGTTTAAACTTGAGCTGAAAACTAAAGCCTTATGACTTCTGGACTAGTTCTTTAGGAGGAGTGTGGCTGCCAAAGGAGAAGGAGCCAAGAAATGAGGTGCTCTCAAGCTGCTTAAAAACAGATTTAGTGCCTTGCCAGCAAGACTTAGAGGGATCCTTGAATCTCTGCTTTCCCTTGCAAGATGAGACTCATGTTAACCTTTCAGAGGCTTGTGTCTCCAAGTCAACTAGATGTTTATAACACTGATTAGGTGAATTAACTTCAAAATGTTTCTGTGTGAGCTGAAGAAATAAGGTTCATAAGTGTTATCTCTCTGAAAAATTACACTTCAGAAGCAACTGAAACTTTAAGGTGATAGATAAATACTGCATTCTCAGACTGAGCAAAAGAAACACCGTACAAAAACTGGTACAATGTGTGACAGTAACATTTAAGGCAGGTAGCCTGAAGTACAGTGTTTGTCCAGTTGTTATACCCCCTCTTTACTAGAAGACTTAAAACAAGCAAGCAGGGGGAAATAAAACACCTAAACCCTGGCCTTACTAGTTTAAGACTTGGTATATAACTGTAATTGTTAACATAAAATGTTATTCCCAAGTGCACTGCGAGTCTTCCATTTGCAAATAAAACAAGATCAATTATTTAAAAGGCTGAAGTGTAGTTATATAGGGCATTGTTTTTGGGAGGTTAACAACTGTTCTCTTCTTCCAGAATCAATAGGAAGATAAAATTCAAGGTCTTAATTTCCCTTGTAAACTTGAAGGCTCTCCTCACTTAAAAATTAGAAAACTTAGACTAACTTACTCAAAGTGAAACTGGAAGTTTTATTGAATGCTCTAGAACTCTGTTATCTTTGACCAGATAACAGCTCAGTCTGGTAGAGGACTAATTACTGTTACTTGCTTAGGAGACTAATGATCCATAAATCTTGTACAGTTAGCAGTCTAGCTAGTAGCTTGGTCTGGATACTTACACTGTGTTTATCTGAATCTGATTGTATTCCTCCTTGAGATTAAAAACATGTTGCTTTTACTGGACTACCCMAATGGCAAATGTGAAACTAATCTTGCTCTTAAGCCTTGTGTTGCAAGACCAACTGCTGATGCATTGTCCCTGTTGATATTCAATCTAAATTGATAAGATGCTTTGAATACTTGCTTTTGGGTACAAACATACTGCTGTCTTAACTGTGTCATTATTAACTCTTTTCTAGAACAAATCAAGATGTCTTCAGGAAAGGCATTCATTGGAAAACCAGCCCCTGAATTTACTGCCACGGCTGTAATGCCAGATGGACAATTTAAAGACATCAAACTCTCTGACTATAAAGGTAAACATATCTGCTTCTTGGATTACACAAATCAGTATCCATATTTGAAAGAGGGAAGGACATCTGAGTAATGTATCTTTGATTTGGTTTCAAAGTAATGGTGACCACTGCTAGTAGACTGAAGTATGTAACTTGTGCAGCAATTCTGTTGAGTGATGGCTGGAGAAGACTTAGAAAGCTATGGGGAAGCTGTGACACATGGCCAAATGTTCCCGACTATAATTCCTGCTCATCAACATAAAATTCCCCCTAAACTGTAATGCTGGATCAGACTCATTTGGCTTGTTTTATCACGCTACAAAAAATGATGCAACATCTCCAGAGTATTGTGTGGAACAGCAATATCTTGTCTCTTAAGGGTTTTCTGGCAATAGGAAGTAGGCTCTTTCAGCTAACCAATGAAGGTCCTTTCTCTAGAGTACTATAAAAATGTCTGCCTTACAAAGGAAGAAGTTCATTAAATCCAAGTGAAAGGCTTAAGTAATCAAGTACTGATGCAAATAAATTTAGAAAGAGGCATCTCTAGCTGGAAGCTCCTTGCCCTCAGGCTTCATAAAGGCAGTTATTAGGTGTAGACTAGTCACCTAAACAATTGAAATGTCTTCTGGCCTCTGTTCTTTCAGACATATGGTATCCCACATTCTGTAAGTAATCCAACTGTAGGGTCTCCTGGTGTAGGTACTAGGTGGTACTCTGAGCCAGCCTGGGGGATTAGACCCAAGAGATGGATGTTCCTTGTCAAATTTGAGCATCCAGTTCAGCAGACCTTGCTCGAGTAGGGGTTTTGTATTGTTTGTTAGCTGTAGGATGACCTTGGATAGTGTTGCAAGTGGTATTTGGCTGAAATGAAAATCCCCTGTGGGCTTTATAGGGCTTGCTGCCTGTACAGCAGGCCTCAAACAGGCACCTGCAGTTCATCATTTAATCTTTAAAGGTACTTTTGTACCCAGCTGGTTCTCCTCTGTGGATAGCTGAATGTTTATGCTATTGAATATGAAAACTCTTAAAGACTAAGGTAAGACTAACTGGTGACACTACTCTTTTTTAGGAAAATATGTTGTGTTCTTCTTCTACCCTCTGGACTTCACTTTTGTCTGTCCGACTGAAATTATTGCATACAGTGACAGAGCTGACGAATTCAAGAAAATTAACTGTGAAGTAATTGGAGCTTCTGTTGACTCTCACTTTTGCCACCTTGCCTGGTAAGAATCAGCCTTTTAACTAAATATAATGTTCTGACAGGCTCAGTTATTACCAGAACTGAATCCTGAGCGTTTTAGAACTCTAACATTGCCTACTGAAATATCAAATAAAGGCACTAAGGAAGTACTAGTAGCACAGGTACTTTACAACAGAACTGAGAATACTGGTCAGTTCTTCTGTTGCCTCATGGCAGACCAATTGCAGTACTGAAGAAAGGATCAGTGTCTGTTATGATACCTTATACTTAACTCTGAACTGTCTTTTTTTCTTCATAATACTGAATTTTCTGTTTTAGGATCAACACTCCTAAGAAGCAAGGTGGTTTGGGTACTATGAAAATCCCATTGGTTTCTGACACAAACCGTGTCATTGCCAAAGAATATGGTGTACTTAAAGAGGATGAAGGTATTGCATACAGGTAATATGCAATAAGGTAAACTTAAAGTATTGCCATATGTTGCAATACATGGAACACATCAGATGAACACAACTTGCATGTACTTGAAAGTCTTCTGCAAGCTGAAACTATTGGCTATTCTAGGTATAAACTAGTTTAAGCTATTGGACACCTACAAGAGTTGTTAAATGGTTCTCCTTAGTGTTTAGACTTCACAGTTTTGATAAGTTAGACAGTAAATGCATACTGTGTTGCTTTGATCACTGTATTACTTAGAACAACTTGTTACCTACCTAGTAAGCACAGGAGTGTCATGTAAGCTGGTTAGCTTCTGTAAATATAATGCAAGACCTACAAAGTCATGAAGAGTGATTACTGGTATAATTCAGTGATTAAAGTACACAGGGATTTAAAACCCAAGCCTTGTCTTGTGTTCAGCTATTGTTGAAGTTGCTGAGGGAGCTGAACTTCTAACTTTTAATGTGATGTTGACTGGAGGACGTTGGCCAGTCAGCCATTGTGTTTTTTTGAGAACAGTGTGTGTAGTTGCTCCTTTGATGGAAGAATGCCTCTCCTTCAATTCACTTTCCTTTGGTTTCTCTCTTCCCTTGTTCTTCTGACAATATTTTGCTTAAATAGGAGTGTTATTTTCCTGCATAAGTGTTGCGACTTACCTCCTTTCCCTCCCAGCTCCTGTTGAAACAGTAATGGTTTTGAGCCTTGTATTCAATGCCTTGTGTACACAGAAGGCATTATTGGGGGGAGGGTGGAAGAAGAAGAAGTGTCAGTAGTACTAGATCACAGAACAGTGTCATGATAGGAAACTAAACTTGAATATTAAAACACTTCAGGCTAAACTGACTTCTAAAAGCTATGTTTTAACTTTTTTTTTTGTAGGGGTCTGTTCATAATTGATGAGAAGGGGATCTTAAGGCAGATAACAATCAATGATCTTCCTGTTGGCCGTTCTGTTGATGAAACACTCAGACTTGTGCAGGCTTTCCAGTTTACAGATAAATATGGAGAAGGTAAGGCTTCTTAATTTTTCTAATCTTAAAATGCTTTTCTATAGAACAGTTTCAACTAGAAAAGTTAAATAGAGGTTTGATTTGAAAGGTATTAAGTACATATATAAATCCATGCATGGCAAGTAAATGTGCCTCTTAAAATGAAGTTTGTCTGTAGAGTTACTTGAAGGGCATCATAATACTATATTTATCATGTTCCAGTTAATAGTCCATTGAGTGCTGAGCAAATATTGAAATATACAGTCCTTATGTGCTTAAGATGTCCAGCACTGAATCAGTTTAAATATTTCCTTCAATGAGAGACAGAATACTTGAGATGCAATTGTTGACGAACATAGACTGTAATTTTGCCTGCAAGGGCAAGCATAATTTAGACTCTGCAAATCTGGTAAGTTGGGGCTGTCAGTACTTACAGTGCATTTTGCTAAGTAGTCTTACTGTTGGACAAAGCACTGCAGTGCCCAGAAAGCTTGCTGGTCTTTCTCTGTGGTCATGTGTAGTGATACTAAACAAAGGGGAAAATGGATGAGAGAGTCTGTGCACAGAGGTCAAGAGCAGTATTAAGGTGCTTGAGGCTGGTAGCTTTTCTGCAGGAAATACAACAAAGAACTGCAGATGAAAGCTTGGAAACCAGTTATGGAAACTAGCTAAAGACTGGTCAGAATTGCCATACAGCCACTAATGACAGATGTTGCTACTGGTCATGCTTAGCTTGCTTCAGAGCTGGTAAATCAATTTTAATAAAACAACCTGCTATTGTGTCTTTGCTGTAGCTTCTGTGCCATCCTGCAGTTCAGTTAAGGAGACATCCCTAATATAGGATGATAGAGCTGTCACATATCTTAAATGAAGCCTCTTGGGGTTTACCATGCCCTCAAGTAGTCAAMAAATCTGGCAGCCCTTTTCCTTCAGAACTAGGACTGTATTTTCTGATCTAAACCAGGCTAGACCAGAGTAAGGTATGTAGCAACACTCAGAAGCTGAGACTAGCGTAGCTAAAAACTCCAGACTTGTATGGAGCAAGCATTGAGTCTTACTTGGCTGTGTGCAAAAAAGGCTACTTGAGGGTCACTGGAATTTTGAGACTGAGTTTCTTTTTTTTCTTTGCTGCTGAGTAATTTGTCTGGCACTACATAGAACAACTTTATTACAACTTTGGTCCTTTGATAGCCGTACAGTGGAACTATAAGCAATTCAACTTGTCTCCCCTCTCCCCGCTGCCTGCCCCCAACCCATCAAAATGTGTTCTAATAGTTAAAAAGCCTTTCTTGGACCTAGGCTGCTGGAGTTCGTGTTCCCTTGCTGTTGGGCTTCTGTAAACCATGTGGGTGGGAGGGGAGGTACAGATGTCAGCAGACAAACTTGCATGGTTCCTTGGATTGGTTTGGTTCCCTGAGTCGCTACTACCAAGCGCGCAAATAAAATGAGGAAAACAAGAACTGAATATATTGCAACACTGAATAATGTACCTTGTATAACTTCTTAAACTGTATACAATTCTTGAGTTGCTAGTTGGCTTTACAGTTGTATAAAACATGTTCTGCAGGAATGGCTAGTAAAACTTAAACATTCTTATCATTTCAGTGTGCCCAGCTGGCTGGAAGCCTGGCAGTGACACAATCAAGCCTGATGTTCAGAAAAGTAAAGAGTATTTCTCGAAGCAGAAATAAATTTCAGTCCAAGTGGAAACTAGTATGCCTTACATAAAGAGCAAGCATCAGTTATTGAACTTTGACTAAATTGTTGCATCTGAGTCGAGGGATCATGCTATAGGTATAAACTGTAACTTTTTTACTTGAAGGAAAGCTTGTCCTGTTGACAATACCTTCATAGAAAATCCTAACGATCATTATCTGTACATCATGCCCCACTGACTTTAGTGACAATACAGTGTACGTGGATAGTCATGTGTTGCATATAGAGCAGTAGTATCCTTTTGTAACTCTATTAAACTTGTGGAAAGAGCATACTGTCTACTGTTTTTATCTGTAGTCACTGAGAAAGCTGAAGGAGCAATGCAGGCTCTACCTTTGTTCTGCTGGTCAATGATCATTCAGTAGAACATAAACCTACAGAAACTACTCTTTGTAGAGGAACAGGAATGATATTGCTTCATAATATACGGGTTGTGGCATAGTCACTTGATTCAGTAAAGCAACTTTTAGACTAGGCAACTTTTAGACTAGTGATCTTGGCTAGTATTTAAAAGCTCAGTCCATTGAGCTGTCTGTAGGCAACTAGATTCACAATGCCCTTCTAGTGCTTCATTAAAATAGAGATATTAGAAGCAACACAAGCTATTAATAAGCACTTTAGTACAGCAAAGATGGTTATTTTCAGACTACACTTACTTAAATTCTAACTTCAGCTGCTTGGACTGCATTCAAAGAACAAAGCTGAAGTCTTGAAGAGTTTGGGAAGAGGAAAATGGTTTGGTGATATTAGTCTGTCAAACTTGAGCAATACTTCAGTGCCCAGAGCATGGAGCACAAATGTGTGTGTTTGACAAAGGCCACATGTATCTTCACCCTCAGTGAAAACTTACTAACTTCTGCATTTAGCTTGATCATCACTATGATTGCATATGCTAAACTTCTAGGAATGGTAACATCCAATTTGAAGACTGTCTATACTGGTATAGGAGTAGAAGACTAGACTCTGAAAAGTGAACTTCCTTGGATACACAACACATTCAACCCTAGTCTTTCCCACTGCATGGAGTGGGAGTCCTGGGAGGAGTGAGAGTATGCTAGCTAATCATATGACCACAAACTAGCTGTAATAGTTCAGCCTCCTTTTGATCTTACCTAATACTGACTGCACAAGCAGTATGAATTCTGGCACTCAGGTGTGTTCAGCCTTGTCTTTCCTCTTTGTACTCCAAATGATTATATGCATATCATAAAACTCAAAGTGCATGGTTATGGCCTTAAGTTAAACTAAAGCTGAGTTGCTGTGTAGCTTCATGGTTACAGGTGCCATAAAATAACATCCTGAACCCTAACACTGGGGATAGAGGGAAGGAGCTATTGCTTACCACTATAAATGAAAATTATAGCTTTGTGATCTATATGTACCTGTAAAGATTAAACTCTTTGCCTCTGAGTTCTGCTCCTCAATTAGTGAACAAGTTCTATCATGCTTAAAGTAAACAATAACAAACAACCAGAGCCACTTTGATAGTCAGAAATGAATATGAAACATGACTGAAATAGTAGCCTTGTCAATGTTCTGCGTATTTGGGGGGGGGGGCAGACTTCTTGCAGCAGCCTTGCTGCCAAATACTCAGTAGGTACTAATAAAATACTTAATTGCTGGTATCTTAACTGTAACAAATGTTCCTGGACCTATGTGAAACTGGTGCTTAAGACTCAAATGATTTTTCTGATCAAGGTAACAAATGAGTTTATCATTCTGGGGTGGCTGGAGAGTAGCAGGAGTGTCAAGGTGTTTCCAGGGACTGAGCAGTCTCTGAACCTTATCAAATATTTGTATGGGGTAAGATGAGCAAACAAATGTTAATGCAGTATTGTTGAGCAGAAAACTGACCTTTTTCTGATATCAAAAATGTCCTTGCTGTAGCAAATCATCAGGGAATAGTGACTACTAGCTTAATGTAAAACTCATCTTTGATTAGGTGTATCTAGTTATACCACATTTGAATTGGTCACAAAATTGGCTATAGTAGAACTACAGTACTGGCTTGTACAGTCCTGTGCTCCAGTCATGTGAAAATAGGCATCTTCCTCCCTGGTGGTGCTACTAAAGTGACTTGTGCTCTTACTCAGCAGTCAACTTGGGTCGGCTGTGACTTGACCATTACACTGTGTGATGCTGTATGAAGTCCTGCCAGCTCTTGGTAGTGACAGATAAGCCTCTTCTATGTCCAGACTAGGCGATATGTTAAAAACAATGTTAATACAGTGAAAAGAAAATGCCCTGCTGGTGTGTCTACCCTTCTTCATGGGGACAAGAGGATTCTGTCCTGTCCTTGGTGCTCCCTTCTCCCGGGAGGGAGAAGGTGTCCTCACTCCCCCAACGCAGGCCCTCGGAGGAAGAGGAGGGGTGAGGGCGGCCGAGCCCTGACCCCAGCGGCTCCTCCTTCCCCGGGGCCCAGGACCTGCGTCACCCTCCCCTGACAGGGGCGCGCGCGCCGCCCGAGCCCGCGCTTTCCCAACGGCCGGCGCGCGCGGAGGCAGGGGATTGGCTGGCGGCGGGGCGCGTGGGCGGCGCCCCGCCCCCTGGGCGATGGAGCTGCGCATCTGCCCGTCCTGCGCGGCCGTGTGTGGAGTCGGGCGCTGGACGTCGTTCAAGGAAACCGTCGGAGTGTGCCCAAGTGCGGGATTCAGTCTCTTACTGCTGCTGGGAACAAATACAGGCTGAATTACCTTGGTGAAAGATTTAGGATGTCAGGGAATATCCCATAAAACAAAGAGATACTGTCTTAATCTATTTAACCCACTCCTCTGAAGTGAAAATTCGAGTGTTGCTTTTGCCCTCACTGCTAGCATTTTTTTTTTGTATTTTCACTTCTACTTTTTAAAGACCATCTTTTAATAATACCTTGTACCACGAGGTATTTATAAATAGCTCCCAGCTTTTAAATGGCCCAATAATAATGGTTGTTTTCAGGTGTTAATTTTCCTGTTTTAAAAAGTAAATTGTTAACTGTGATAGCTACATAAGTGGCTATTAATTAAAAAAATTACATGATTAAGAAAAATCACTGAAATATTTCAGTTATAATTAGTCTATTGCTGTTCATTTGTAGTCGATGCATCAGCTAGCTAAAAACATTATATATTTAAAAATCATAGTAAATCACTGGTGAATGATGATAATGCAGAAGTTCAAAACAGCCAAGAAACAAAAATACCTCTGGGATAGGAGCTGTATTATATGTTTGTACTGTAAGGATCACTGTGGAAATGGATGCAATTAAGTAATTCTTTTTATTCCTTCTTTAGTAACGTGAGGCATTCGTGGGAACGTTTACCACACTGTCATTTTCTCTCTGAGTGTGAGAGGCATAAAATTGTTGGTCAGACCCGAACGTCTCCAAGTCAAGAGGAGTCTGTTTGCTTAAGCTCGGCATTGATTCAGGTGTTGTTTGAGGCTCTCATCCCTCCTAGTATCGTGACGCCATCATTTATCATATACCAAGATGCATATTGTATTTACATCGTGGTTATAAACTGTTTTTGTTTCCATGATTGATGAGTGCCATGTTTCTCAGTGAGGGAAAAACACATGAGCGTTCTTAATTTTGGTGACAAGAATGATAGCTGTTGTAATATTGTATCTTAGTGGGATTTTTCCATGAAGATGCATAGAAGATGCTATTTAGAAAGAAAGTTATTCTGAATCTTCTTACGTGTAATTGATTGCACATCTCTTTTCTAGTTCAGGTGCTTGTTAGAGATGTAGAGAGGTGCTTATTATAGAGAACCTTGTATTCATTACTTTAGAATATTTTAGCATAGTCAGATGAAGGGAAACCAAAATACATAATATTACTGCCTGCTTATTTCTTTCTCTTTATCGTAAGTTAATTGTTGTGATTACTGAGCTTCTGTATAACTGGCTACTTGTTACTTTGCAAAATAACATATTTTGCAAGTGTATGAAGTTTCATTCTTAAGAGATTCTCTGAATATTTGGATCAGTTTAGATACTAGTATTTATCTTTTACAGACTTTATAGACATTTGTATGTTGTTGTATTCCCCTCAAAAGCAGAATGCCAAAGGAAACAAATGTACTTGCAATCATCTGCTGACAACATGATAAAGAAATTGGCTATTCTTTAATGGATTCATATTCTTGTTTTTGAGAGCTGAACTACACTGCACCAGTTTATTACTCTGGTGTAAGCATCTATTCTAGATATATCACTATAGATGGGATTTTTATCTGCTTTGTGAGAACAGTTAAAACTGTATGTAATTAAACAGTGTTTCAAAATTGCGTGTAGTAGTCTAGTTACCAAGAGCAAACTCTCTGTCAATATAATTGCTCATATCAATCTTTGAAACTTATTTCAAACAGCTGTAGTGAAATAGCCCTGACATGACCTCTCTGGAGGTGTGGTCTTGTCCTCTTAAAATATATGGCAAAGTTCCTGTTCACTGCAATTTTGCAAATATGGCTTTAGGTACTGATTTGTCTGATCTTATTGAAGACTGAGTGAAAGTGGAAGGAAGTCATTCTGCTGCACATTGTGTTCTTTGATTATTACCTAAAATTAAGGTTTTTTTTTTGAGCTATCTGCAATTTAGCTTTGGAAGAGAATAGTGCTTGTGCAAAAACATAAACAGTTATTATATGGTATGTGTAAAACAAAATAGTGCATCATACTTAAACTCTATGTTTTATATTTATCATGGTGTATATATAGAATGTGATTTTCAATACTTGACATACAGATAGTAACCTTTAGTAGATTTTGTACATCTATTGTATGTGTACGTTATTTCAAAATTAATAATTGGCTATTTATTTTTAGACACAAGAAAAATATAGTAAAATATAGCACCAGGAAATCTGCTGTTAATATTCAGCTACATGTACAGAGGGAAATAGAGTGCCAAGGAATTCCATCAGCTCTGACTTTCACAGAGCAAAGCAACTCATAGTTTTTTTTTTCTGACCTGTGCAACACCTCCCATCATGTAGCAGTATGCTGGCATTTTTAAAAATTAAACTTAGCATTTTGTTATAAAAAGTTTCCTGGTGTATTTGAAAAATACTCTAAAAATTATTAAAATTTAAAAGTGCTATTTTCTTAACTAGTGCTCCAGCCTTTTTAATACATCTTTAGGATGAATAGTTCATCTGATAAATTGCCCAGCAAATCAATGAAGTTCAAAGAACAAAACCAAATAGTTTATATCCCACAACTGTTGTGAAATTATGCACTTTGGATAGGAAAATATGTTTACGGAAGCCCCATGACTCTACTTTTTAGAAATATTATACATCAAAACAACAGTCATGTAGAGATTTTGTTAAAATACTTGGATTTTATCATATTAATAGTTTGAAATATATGAGATATATATATATATATCCTCTATGAAATTTTCAGAGTCTGATGTTCAATATTAAATGACAGTCTGTGTAAATACAAGTTCTGACGTATCTTGCTACTCAGATAAAGTACAGAGGACTTGCACAAAACAGATTGCCTGATTCTACTTTGTAAAGGCAGAAAGAAGAGAACTGCACAGGAGGGGTGTGAAGCCATAGGCTAGTTATACAACTCTGGCCAGTGTATACTGGTAGAAATGCAGTAAATTTGGACATCAGGAAGTATGTTAAAGTTGTTACTCGCTCTCTTTTTATTACAAATTAGTGGCATATATAAAAAGAGCATTGAACTAGGAAATGACAGAAATAACCAGTATCTTTTTGATCATGAATACATTAGCTTCTATTTTTACTGTTAGCAGTTTACAAAGAGGAAAAACATGATTTTGCCTCTAGAGTGCAGTCAGAACTGATTTTACTTTGGCTCTCCACAGGTCTGTATTTATCTTGGGTTCTAGTCAGTGTCTTCACCTCTAACATAGGTATAACTTAAGCACCTCACAGAATCTAGAAGTATAATATTACAGACACTATTAATGGGTACAGCACCATCAGTGCTAGTAAAGAACACAATACAAATGCCTACAAAATTCAACTTTGAATACATATCGCAATTTCTACTAACACCTTTTTAGTATATGAACAGACAGGATCTGAAATGTATTGATAAATATTGAACAGTATGTTCATAGTCTATTTAGAATCAAGACTTCACAGGCCAAAGCCTGTGCAGATCGAACAACTGTCATCAACTAATCTGTAATGCACACCTTTATATGGCTACAACAGAACAGGTTGCCATCATGCTGTGAAGTGTCGGCAGCGTTCCTGCACGAGCAGTGTGCCTTTGGTAAGCTCTTCTCACACACCTAGTGATGATAGGTTTGGACTTCAATGTGAAATTTGGCTCTTTTACCTGAAACTTAAATCATGGTGTGTGTTATGGGTCATGTGTCTGAGTTTATAATGTTCCTGTGCAAGATACTATTTGACCTTGTATGTATATTTTTATGTGTGTGTGTGTACCTATATATATAAAAAATATATATATGTATATGAAGACTTTCAGGTTATATCTACACTGCCCTCAGGAACTCTGAGCCCAGTAAGTTAATGTTTCATGTTCTATAGCAACATATTTTTGAAGCATCTGCACTGACAAATGAGATTAGGTGTCCTTTGTCAAAAAAGAAAAGTCTTTAATCTACATTTAATAAAAGTTAATGTAATTCAAAGTTAACATTTAATCAAATGCACTTTTCACAAACACAAGGTAAATTTCTTTTTGTTTTTATTTCTGTACTGTTTGATTTTTTCAGAAGAAGAGCCTGTTAAAAAGGATTGAAGCAACAGTGAATGATTCAGGAAAACTAGTTAGAACAACTACTTGGAAAAAAAAGGTTGTGATATGAAATTAGAATTTAAAATGTAGCTAATTCCCCTACAAGGAGTAAAAGTTTTTATGCATTCAGAGAAAAGCTAATTATCCTGCATGAATGTAAGATTCTGCAAGGTATTTTTTGACCCAGAAAATTTCCCCCTTTCCTCCCTTCAAATTAACTACCAGAATTCTCCCATCCTGGACTTCCCCC
>NW_020450982.1:5222865-5261504 GCF_003343035.1 Apteryx rowi
CAGAAACAGGTCTCCAGAGAATGGAGACAAAATGGGGCACCCTAGTGTAGAGATATATGATTTCCAGAACTTTGGAGACATTAAAAAAAAAAAACTTCTCTTTAAAAATGTCCTAAAAATGTGTTGGAAAAACTAAATATCTGCATTTATTACAAATGAAATTGCTCACTAAATTATGTACAAACAACTAAATTCTCATAAAATTAGAAATGTACCATGGAGCTAGTATGAAGGAGTGGCAATTGTGTAAGACAGTATTTTTTTGATGAAGTAGCAACATCAAATACACTTATATAAGCACATTTTTAAGGATTGTGATGCATCACTGGTGTTTTAAACATTCCACTATGTATCTTATTGCTCATTCTATATTTTCACTTTTTGTTAAGTTTTCCACCATATTTTCAATTATTGTGTCAGTTATTGAAAAGAAAATGCCACACCCATTTTTCTCTCTGAAATTCTGTTTTTTCCCAAGTGCTGTTTTTCTGTAGCAAAGCAATAAGAAAAAATCATTTTTATTCCCTGGATCTTTCTGCTTCCTGCCACGCTATAAAAACATGTGCTTTACTCCAAAACTCTTCTCAGCTCATGAAACCGAAGGGATGAGCTCTGTTTGCTTTCTGAAGCAAACACAATTCATGATCTCTCACAAGATATATGGTATGACAGGAAGCCAACTTAACAAATAACAACAAGGAAGTCATTTGTCAGTTTTGATAGATGAATTTGTAAAAGTAAAGGTTGCAAAGTTGCAGCTGGCTCTCCACTGCAGACGATGACAATACCCACTTGCCTTTAAAGTAAGAAGTTTGGAATTGTTACCTCTGAAACCAGTATTCAAAGCAAGTTTTTTAAAATATACTCATTGCTCATAACCACAATGGAACTGATTAATAGCTATCTCTTCTTTTTTTAGAAATATGGAAGTCTTTACTCAGATGTTTAGTCAAAGTCAAGTCATTGTGCATTTTCACTGATTTAGACCATGTTAAATAGTAGGCACCAATAATTTTGGTCACATATAAATAAAAGAACATTTGTAGTGATTAAAGTTATGCTTCTGACCCAGGGGATGGCAGTTTAACACATTTAAAGCATGCACATCTCTCATAGGGTTGCATATTTTTGTCTGACACATACTAGCACTGATTTATAGAGCAAGCCATCTTTAGTTTCCACAGTTTAGTGCAAGACAGGACTGTTAAAAACAAAGTTTTTTCTAGGAGAAGGAAATAAGGCGACATTAGGAAATACCTTTGTCAAACTCCCTACCCCAATCAAAAATTAGTTCTTGCACCCCTGAGATCAAAGACAAGAGTAGTTGATTTAACTGGTAGAAAAATCAGGCCCTCATCTGTCTTTTGCTTTTTGAATAATAATCCTGAGGAGTGCTTGTCACCAGATTAGATAGTGCTTTGCATTTAATCAGTACTTGCTATCTTAATTAAAATTTAATTCCTTCTTTAAAGGTTAATGGTGAAGTCATAAAAAGGGAAGTGTCACTGAAGAAAAGTATGAATGATAAATTTTGTGTGCATGCAAATACTACAAATATATTAATCCTCTGTAGAATATTTTGTTGACTTGAAATATACCGAGCGTCTTGTCAAAACTGAGTTAAAATTCAAGCAACTCTTAAATTTTTTAGTGTTCTGCTCTTCAATACTCACCCTACTGGTTATATTAAGGAAAAATACTTTATTAAATGTTTAAAAATTAGGATTTATGGAAAAACTTACTTATCTAAAAATATAAAATGTGATGCTTGAACTAGCAAATCCATTCAAGTATTTGCAATTACTTGTAATTTGAAACTGCCTAAAATAAGAATGTCTTCATGATGCCTCATGATCCAAGAATGATCCATTCCTCACTATGTCTAGTCTTGTCCCAAGAGATGAGATAATTCAAACAGGTTCTCAAACTTCAGTTTTATAAGACAAAGACCATTATGCTGTATCTCCAACTAGTAAGGAAAGAAAATTACCAGCTGTAACTGTGGTGCTCAGTGACCTAGCTAAAAGAAGGACATTAAGAACCAATACAATCCCCTCCAAAGTTACTGGAGTAAGGTTGGATATGTTATGAGGTATTTTTATTCCACTCTGACATAACTGTAGTACCAGAAGCATAAAGAACACAGATTTGCCCTTATTCTGACTCAATATTCACAAGCATGTTTTAGCAAATAAAAATTCCAATAATTACAGGTATTACATTTAAGTTACTGAGGGAAAACACCCCTCAAATACCAGTTATATTGGCTGGATCTAAGATCTTTTGTTACTGCTAGAACAAAGAGGAAAAAATGAAAGTGCTGTGTTATGTGCTTGTTGTAAAATAATCTTGCTCAAATAACCTGGTAAAGATAAACATTTATTAGACCTGTTTCATTTTTCAGTAACACAGATTTGCCTATCATCATAATTTACTAACTTCTGCTAAGATCACTAACTTTTATTGTTACTGTTTTCAGATGCTGTTTTTTGTGCATCTTTGGTAGCTGACTATTTTCAGTAGGTTAAAAACACAATGATCAGTTCTCACTCATTGCAGTGCTTAGACAAAAATACTCAGTGCTCAAGATTACTTACAACTTTGTATATTTTATTAACCAAAATACAGTGTAAAGAGAAATAAATTACAAACATTGAAATTAAGTGGCAATAGCAATCTATTCAATGAATGAACTACAACAAAATATTAAACATTTATAAGAAATAAATCTCCCAAATCAAAATATTTTAATTTAAATTGTAATGTAAAAAGAGAAATCTGATCCCATGCTGTATCCTTCTAGCAGAATCATTATTTTGTATATGTTACTAATATGAAACCATTAACTCAAGTCCCCATTAAATTACAGTTCAGTTGGAAAGTTCTGAAAAGGCCAACCAACATTTCAACCAGAAGTAATTCTATACCAAAAAATGGAATTTAAACAATTCAATTATTTTGTTTAAATTAAAAATCACAATACCATTATCACACAGTAAATCAGGTATGTGCCTTAGTGAGATGTGGTGAACAAAAGCATGGAAAGTAACACAGATTTTTTTTGTAACAGCAAGTAGGCTGAACAAGCCCAGTGATCACATGCTCACTACATAATTTAGAGAAAAACAAACTTATGCTGAATCTTGATTTTGCTGATTTAGAATACAGACTAGGAAAAAACGTATCAAGCAATGACTTAGTGTGAGAGTAACCTTAGTGTTAGGTCTCTAAAAGGTATGAAGAACTACAATACAAAATAAAAACAAAGGGCTCAGTTCTGCAAAGTGAGTGTTTTTGCATAATTATGTTGATATCAAGAAAAGGAAGAAAGTGCTTAGCAACTGCAGCTGTGCATCACAGTCAAGTACAAAAACTTTCACAAACTATTATTTTAATTTATTATAATGTATTATTTTCATGAAGCCTGAGCCTCAARGTGCTCTAAGGTAAATTAATTCCTGATTCCCAGTGCCATTTTGAGCTCTGGTCAAACAAGTCATCTACAGTCATCTAAAAAGAGAAAGTTATATTTTTGTCTGAAAATGTCTTATCCAGCAATACAAGTAACATGAAAATCATGCGTATTTTCTCTTCTTTTTCTTTCCCTCTGCTTTGTCATCTGTGCATGTGACTGTTTCATGTAATGGTTTTTGTGTGCGTGCAAGTTCATGGTCTCTCTCATACAAAAACAGAAAGTACAACAGGAAACTGTTGTAGTAGAACCACAGTATAGCTGGCACGACACTGGAAATTATTTAAATTCAAATCTCACCTACCTTAGCAAAAGGTTGTGGAAGTTTTATTTTTCAGTCAATCAGCTTAATATGACTAAAACTCTACTCACATAGACATAGGCTGCTCTATACAGTGGTAAGTTCTTAAAATTGACCTAAAGACTTCACCTTGCTCTGAAAAGCTGACACGCGGCGTAAAGGAAATATATGAGACTTAGTCCGTGACCTTTGTACCGTCACTCTCTCTTTCATAACTATCCTGAAAAAGGAGGCTGCTGTTGAGCAATGTTTTGCTCAGTCCTGCTCCATGTACAGGACTATGCTACTTACTGAAACAATCTCTTTGGAGAATTTTCTTCTGGAGGTTAAGGGGAGGAGACATTAAGAGATTTCTTAATTAAATTAAGCCAGCTTCACTACAGGTGAAGGAATGCAGAACACCTTTTTTTCTGAGGAGGGCAAGACTGAAAAGATTGAACATTTGTTCCCCAGGGAGAGTTATGACACAGTGTGATAAAGTGCTGGACACATCTAAAAAATATCTGCCCTGAATTCATACCGAAGAAAAATTATTTCAGTGTACAATGACTTAAAATTTATTTTTTTACTTACACTGAATAAATACAAAACATTTGGAAAGAAAATTCTTAAGAAGACGCATGACTTTTCTAATTAGCAGCATGGGTTTTCCAGTGCAAAAATGTCCGAACTTTGCCCAGCCAAAGGCTAATGGGCATCTTACCAGACTCGAAAAACACACATTAAATCAGTAACAGCATGAGACAGACTGCCCCCACCTTCCTCCAGATCAGTAGTGCTATGATGCAATGCTCCCTCATGTTCCATGAAGCTGATGTTTGGGCTGAGATGCTGTACACAGCTGCTCGGATTCACTCTCTCTGTATCAGCACATCTGCCTCCTCAGCACCACAGAAAAGAAGGTGCTGGTGAGTTACGCTTTGCTCACACCTTGCCCCTTCAGGAAACCGTGCTGCTCAGTGAAATGTGCTCCTCTGGCCTTCTCCTGGCAGGCCTAGCAGTCTGAATCTCTCTGCTGGAGGAGTGGCAAAGTAGGCTTTCTGCTCCTCTGAGTACCTTTCCTTCACTTCAATTATGTCCCTGTAGCGCCAGTCCTGCCAGTGGAAATTGAACTGCTCCAGCAACTCAATTCTTTTCTCCTCTGTGCTCACACAGTCAATAGGGGCAGACTGTTCCAGGAATGGTACCTGAATATCTGGGAACAGGAGGAGAGCCCGGATAGCAAACCAGCCGCCATACTTGGGATGGATACATACGCCATAGATCTTCTGGAAGGACAAAAAAAAAAGGGGGCTAGGACATCTCATTTTGTCTTTAGTAATGGCGAGAGTTCAAACCATTATGCTGAGCTTTGATGTAATTTCTCACACCCGTAGCCCACTGGTGGAGTACTCTACAGGCAAGGAAGGAAAGCACTTTCCTGACCATGTGGCTCAAAGCATTGCATTTGATTCCCATTTTCCTATGCCCACACACAGACCACACCGTAATGTGGGAAGAAGTTTCTTTTTGAAAATCTAACATAGAAATAAACAACAGCGCAAGCTGTGTTCTGTATATAAGCAAGTCATCTTTTACATTGACTTTATTCTCTTACCTAGTAAATTAATAGATCAAGACACTCTTCTCCATTCACTCTTTTCTCTACCACCCCAAAGTATCTAGGAAGCTTCTGATTCCTGCCTGAAACACTTTATGTAGCTATATGTGATTGGGACTTTCTATTTCCCTGCGGGAAGAACTAGTGAGTAAACAACAGTTGCACAATTCAGTGATTGCAATTTGATGGCTTTTCAAGGATTCCCAGATTGTGTTTTCGTCTCACCTTTTTTCCCCAAGGATCAAGCTTCACGTCCTTCCTCTGGTAGTAATATGCTGCTCCTGCAACATGGGCAGCTGTCTGTGCCAAGAACTTGGGCTTTCGGTTTGGCAGGATCTCATAATCACAGATGATGTCCACCTTCTGGTCAGGGAATTTCTGGGGTGGGGGGAAAAACATCAGCCCAGGCTCATGAAAAAAGATTTGCCACTAGAGAAGTGCTGAATACTAGCAAACCACACATGTGGGAAGTAAGCCTGCAGATTTCCACATCCTGCTTCTGAAATCTCCTATCAGTAATCTTGCAGCCTTGATTTTTCAAACTGTGACTGTAAAGCACCCTACACAGGTATAGGCTGTAATGACAAAGGGATAGAATATGCAGGTCAACAGCCTGTTGATGCTCTTAGGAAGAATTTAGCATCATGAATAATGCTTTTACCCTTTTAAAGATCAAGGGCAGGAACCAGGAGAGCTCTGTCTCCTGCTCAAGCCACCTGGTTATATGCCACAATAGTAAAAGGAGCCAGTATTTCAAGGCTCTTACCTCCTTCACACATGATAAATGATGAGAAACACACTGGTCCACGGGATCCCTGATTATTTTTAGCCGTTCTTTATTCACAAAAGGCTTAAGGGCTTTGTCAAACATTGAAGGCGTGCTCAGGACAACGAAGGCCAGCGTGTCATCTGGGTATGGGAGATGAAAGGCTGGCTGGAGAACAGCATTGTACCATCCAACCTTTGGCAAAGACAAACAAATTTCCATTAAAACAGGGTCACCACTCTTTTGCCAGAGGGCATGCAGTAACTACAAAAAAAAAAAAAAAAAAAGTCGAAAGCAGTGTAGCTACCTTCATTTGCAACCCAGATATGCAGCCTACCTAGTTCCTTCCATTCAAACCAAGTAGCTTTGCATACTGGGATCTACAGTTTCTGGAAGCTGTACCTTGATGTGAGAGATAAGGATGATCTACTGCATTCAGCTGAAGACTGCCCTTTATCCAACTCTGCCCAGAAACCTTAGACAAAAGTATCAGCAACCAGTCTTGCCAATGCAGATCAGATGTTTCGGCTTAGAGAAAGCTTTTACAGTTGTGTCTGATTCTCACTTGGATTGTTATTTAGACAAGGTTCCTACAGCTTGTACTACATCTTAGTAGGATTTGGCCAGCCCACAGCCCTTCTGTCCCTTTGAAAGCTCCATCACTTATTTTTAACTTAACTCACTTCCATGGCAAATACCTGTTGTGCCAGCAGATGCAAACAAATTTATTATGAATTAAAATCCTGCATAAAAATGCCCCTGCCTATAACAAAAAAAAAAATCACAGAAAATATAGACCAGAAAAGCAGACTTCTCTCTGAATAGCCAACTTTCCAAAAGAGCTGAAGGGTTTTTAACTGCAGGACACCACATGGGAAATAAACCATGGGAGTATGGCTTATTATTAATTCAAGTCAAGAGCTGAAATATCCAAAGTCCTTTTCTCCCTGAAGCTAGTTTACCGTAGTGAAATGGTATAAGTCAAAATCAGATGTGTCAAGTACAGGAAGGGCATCCAATTGCCAATCTTGCTAACACAGCAGAAAGCTAAAGAGCAACATGCACTGAAATTTTTCTCCCATCCAAGTAAAGATTTTCTAGGAGATCCCATTGAATCTCAAGTCATTCCTGGCACAGTGCTGTTCTCTGGAGTTCTGCAATTGAGAGGGATGCCCTTATTAGCCCCAATAACCTCAGTCCGAATCCTGTTCTGCTTTTGTTCCTTCCTTTTTTTCCCCCCCCCTGTTGTTTAGTTGATCCTTATGTTCTTGCGATGCCTCTCTTTAGCTGGAAAAAGACATTTTGTGTTTTGTCTTTTTGTTTAAACAAGACAATGCTGTTCTGCCTCAGCCAGAAAGAAACTGGTACTTCTGTTTTGCTCATATGACAAGTTGTGTGGCTTATTTCTTCAGCAGGAAATGTTTATGTGTGAAAATGAAGGATTTGAAGTTCCCAGCAGTGATAGACTCCTGCAGCAGAACATCAACGGTAGTGCATGGATTATGCCATAGCCACATTTCAGAATTTACTTTCAGGGCTGGATGTATCATAATGCGGTCCAGAAATGAGGGATCAAGCCAGGGCAGCAGGAAGACATGAGTAGGGGAACAGGACTCAAACCAGCAACTGCCAAGCACCAAGAGGTAATGGCTGAGAACCCCAGCACTCCATTACTAATATATTCCATAATAAATCAGTCTCTTAAAAGGTTTTGACAACTTCTGCTCTCCTGGAATGTCATAAAGATCAGGTCTAATATTTAGAAATATGTCAGGTAATGTGCCTCTAATAGTCTGAAACTGTAAAGTATCGGTCACCTCTAACAGTGAAATGAATTTGAAAGTGACTTTACAGTAGACAGTAGCAGCCAGACCTGCACATATGGAAACATACGGTGAAAACTAACTTATCTATGTATCTACATATCTATAAAGATACATTTTTAGATCAACCCCAGAGTTTAATCAGTTTTGTGACTCTTGTTTAAGATGCTGAATTGAGATGTTAAAAAATTGAGAAGTGAATCTAAGGTTTGCTAATTTCCCAGTCAATACACCTGGGCTGGCTGTATGAGGATTAAAACTTAAAGAGACACTGAAGTAGCCAATGTTTGATTTAATAATGGAACAGGAGATTTAAAAGCCTATTAAGCAATGGTAAGGAAGGGGTTAATTGATTATAGCATGTATCTGTCCAGCTCCAGAGAATAAAAGGGCTGACTGGCACAGCGGAAGTAATCCTTTAGGTCAATGGGGGGAATAGCTCTCTCAGGGCTGGCTGAGGAAGGAACCCGCATGTTTTGGGGGAAGCAGAGTGACAGAGGTTAAACAGACGGGGCAACGGAAGAGTATGCCTCTCAGTCCAAAGCAGAGGCCGCCTTCAGTGGACATAACTAGCTGAGTGTCTGCAGGCCATTTACAAACAGATGAAGTAGCCTGCATTTAAATATTGACATGGTTGCATATTTTGATTAAATTTTAAACCTGTTTAGGGGACTCTATTCCCTGTCAATCTATAAGTATCCTTCTCATTTAACTCTCCTGACCATGACAGACTAGGACCTGGGCAAACCATGGCACTGCACAGCCCTGGGAAGCAGTATGCAATTGTGCAGCAGTAACCTTGACCTAGCTTTACCAGGCAGACTAAACAGACATCTCATGCCTTTTTTTAAATTTATTTATTTAAACAACCTACATTAGCAGCAGTGCAGCCCAGCTTCTTAGGAGCATTTCTAGCTCCAGCCAGCAAACTGCTATTCCAAACCCAGGCCCCCAGACCGTCGGCTCTCCAGGGGAGCTCCGGATTCCCTAAGGCAAAGGCCTTCCTTTCGCCACTCCCTCTGCGCAAAGAAATGGCGTGTGGCAGCGCGCGTGTCGCAGCCTGCAGCCCCCCCCAGTCGCGCAGAGACCTCCCCGCATCTCCGAGCCGGCCCTGGGCGACGGCGGCACCCGGCGGCGCTCCCGCCCGCCCGCGTCTCCGGGGAGGCAGCGCCACCTGCCGCCGGCGCTGCGAAGAGCGCGGCGCGGCCCCGGGCACCCTGTGCTGCTCCGGCGGGGGCCTCGGCGCCGCGGGCCGGGCACCGGGGAGCGCCAGGGGCGGGAGCCTCGGCCTCGGCGGCGAAGCGCCGTCCCACGGGACAAGCCAAACGGGGCGAACTCGCAGCGGCGCCGCCCTGAGGAGACTGGCCGCCTCTGCCAGGGCGGCGCGCCTCAGCGGCGGGGGGGCGGTGCCGCGCCTCGCCAACGGCCGATAACGGCCGCCTCGCCTGCCCCGGGCGCCCTCCCCGGCATCCCGCGGCTCCCGCTTCGCGCCGCCTCGGCGCGCCTCCGGGTGACGTCACGGCGGATGGCGTCACGGCGGATGGCGTCACGGCGGATGGCGTCACGGCGGGCCCGCGTGACTTCAGTACCTTGAAGGCGTGCACCTCGAAGCCGAGCTGGCCCAAGGCGCCGCGGAGCTGCTCCGCCACGCGCGCCTCCATGCTGCCTGCCGCGCGGGGCGTCACGGGAGAGGTAGTTCTGCTCCCCCTTCCCGCGCCTGGTTGCGCGCGGGGCACCACGGGAGGCGGGAAAGACCCCCCCCCCGCCCTCCGGTGCCGCCGCGCCGCGTCTCCTAGGAGACGGCCCGATGCGCAAGACACCATGGGATTTGTAGTGCGCACCTCCCCCGCGGCCGCGCGCGCCCGCCCAGCGAGGACTCCATGTCCCAGCAGGCCCCGCGCGCAGGGGACCGTGGATCCCGCTCGGGGCCTGCGAGGCGGCCGTTGTCCCCCGGGCCTCGGCGCAGCCGTGCTCTCCTCCTCGGTGTGCGGCCCGGCGGCGCTATGAGCTGGGAAGCGCGACTCAGCTCCCTGCTGGCCGAGACCGACTCCGGCGTGGCGCGGGCCAAGGCGAGTGCGGGCCGGGCGGGCGCCTGTCCGCCCCGGGGCCGCTGCCGCCCTGAGGGCGCCGCCGTTCCCCGCCCCCTCCGCCGCAGGCAGCCGGGGGAGCTCTCGGGGCCGCCCGCGGAACCGAGCGATTCCCGGCTGCGGGGTGCTCTGCGTGCTGCAGAAACACCCGTTCGGGGCTGGGAGGGGCGGGAACCCCCGCTGCCCGTGAGTCCCGCGCCGCATTTGCCGAGCGCGCGGGGGCAGGTGCCAGGCGCGTGCGCGCCCCCTTCCCACGCTCTGCCCTGGGCACGTGCTGCCGGGCACGGTACGAGGCGGGACTCCGGATTAGGTGGGCTGTTGGGATGAGCCGGAGAAGCTGCTTTCATCTCCTGCTCTGAGGCTAGCATCCATGTTGCCGTGAATTTAAAGCCGTGTTTCCCAAGCAGGCCACGTAAGATGTCCACCGCTCCTTCCTATGTTGCAGCTGCCATCTCTTAGCAAACAAGTAATTCTTTTCCTTTTTCTTTTTTACAGCAGCGTCTCAACATGACCAATGTCCCCTCTAAAGGTAACGGCATATCTAACTTTCATAGCCGGAGCGTTTCAGAAGTAAGGGCAAACCTCTTGTTGCACAGATGTTCCTTATGTAGTTGTTTTGAATGGATAACGTTCTGTCTGTTTTCCAAGAGTTGCTGGTGCCCAGGATCTGACATCCAAGCTACTAGTGTTCCTATGTAGCATATTGATGGTTCTTTCAAACTGTTCTTATTGGTAACTGGATTGATAATCTCAGTAGAGACCTGCTTTATCTAATGACTGCACGACTGTATCATTCAAACGGGCTATGGAAGAATCTAATTTCGGTTTCTAAACCTGCACCCTGGCCTTTTTCCAAGTTGCCTGCCTTGTATGCTAGCTGAGGCAAGTTTAACAATGTGGCAGACCCAGGTGGGTTTCTTTCTTTGCAGCCCCTGGTAATGTCTGTTACTTTTGATCTCTTAGTGGATTTGCAGCTTGACAGGATAAGAACTGAGGATGCTGTGTTTGATGAATGTCTGCTTGGAACCCAGCAGCGGTGTCCCACCTGCATGGGTCTCCCACCCTGCAACATGGCAGCAGAGAAGCTAGCAGCCATCACCAGTCAGCTACATTCCCAAACCAAGGTAATTTAAGCCTCAGGTGAGATTGCCTCTCTGTTAAGAGCGAGTTTTCCTAGAATGGTTGTACCATGTGCCCATCCATCCTATAACACTTTGTATTGTGCATATTTTTCTTTCATCATATCGGGTTTGAAAGCCACACCTTCCTGCGTGGGTGGACGCAGCTCACAAAAATAGTTAGAAGGGCCTCTGTGTTGATGATCCTTTCTCCTTCCCAGGCTGAAAGTATGTGTTCTTTGCAGCTTCCCTACTCCCTGCAGCACAGTTGCTATGATGGAGACTGAATCTTGGATTTGGATCTCCTTATTGTAATCTTTATAGCAGTTTATCATAATCTTTATAGTTAGTTCTCGTGCAGCTTTCTCCAGCTGTTGGTCCTCAGCTTTATGAAGTGCTGGGACACCAGATCTGTCTTGGGGACAGAACTACTTCATATGTGCAGCCTTTCTTCTTTGTGGAGTTTCCCCATGTCTTCTAGAACCCCAGGACTTGTTTCTCATGGTATCCATCCCCTCTGTAAGAGGAGGACAGAAGGATCCCATCTATTGTATTCAGAATTTATTTTTTTCTTTCCAGGCCTCCCTGTGTTTCCAGCTTCCGAAGTTGAATTGACTTGTTAACTGTGTTTTTTCCCAGTCTAAATTATTCTCATACAAAATCTGTTCTTGCCCTTCCCCTCAGATCATCGAATTGCTCACTCAGTCTGTGAATCAACTGAAGCAAGAGAAGGAGTTCCAGCAGCAGCGGATCAATAACCTGGAAGGTAGTGAAGATAAAGGGACTAGAATTGAAGCACTGTGGGATGATCATAGAAACCTCTTACACAGATCGCTTGTGTTTGGGTCCTGTTGAAGAAACAACAGGCTGGGGAGCACAGCCATCAAATGTGGCACAGTGTAGTTCCACCTCCCTGCTGAACAAGAGAGCGCAGACTGTTCGATACAAGGCAGAAGGAGCTTTTTGAATTTGACACTTCTTCCTTTGCCTTTTCTGTAGTGATCTAAAAACCTCTTCTGGGAAGCAAAGCTACTTCTCAGAAAAGGGACAGTGGGAAACACAAAGTTGAAGTGATTTCTTGGAGGGCCATGACCAAGCTTGATCTAGATTCAGATATCCTTGTGAGAAGTCCATTGTTATCTGATCCTATTCTTATCCTGTCTGTTCCAGCAACTGGAAGTTGAGACCTTTACACCTCCTGCTTTTCTCGTTTGCTGTTACAGAGGATGTGCAACGACTGCAGAACAGCTCTTACAGTAACTTGGAGACCTTGCTAAGGAGGATAGATGAACTGAAAAGTGAACACCATAAACAGCAACAGAAGGTGTTTAATCGGCCCCATGGAGACTGTGAATCCCATCTACATTCCTGCTGCAACAGTCCTAGAGAAATGAAAGAGAGGTCAGTGCTAGCACCTTTGCAAGTTCAGGGCTGGCGCAGGGGAAGTATGGGAGGAAAAAGTGTAACTTTTTTCCTTTCTTTAAACAGCGAAAAACTACTGTGGCAAGATTATGTCTGTGTGAAGAAAGAGTTGGAGCAACTGAAGCATAAAGTCAGTGAGTGTTGTGTTCTGCTCCTTGCAGAGCTCTGAACTCTATCCTGAGCAAGTTACTCAGCAAGTTACTGCCCAAGCGGTCTAGCAGAAACAGCCCCAATGGGAAGCATTGTAATGTTTTTTGTAGTTGACAATCCCTGTTCAGGAGTATGAAACGGGATACTGGTGAACAGGTAGCTGGAGCAGAAATAAAGATGGATACAAAGGGCTGGCTAGCTGTGACCCCATGCGGTGCCATGGGAGAGCTGTGGGAGGAGAACATGCACTGGGCTTGCCTGCAATCTCTGAATCCATCCTTTGCCTTGGGAGAGCTGTGGGTGCATATATTTCTGAAAGGTTTTGCCTGGCAAGAGAGAGATGGAAGATCAGGTGTAGGATGTAGTTTAGCCATTTTTCTCTCTCTGTGACGTCAAGTTGTTTTACTATATAGATCGACAAGAGGAAGAGCTATCGAACGAGATGTCTGCGGCTGATGAAATGAAGAGAACTCAAAGTCGATACTGCACGGTATGCTGCTTTATAGTTGCACCTTTTTCACCCCAAATCTGGCATTGGATGGTTTGATGGCCTGTGGCAGACCTGGTATAGGAATGAGCAGGCCTTGCTAGTAGGGTCTGTGGAGGAGAACTGAGTGTTAAAGCTTATGTATGGAGAGTTTACTATGAATAGTAGCCAGGCTGAAAATGCTGTTGCAGCCTGTAAAAGAGGAAGGATTTTTATTTAGTATCACCATAAAACCTTGACCAAAAGAACCAGTGTGCAAGGTGCTGTACAGGCACCTTTCCTGTTTCACAGGCTTGCTGAAACAGCAAGAAGAGGCTTTTCTGTTCTAGTGTCAAATGGTGAAGAGCAGTTAGAAAGGTATCTTCAAAGCATGTATAAATGGAAGAAAATAAGAGTGTGTATGTATGCTGATATGACAGGTTCTACTGCAGCTAGGATGAAGTAGATGATTTTTTTAGTTGTTGCAGAAGTGGATGATCTTTAGCAAAAGGGAGAATCAGAAAAAACTTGATGGGAAAAGAGTATAGAATGGATAGAGCGGGAGAGTAGGGGTTGAGATGAGAGTAGAGCTAAGAATTGGATTGTATTCTTTGCAACAAACAGCATGTTACAGTCTTTTTGGAAACCTCATGCTACAGGAGAATAATTGCACAGCCAGGGCTTGTAATCTGCTTCCCAAGGGAAGGTGGATACATGTTCTCAAATTCTCTGTAGAGGAAGATGAGCACTGTGGGCAAAACACTGCCACTCTATCTGTAACAAAACTTTAATTCCTGTTGAGATAGGCTAGCCTGAAGAAGAGATTACAGATGATGCCAAGTAGGGTGTCATTGTGATCCGAACCAAGAAGGTTGTAAAGAAACAGAACTTTACCCTTGCTGCTGGAAAAGTGGTGTGTCCACCAATGGGGACATATAATATGTCCAGCTTTCTACTTTCCTCAGTTGTTCCAGCCTCCTCCGGACAAGGCTTTTCTACAGGGTTTAATGGTGTTGCGTTGGATTAGAAGCCACCTCTGGGGAATTCTTGGAAGTGATTGTCCCCTCTTTCTCACAGGTGTTGGAAGATTTGCTGAGCAACCACAAAACACAATCTTACAGTTTAGACCAATCCAGGATGGAAATGCACAGCACCCAGCAGGAGCTCAGCCACATCAGGTAGAGGGCACGCACCTCTGGGCAGTTTTGGGGGTGCCCAGCTCTGTGTGCACCACATGAGAGCTGCTGCAGGGGCAAGGGCAGCTCTTGGGCTCCCAGGGGATACCTGGTCACAGAAGGGTGCCACTGGCTGATTGCTTTTCAGAGCCCCAGGGGCACCGCTGTCCCTTTGCAGCTAGCTCTCACACCGCTCGTATTGGCGAGCTTAGAGATGCCAGAGACTGATGTCTCATCTTACCATTCTTGTTTGCCAACTTTCCATATGCTGCCCTTTGTACCTGCCTGGATATGGAGTGTTTGTGTTGTGGAGTGCAGTTCATCTCCTTGGCTAGTATGGTGGTGTTTTTACTAATGCTGAAGGCAGATTGTCAGTTTTGTGAGGTCAGGTCTTCTGTTTAAATCCTGAACTGGCAAAGCTTGAAGCAGGTATGGCTCAAGTGTTTGCCTCGTCCTCAAGAGAACCGCTTGCTAAGTGCGGGCAAGGTGTTCAGTCCCTCCAAGACAGCTGCTGGAGGGGGTGAAATGGCAGCATCTGTTACTGATGGAGCTGTTTGTACCCTGACAGTTAGCACCTTCAGCTTATTGCACGTGGGCGTTGTGAACGAGTACCTGCTGTTCCCTTCCAGGCTGCCCTTGGAGCTGAGCTGAAAGGATCTGAATTACATCACTGTTTCCCTGAGACATCTCATCTATCTTGTTTAATTAGGAGTGCTGCTGTCTCCTACCCAAGCCCTCCGTCAGGGCAGTGGCAGACTCCGTGTACTCTTCTGGTTGCTAGTTAGACAGTAGCTTGCTTGCTCCTTGCTGAAATGATGGAAATAGTAACAGATATTTCTTTCTGTCTGTGGCTTCTCCAATAAGAGGTGCTCACTTGAATTGCCTGAACTCTAATTCTTTCCCAGCTAGCCCAGCCCCCCTCATTTTCCTTTCTCACCACACTCCACTGGTGGGAACCAGCTTTGCTTGTGCCTGTAACCTCTGCTAAGCTTGGCCCTTGCTTCCCCCCTGAGGGCTTTGACCTGTTCCCTGGGGAGAAGAGAGTGACGTCTGAGCTTCCTTGTTGAGGATCCTTAGATCTTTTTGGCTCTGTTTTAATTGTATCCTTTTCTATCCAACCCCAGCTGCCCTGGGATAGCTGCCAGATGTCCTAACTGTCATAGGTTTAACTGGGGTTTCGTGTCACTGTCCCCAACTCTTTCCCATACAGCCTTGTGCTATAGTAGAACAGTATCTAAAGAATATGCATCAGTCCTCTGGGGGAAGGCAGAGATGCATCTTTGGGGTGTTCCAGGTATGTCTTTTAGGAAAACCACAGCACTCCCATTCATCTCCCTCAGGCTAACGCTTGATGTTTGTCGCATGTGCTACGGCATGGTTTGGTTTGTTCATAAAGTATGCAATAAAGTATGCATACAGAAAGGGCTTTGCTTTCCCTGTGTTCTCCAGAACAGCAAATAAGTATCACCAAGGCACACTGTTGTCCTGCGTATAACATAAGGGATTTTCCTTCTGCTTCCTATCCRAAGCTCTTGAAATCTTTTTCTGGTCCTGTTAAGGGATTATTGCCCTACATTAGGCAGGAACCTGATGGAAATGCTTGCACAAATTGTTTGAAGTCTTGTGGCAATTGGTAACTGAAATGGAGTTAAAGGGTATCTTAATTCCTTGTCTGCTCTTCTAATCTCCTTCTCCCTCTTGTCCATAAGCATATTAATGTCTGTCTTTATTAGTGGAGAAGTATTGGTGGAAACTGAGTGTGGAGGTCGGCATAGATCTGTTATTAAGTTTTCTTTGATAAAAGATATTGTATCAACTAGGTGAGACATTTCCAATAATGGAACTTTGCTGCAGTTCGGTAATTAAATATTGATTCCCTGTTCCTTTCTGTAAAAGCCTCAGGCCTTCCCCTATTATATCGCTCTCCCACCTACTGTCAAGCTGTGATTACATGAGATGGGTCTGTGCTGTCAATATCAGCTTAAAATAGTCCCACCCCTTTGTTCTCTCCTGCGCTGGCCCCGCAGTACACTGCCTCCTGCGTTTCTGCCGCTGCAATTGTTGGTGTGACTATGCTGTAAATCCGATCAGGGAGCCGAGCTGGTTCTAACAAGTGCATTATTGTTTTTGTTTTTTTTTTTTTTAAGTGGGATCAGAGCCCTGGTGTGTTTCACAGTGCTGCTATAAAAAGACTTGTGCTGGCACAACAGAGATAACAACTTGAACAGGGTGAGGTGGGGAGGCAGAGATTCTGCTGCCAGACACTTCATCTGAACACACAACTGAGTTGCTCAGCAGAACTGCCTTCTGTTGCTGTGTGGCAAGAATTTGTCAGAAACCCTGTCAAAGTTGTTCCCACCTCATCCCCCCCAAAAACTGTTGCTGTCCTAGCACGCATTGCTAAGCTTTGGAACTGTTAGTGTTATCCTTTTGCTTCATTCAGATCTACAGTCGCTGCCCTAAAAGATCAAGTGAAAAGTCTGTTCTTGAAGGAGATGCCATCCACTGAGCTGGCAGAGAAGGACAGAGTTCATTGGAGTAAGTGAGGAATAGCTCCTATGTTACTCATGCTCTGAGCATGGTCTTCTAGCCTCCCTTTGCTTTAGAGATCTCATGGTCTGGTCCAGTGTCCTGTTTTCCCTTTCCAGAATAGACTGCCTCCTGTTGTGGAAGGTTTTGGGCTTGTGACTGTGGCTTTGAGCCCAGCCTGTTATAATCCTGCTGACTTGGAGTAGATCGTAGAGCCGTTTGTGCCAAAGACAGGTGAAATCCAGTGCCTGAACATTTTTTGCCAACGTGTTCTCCTGCCTAGGTTTGTGTATCCTGGGACCTGTTGTCTGCTGCCTTATACCATCACTTATACTCATGTAAGAAAGAGTAAAATGCCATTAAATCAGAATAGCAGCAGTTTCCCTAAGCGGTAAGAGGCATCACAAAATGTAGACAGTGAAGGCTTAGGTTCAGCAACTTCATCCATGAACTTTCGACCTACCCTGATGCTTGCTTCATTTGTTCTAGAGAGAAGCAAGAACTTGCTGAGAAAAGCAGAGGGTTTTTCTCCATCCTCAGGTGAAGATTCCACCTCAGAGCTCAGCCTCAAAGACTTGAGCTCCGATGAGCTTTCCAGCACCATAGAGATCAAGGTGCCTGAAGGTGAGTGAAGTGTGGCTGATTCCTGTGCCCTCAGGATGTGAAGAGCCTAGCTGGGTTTTCCACAGGAATGCAGATTATAATAGAGGTCTAGAGAACCTGTTTACGTGCACCATATAGGGCACTCCAGAGATCATACTGATAATTTGATTAGGGGTACTTGTGGTGCCCAGTTTTACTGGTAGAGGTGAATATTAGGCATCTGGAGGGGGGAGGGCAGTACAATTTGGAGTAGTGGCCTAACACTTGGACTATGGCTAAAACTTTGCTCTGAGAGTACCATTGCTATGCCAAGGACAGGAGCAACGTGTGTATGCCTGTCTGTTCTTTCATCCTCCCTCCCCATCTAGTGTCAGGGTAATATAAAGCTGCATGTGAGGGCCAGTCGTGATGCTTATCACTTCCCCTGCCAGTGCCAAGATACCACTTTTTAATGTGGCTCCATTTTTGTTTTGGTGCTGACACACCGCCAGTGAGATTAGGAAGGTGAAAATTGCTGACTTCAAGAAGGTTTATCTCCCAACCTCTATCCTTTTGGATTTGTGCCTTGCTTTTAGGATATAACCCCCCCCCTTGTGTTTGTATTAACAAGGGGGAAAATCAGGAACAAAGGGGTTAATGTTCCTTTAAAAGAAATTCATGTCCTACTTTAGTAAGATGCTTAAGATTCTTGTGAATGGGGGCTGTAAGGCATATTAAACTGCCTTGTATTCTGTTTTTCCATTTTGTTAATCCTGCTAATTCAGATTTTACTAGCCAACCCCTACAATTAACTGCTTTGTAGATGCAGTTGTAACATGTCAGGTTGTTGTTAGGACATTGCCTAAGCAACCTCCATACCTATCAAGGGGTTAAGTTCTCCTCTTTAGTATTTATTCTGAGGCACGTGCCAGGTATGGACTCTTAACATTTGATTGGCAAAGCTCTGTATTGAGCAGTATCCCTCATTTAATAAGAATAACCTAGTTATCTTTTACTTAGTATTAATAGTAAATATTTATATCACAGTAGCATCAGAAACCCTGATTGATACTACAGCAGGGGCACCCAGTAGCTGCGTTGGCAGCTTGCTGGGACAGTTGGGAGCATGATTCATTTATACTGGCACCTATTTTAACTTGAACTTTCATAGTCTGTGAGGATGCTTGCTTGTATATCTCTGCTTCAGCAGAAGATGAATGAGGATGTTTGTTATTGGAGTTCGATACAGACTGCAGTCCGCACTGAATCAGCAGTGCTGGAGGGGCTAGATGTAAGCTGCCATTCATTCTTAGGACTGGCACATGGAGTAAGGGGTCTGGAGAAGGCTAATTCCTTTTTCTGTTGCTGTAGATCCTAAAGATATCTCCACGCTGTGTTTTGAGGTGGAGGAGAGTAATGCTGGAGAAGAGGCTGGAAATATGCTGGATGCCGATGATGACCTCAGCAGTGACCTCTCTGACAGTCTGCCTGAACTCCATCTGAGTGACCTTTAATGCTCAGCCAAAGGAAGCCCACATTACCATAGGGAGCAAATATAAGGTGGAAAGGATATTGACTTCACTGGGAGGGCAAATTCTTCTTCTGGACTTGGTCGGTTACCTGGTTTTACCAGAACAGGGAGCTATAAGGTGTGGGACTGGCCCAAGGGAGGCAATTCCAGGAAGGGAAATAGTCATTTTGGTATTGGTTATTCACAGTCTCCCACACTCTGCCTGAGACTTGAACTGTTGGTTTTCATCTCATGCTGTCTTGCTTAGGCCTACACCGTACACATTTACAACACAGCTCTGTGTATCCTCTTCTTTGACTGCAGGTGATAGATACTGGTGGAGGGCATGATTTGTGGTGCCTTGATCAGCTTTTGCAGTTGCTTGCCAGCTTGCAAAGTGAGAGCTGCTGTGGTGCTTGTCTGCAACTGGGGGTTTCTCCAAGCTCACAGAGTTCCTAGCTGCAGCCTTTTGCTTCAGCCCTCTACCTTGTCATCGGATGGGATGTATGATCCTGGCTTCTGAGCTGTCACTTGCTGGACCAGAACAAACTGTTTTGTCTGTTGTCTCTACAGATGACTTCAGATATTTTTTCTCAAAATCTGTTGCAAGTTTGGGGTTATGTTGAGTCTTGTTTAAACTGTTGGTTAGCTAAAGCTCTGGGATACATAGCTGGGCTTAGATTGTGCCATTTGGGGAAACTGTCCATAGCGAGAACAGAACAGATATGGACTGATCATAAGTCTGCCCTGTCTGAAAAGTGGTGTATGGAGCAGCTGACTTGCTAGGTGTTGGTAAATTGCTTCCTCTTCTGGGGCGCAAAATAGGCTAAGAAACGTTGTTCTTTGAATGGAGACTCCCATGATCACTATAAAGGGGAGATTGTCAGGTTTGTGTTTTCTTGTATAAGAAGAAAGTGGCTGTAGTGGCAAAAAATGGCCTTTTGAACTTTTGTAATATGGTTTGGACTTTTTCTTAGTTGCTCTCAGAGGAAAGTGTCTTAATTTTAGAGTCACTGGCTGGTGAAGGAAGAGGTGAATGAATGGTACTGATTTCAGTACCAGCAGATGGGATGGTGCAGGAGCTAGGTCTTTGGCATTCCCTTTTCTGCCTGCTTCTCAGTCAATATAAAGGACACTGGGATGTGGCACAGTGTGGGCTACTGTAAAGGGGGCATAGAAGAGCTTGGCTAGGACTGGTTTGTAAAGCAGGCAGAGATTGTCTGGTGGTGCTAATCTGAGAGTAGCAGCAACAGCCATCAAGTAGGGCCTTGAGCACAGATCAAGACTGTACACAGTGGCAGAGGCTGCTCCTGTGATCTTCATCTCATTCCGCTGCGTGAGCTGTGGCTTTTGCTTTGAAGATTAGTCTGAGATCAGTTAGTTTCCCCTCTCTGAGGAACAGCTGTTCCCCAGAGTTCAACTCTGCTTCTTAGGGAGGACCTGAATGTGTGAACTGCCATTGCCAGGTCATGGCTGGGATATAAAAGCCTGCTTGGGTGGCATGGCCTGACTGAAGCTGGGCTGAAATGTGACTTGATGCATCCAAGAAGCAGACTGAGCAGGATGTGAGTGAACAAATCTCTATCACTCAGTGGGGGCCACCAGGGTTTTCTTATCCTTACAGTCTGTAAAACCAAGGGGGCTGTTTTCCCAGTGCTTCTCACAGCCCTTTTTGAAAAGACAGGTTCCCTTTCTGCCAGCCAGCCACAAATAACACTTTGCATGATTGCCTACCACCTGCAAGTCTTGAGATCCTTTAAAAAAGTGGGTGACAATTTTTATCCTGCCCCCAGTCTTATCAGTAGCAAAATGTAAGCACTGGTCAGGTTAATGGCTCGATCTTCTCTGTCTGTGATCAGAAAGCATAGCCAGGATTCACATGGAGCAAAACTGCTAATTTTGCAATTGTCCCTAGTAAAATCCTTCTTAGTCAGAATCAAATGAATGGTTTAAATATGGTGAAAGACATGTTCCAGAACCCATGAGCCTTGTCTTGTTCCAAGCAGAACCTGTAATTTAGCATCCAGAGCTTCTGTGATTCTGACATAAGAACAAGTTTTCAAAAAAATACCAAAAAGAGCTGACTGCTTATCCCCCTTTCTACAGCCCCCAGAAAAGACCAGTGTGAAAGGAAACACTCTCAAGCCTGCGAGAATCATCCTGTGGCAACTGATGTGTCTAATTTCAGAACAAAAGTACTTCTAAAGGAGAGAGGATTAAAACAGGGGAGGGGAGAAGTTACCCTGCGGGAGATTGTCAACAGATGTTCCATTATAGTTCAAAGAGCATTGGCAAAAGGCTGCTGCTGCAGGGATGTATTAATTCTGGGCAGTTCATCACAGGGAGACCTGTTTTATGACTGGGAGGATGCTTCTGGTAACTTAGCTCTTTCTTTATCTGAACTGTGGGTGGGGGATTGGGTCTACCTGTAAGTAGAGAGGGAGCTGAACAGTAGAAACAAACACACACTTATTTTCTTGCAGCTGTGACTACTGCCTGTCTGATCAAGATCATGCTGGTTTTGTGGTTCAGGGAGTTATTTGGCTGATGGGTCTTTCAAAAGAAAAATTATTACAGAGGAACTGAGGCTAACCATCGTGAAGCTGCTGGGGCACATGAAGCAGACCTGTGCTAAGTATGTCTTTCAAGTGTTTTTTAGGAAGTGGGAACAAGCGCAGGGAAGGCTGTGCAGGCTGCCATGCAGATGAGTACGTTAATCCCTTTTGTCCTTAAAACGCACAAATCTATCAAGTTATGATACTGTCTGGCACCCTATCTGGGCTTGGGTCAGAGCTGTGCTTCCTTCATATAGTAAATGATTGCTTGTACAAGTTTATTAACATTGTAAAACAAGCTGTGGCAGGGGATCTGGTTTGCAAGCTGTGTATCCCTGGCCACAGTTGAAAGGTCCTCTTGTGGGCAGGTCTGAGTGTTTTACCTTCTGAGACTGTTTTCAAGTTGTGCTTTGGGTAAAGGTTGATTTTTGTCAGGAGTAAGAATAAACATGTCCCCTGCAGCACTAGACTGGGGAAGAGTCTTCATTTAAATGTGATAGGATGGGAAGTCTGAAGGTCATGATCATCTTGCACTGTTCTAGGGGTTAAAAAAGCAGTGAAAGCAGTGCTTGATGCCAATCTTCAGAGGCCAGAAGTGGCTGGTACTAAAGATCTGTTTTGTTCTGAACGCAGCTTCCAAATAAGGGCTTAACTGATGGACACTTGGATGTTAAGTAGTCATGGTCTTACAGCTTTGCTTATTGCTTGCTAACATATCAATATGGCCACAGATTTGGCTGTCCTATGGACAGGAAACAAATGATTCTGCTTTTCTTTGGGGGGGATGGAAGGGAGGATCTCTCACTTTTTGCTACTGCAGTGAAGCAGAGGTAGCAATTAGATGGAAACATCTCTGGCAGAGGTTCAAGAGGTACACTTAAAAGCACCCCTCCCCCTAGCACCCATGACAAATCCACATTTATACTGAATTGAATATTGTCATAGAAAATTAAGTATAAATAATGTGGAGGCGTGCAGCCTCCTGTTTCCTTCCTAGGCGTCTGGGAAATGACAGTAGGCATTTTCTCTTTTCCTCTGGGAATAAGAAGAACTCTGCTTGGCTACTGTCTAAAAGCTTCCCAGGTTATGCATCATTTCATAGCCTTCATTACTGAAAGTTTATTGCTCTGCCTCCCTGGCTTGCTTCTGTAGTCCTGCTCCCTGGATCAGTGCAATGCCTCTTTCCTTCTGCTTTAAGAGGTGGTGAGCATGGGGGACCATTATCCATGGGAGAGCCTTTTGGGGTTGTTGGTCTTTCCTGTTTCACGCACTGCTTTGTCCACTTCAGTGCTCCTGGTGGCAGTTTCTCTGCCTCTGTGAAGAGTCTGTAGCCCCATCTGTAGACTTGCAGTGTGACATGATAGAGAAGATGCACAGTGTCCAAGCTACAGTACACACACAGAGTCATGAAAAGCAACTTGAGTGGGCAGAAAACTAGAACGTAGCACAGGTATTCCTGCCCTTGGTACAGCACCTCTAGCAGCACTGTCACTCTTCAGCTGCTCAAACACCCTTCCCTCCAAACGTGAGCCTGGAGAGGGGAGGAGGAGGGTAGAGAAGGCAGGTGGTTCTCAGACTTCACTTCTCTGTCAAAGTTTTTTTTTTTTTTCTGTCAAAGTTTGCTTTATTGCCTGGGGAAGATAAGCCCACACAACTGTCCCATGCTCCGTCTTCAAACCTGGCAGCCTTAGAGATTGCATAGCCAGGTTGGGAGGTCAGAACTTGGCTGGGCAAAGGCAGCAGCTTCATGCCTCCCCAAGGTGGCTGCCTGCAGAAGCCTGTCTGGCTGCTGCCTTTCCAGCAAATGCAGGTCTGCTCTGTGCTAGCCTTCAACAACGCAGCTCAGCTCTTTGTTCAGCAGAGCAAAAACCAGCTCTGAGGGGGATTCATGATGGAATAGAGGGCAGGGCAGAACAGAGGAAACCCCAACATAAACCAGCATGATGCTGACTTCAGACCTGAGAAGACTGGCTTAGCTGTAGCACATTTGTTCTGTCACTTAGTTCTGTTCTGTATGGCTGTATCTTTGGGGCAGGATGGAAATCTCTGCAGGTTTGAGAGATCACCCCTGAAACTGTTCAGATTACTCAGCAAGTGCTTTGCTTGGAAAAGAAGTCTTCTGGCTCGGCCCTTGTTGTAGATCTCCAAGGATTTGCTTTTCTAGAGTCCTCATGGAAACTCTTTCAGTAACTCAGGCTTTCAGCAAGCGTAAGCCCAGTGCCCAAGCAATTTTGCTTTTGCAGGAGAAAGTCTTGTAACACAATGGGTCCACAACATGATGAGCTGGGCTATTTCACCTAAGCATTGTAACAGACTGTTAGCTTAGGAGAGACATTATCAGCTCTATAGTAAGAGGTGGGCTTTTGAAACCAGCCATGAGTGCTTGCCTCCCTCTAGGCCTGAGCTCCAAGGCGAACAGTTCAAACCAGCTATAAAGCTAAGCAAAAAGTAGTGTGCTATTTCAGTTTGCTTCTTTTCTGTACTGTAGAAAGAAGCATGACAGATGTTACTTAGGCTTGCATTAGGCTGGCTTTAAGGATGTTTCTGTAAATAGAGTTTGGGGTTACGGTTGACACAGATGAGAATAATAAAGTAATCTTAAATTGGAAGCAAAGCAGGAGAATGTCAAGGTGTTTATTTTAGATTTTTGGGTCTAGTGTAGCTCTTTAAGAGAGATTCTATCCGATTTGACTGCATAGGAATGAATCTCAATCAAATCCAGAAATAAAGAGGGAATGACTGGCAAGAAGCAACACGAGTGGGAACTGGTGTCCTGAGCTCTCGAGAGCTGTGGTTCGTAGCTGTCTGGCATTTTCACCGAGAGTTTTCTTACCCCAACTACTGCTGTTTATCTATCACAAAATTCACTGCGGTCTCTGAAAGCTCTTCAGTTAGAAGTCTGCAATGAAAATATAAGGAGCAGGGAAACCTTTGGCATTTGTAACTTTATTGCAGAAGAAAATCCACTATTAACATATTTTACAAAGAAAGTTGCACTTTGGTGTTTGGCAAGTTTTCTTCCTCACCCCTTTCCCCTGGACAGCGATGCATGGGAACCCAGAACAACCAGCCCCTGCCTTTTGGGTTGTGTGCAGAGACTCTTTCCAGCTACACCAGCCTACACCAGTTTCAGCCAGGATGGAGTTTTATTTTCCATCACTAACTTGCCTCTTTTTGTGCCAAAAAACAGTAGCACCCTGCCCCGCGGCAGGGGAAACAAGTCTGTAGCTAGGGAGATTGCTCTGTGCAGACAACGCTTGATACAAAAGCTTTGGAGCTGTGACAATTGCCCTTAGTTTCATGCAATAATAGGAGGAGGGAACCAACCCTTCTTCCTTATTGTACTGGGCATCCTTACAGTAAACACACAAACCCAAAGCCAACAGCTGAACCAGAACTGCGCTATGGTCATTTGTCAGCCACTTGGGAAGTAGTAATGCAGGAAGGGAGAACTAATGCCTTATCCAGTTCATCTATTTGACCCAGACCAGTTCTGCTCTACAGGCAGCCCCATCTTTGGGTTTTGTAGAGATTACTAATTTGAGCCTTGCTGTTGGGGAAATTCCCCTTTCCCTTCCCTCTGCACTAATATAAGCAATAAATAACAGCACTGGAATAAAAGGTACTTTTGCTAGTGAGGCAAGAACCTGGTATCTGTCCTTTGTTGGGGGTCAGTGAGTGCTGCCACTAAAGGGAGAGGAGAGATTGCAGTTTGTAAGAGCAATGTGATAGAAGATCTCTAGCCCTTGCTGTATCCTGAGGGAGCAACTGGCTTCATGAAAAATAGGTCTAGAGAAGGGGAGATGGGCATGTGTTTCTCTTTACCTGCCATCAAATGTGAATTAGAAAACAGGAACAGGTATTACTTACATGAAAACTTCCATACAACACTTGGAATCTTGCCATGCGCAAATCTGGTCTTTCTGAAGCCAGGACACATGAAGATCCTCAGACTTGCACTCAGAGGCTCTGGCCCATGGTTTTCCTTGAAGGAGCTCAGGAGCCTTGGTGCAACACCTTGGATGCAGTTTACAGCAGTGATATTTTGAGGCAAAAGGGCAGAATCTAGTCATCCTAACACCTAGAAAGGGAAGGGGAGGAAGGCACCTGCATCCAGGATTTGTCCTCATGACAAGACACCAACTGGCCTCAAAGACCAACATTAGAAAGTAAAGGAGCTTTGATCTTGCACTAACAGAGGAGGGATAGTACAGTACTAGTTTTATACAACAACTTTCAGCTAGCAGCAAAATGGGAAGTACCTGAGGAAAGGTATGTGTCAATCCAGAGAGGGAAATGGACTAAAGCATTTACTGAGCTTGGGTAAGGAGTTTATGCATATGCTGAAAGCATCAACTATGGGAGACCCAGACTCCTGATCTTGGTGAGACCAAATTAGTGTGTCTAATTGGCAGTAGACTGAGTCCTATCAAACCCTGTTAAGCTAAAATTATATTCATTCCCTCCTGGCAACTTCAAAGCAACACTAGGTAGCAAGGGCACTTCTCCAGTGGTCACAAAACTGTTTTCCCTGGTTGAAGAGAAAAGGTATGCATGTAGGAAGGAAGCAGAGCAGTCTGCCATCCTCCTGGCAGGCATTTTAGGATGGACAGTGCCAAACCCAGCACTAAAGCTGAAACAGGAACAAAAAAAGTGCAAGAAATAAAAACTTTAAAAAAATAATACAGATCAAGAGGGAGCCCAAGAGAACTGATCTCCCCATCCTCAGGTCCCTTGGGAAGCAACAGTCTCCTTTGCTGGCACTGTGCTGACACCACCAGTGTAAGAGTTCTTGTGTGGATCATTTGCCCACCTCCTTTGAAAGCAGCAGCTGCCAAGATGGGCAGAAGAGCCCCTTGAGAGCGTGCTGGCAAACACTGTCTTGGCTAACTGGCCACAACACTAAAAGGAGAAAGCGCCTTGGGGCATTGTTTCAAGGAGAGCCTGGAGGAAGGGCCAGACCTGGGCTCTGATTCCCAGCATAAAAACTTCAACATTGAACTATTTAAAAAAGTCTAAAACCAAAAGCCATTTGAAAAAGATCTTTCAGTCGTGTGCAAATCACAGCCACTCATTCCTCAGCAGCTCGTCTGGGATCGAGTCCTCGAGGCCTTCTCCTCAGGGAAGTTCAGCCTGCCAGGCAGAGGACAGCCTGGCTGCCTAGTAGCTGTAGAGTGAGAGGGGAGTGTCCTCCATCATGTCATCCTAGAAGCAGAGAAGAATGTGTTGTAATGAGCTGTTTGCACAACGGCATGCAGCAGCAGCCTGGAGGTGTGCTGTGCAGGCAGCACAGCTGTGCCATCCTCACTGTCACTGCATGGCCATCTGCCTGGCCATCAGCCCAAATGCTGTTCCTGTGCAATTCCAGGATCTTTGGGCAGTCGCTCTGCCCTTCTGCTGCAGCTTTTGGAAAGAAGAGCCCTATGAGGGAAGAGCCTGCCTGCTGCAGGGATGTGGAAAACCCTGGCTGTGGGATGCTCCACTCAGCTTGTAAGAGCATCAACTTCCTTGCCAGCTGCAGAAGGGAATCAGCGCACCTTGTCCCAGAAAGCACAGTGAAGTGAGTTAGCTGCAGCCTCCCCAGAGCTATTCCAGCCTCTGAACCCCTCATCTTTTTATATCCCAAAGAGTCAAATACAGACAGACAACCTCCCCCGGAACAGAACACAGCATCTGCTTTGTAATAGTCACCCAGCAAGTTGAGTATAGGAGGAGATAGGAAGGTGTCATTTCAGGGGAAATTTGGAGTATGCTCCCCTTCCTCCCTGCATTTAACTTCTTAGTGTTCCCCTGCAGAGCGAGGGGAAGGCAGAGAGCCTCTTCAGTGGTCAACCTTGAGACATGCTGTCTTGATGCAAACCCTGGATGGAAGTAGGGGGATCTAAGAGGGACCAGGAGTTTTAATCAGCATTTTCACTGCTACAACTACCCCAAACGTGGCCAGTGTAGCAGAAGGGGAACTGCAAAGCAGCCAAGAGCCTGTAGCAAGCCAGACTGTGCCAGGCTGGGCCAAAAGCGTTGCTCACCATGGGCAGGTCCTGCAGGCGCCGAAACTCCATGCGGCTGTTGTGCTGGCGGTATCTCAAGAAGCCCACCAGGCCTAGGATGCCCACCATGACAACGAAGACGGAGATCACTGCAATTACCAAGGGATCAGCCCTTGTCGTCTCGGCCAAAGGAGAGCTGGGCAGCTCTGCAAGGAACAGATACCAAGGGAATGAGGCCAAAGGAAATCCAGCTGGAATAGCAGAGCCCTGTCTTTTCTGGGCCTCCTCAGCACACCAGAGGAATTTGAGGTATCCCTCAAATTTTGGGAGAGCAGGGACAAGAGCAGAGCATTTACCTGGATTTTCATCATCGCCTACATCCAACACAGACGCTTTCTCATGTATGGACTCTACTGGCTGCTCTAGTGCAGATGTGCTGGTGGTGACAGCAGCTGTGCTGGTAGTGGTGGAGGTGGTCACAACGGGGGTCACTGTCACGGCACTGGAGGTGGTAGCAGAGGATGTGCTCCCTTTGGTGGAGAAGGGGGTAGAGGCAGTTTGTGGTTCCACGGTGCTCTCCTCTGTGGCACTCCTAGGGCTCATCCCTGGTGTGGTCCCAGATCTCGTTGTTGTAGGCCCCATGGTCTGGCTGTCAGAAGGTCCCAGCTGCGAGCTGTTCGTTGCTGCTGTAAATAGGGGCAGCCAGTTATTTCAAAGGATAAACCCCAAGCGTGGTGTGGGGCCCATAAATCCTGTCCCACTCTGGAGGTGAAGGACAAGCAGGGAAGCTCCAAGCAGCTATGTAAAGAGCCAGGGATCACCCCAGAGCGAAAGACTGGAGATGTCTCATGTCTCCCTGTGGAGGGCAGCACAAGGACTGGGTAGTGGCATCCCCCAAGGTTGTGTCTGTGCGTCACAGAGCAGCAGGGCCCCGTGACACGAGTCAGGGCGAAGGATGCAGTTTTGCATGAATGCAGATCAATGCAAATTAATGGTCAATCAATATGTGCCTCACATCAGGGGCGTGTGACAGCCTGGCAGGCCCCAGGGCTGCTGAGAGCAGGGACCGCAGCCCCTTGGAGCCAGTCCCCCTGCTGCCCAGAGGGATCTGAAGGTCGGGGTTCCCATGGTAGCCCAGGGACGGGTGAGCTGGTGCTTGTGGCTGCCTCATCTCCGTGCTTCATGTTAAGGGAGGCAGCGATGGGATGGCAGCATCAGTGGGGTGAGCCTGCCACGGAGCTGCCCAGGGCTGCCTGGCTATCGTGGCGGGGGGATTTCCATCCGACATGGAAGGAGGTTGCTCTGCCCCATTTTGCAGGCATCGCGAAGGGCCAGGCCCCCAGCCCTGGCAGCCCAGCACCCCGCCGGGCAGCACTCCTGAGCCACGCTGCAAGGGCACCAAATCGGCAGGGGCTGCTCAGCACACGTGTATCTGAGAGAAGAAGGGCTTGGTTTGTAGGAGGGATATAAAGGCCTTCATGGCATGCATTCAGTCTCCTCGCCGGAAAGCAGCCAACAGAATTAATACCATGAAGGGGCTTGCAAAGAGGGTGCAGAGCCAACAGCACCTCAGCAAGTCATCCCTGCCTAACTGGATGTGCTTAATGACTCCCTCTGCATTTCCCCTTCCCTGACCCCCAGCAGAATTCAGGGGAGAGGAAAGACGTTCAGCGCTGCGAGTTCAGCTTGTGCATCCCTGGGGCAGGACTTTCTGCACAGTTGGGAAAGGCAAAACCTCACCTGGCACACTGTTCAGCGGAGGCGTTGGGGTTGCACTGCCTGCATCTGCTTCTTCCGTTGTGCTCAAGGGCTCTGTGCCTTCGTGGCCAGGTGGATTTTCTTCCTGAGTACTGGCAGCCAGGGAAGGGGAGGGGATTTCAGTGCTGCTGCTAACCGACAGGCTCACGTTGTGGTGCTCATGGTGTGTAGCTGTGACGTCCCCAGGGCTGGCGGTGGGGGAAGCCTGCAGTCTCTCTGCCTCGGTTCCTGCCATGGGGGTGGTGGGGATGGGGGCGTCCTCCTCCGTAGTGTGGGCTCCAGTGCCATTGGTCACTGCAGAAGTCATGTTTTTCTCCGAACTTGTCTCAGGAACCGTGGTAGTCTCTGGACTGAGGTCAGCGGCTTCACTGGGCTGGTGCGAGGTTGGCATTGTGCTGAGAAAAGGTGATGGTTTCACCAAAGTTTCTCCTGTCTTCTGCCCATCTCCTACAGAAGGGAGATAAGAAATGTTGCAAAGTTTGTCAGAGGTCCCACACTGAGGGGAGAAGCAGAGGGAGAGGCCAGGAGTTGAATCTCTCTGTCCCCTTATCTCCAAACGCAGCATGGGTTCACACCAGGAGGCAGAGCTTTGGGAAGGGGCAGAGCTTCGGGTGGTCCCCCTGCCCTCCCGGCCCCTCTGGGGCAGGGGCTGCTCCAGGGGCCTGTCTTTACCCTCCTGCCCATCAAGCCCCCCTGGTGGTCGGTGCCTCTACACCCCCTACCCAGGGGCACCTTCTTAGAGGATTTCATTTTAAGCACCACCTGAGACATGATGATTCTGCAAGAAACTTAGGTAAGTCTTCAAGTCTTCCTTGGTTCATTGAGAAAGGGAAGAAGAGTTGGAAGCGGTGCAAAAAAAAAAAAAGAAAAGAAAAAAAAGCAAGCGGGGAAAAAGTGGAAGTAGTTCCTCTATCTCCCCTGGTCCAATGAATTGTAGAAAACYGATGTTTAAAAAGTCTGGGGCTGGCAAGGGTGAAGCATATATTGCCACCTTAATAGCAGCACAGGCTTGCTGCTAGAGGGGAAGGCAACGCAGGTAGCAAGGGAGTGCTCCAGCTAACCAAGCCTGTACAGAAGCCGGTGCTGCACTCAGGAAGCCGCCTTCACGAGCTATTTATGAACCCATCGGCACCATAAAGCGCGACTGTTGTCATAGAAATGGGGAGCGACTCAGCCTCCAGCAAACAGGGGCAGCTCCCGCGCAGGGGCCCGCTGTGCGCAAGGATCCCCCCCGGGAGAGCCGCCGCCGCCAGACAGCGCGCCGGAGGAGGAAACCCACAAAGCTCCTGCGCTGCCAGGGAACAAACATGGATTTTGGGAGCGAAGCCTTTTGGAAGGGTGTAAACAGGAAAAAACAAGCGTAGCCGCATCAGCGCGGACTCTTCAGGCAATTTAAAAACATCACATGGCCAATATTTTGACTATTTCTGTCCCAAGTTTCTACCCAAGCCACTGAGGCATGACAAACCAGCTGCAGGAAAAAATAAAGGTATTGAAGAAAAATCCGTCTTCATGCCCGCTCTCTCTGTGCTGGAGAAGCATCCAAGGCAGATGCTGAAACAGAGGAATATTCATCTGCCGACAAAGCAGACCACTCCGGTACACAGGCTTTGAGAAAATCTCAGCAGCTTTTAAAAGCTTTTCAGAAGGGACATGGTTATTGGCGCTCTTCTCTAGCTACAGCACTTAACAGGCCCTAAAAAAAGACACGGTGCATCTCCCTTGGGAGACCTCCGCAGTGCCCGKATCGGCAGGAGAGTTCGGACCCGGGTGGCAGGGCAGGGGCGACGCGCTGCCCCCGCCGGGGTCCCAGGCCCACCCAGGCTTGCGGGCAATTAGCTTCCAAGAGGGGTCTCGCCCGGGACAACTTAAACGCGATGACCGAAAGCGCAAGYGCTGCCGCCTTCGGCCTTGCCTGGATCCAGCTGGAACGTGCCTCTAAACGGGGCGCAGGCTTTGAGACAGCGCGACAGTTTCCGGCATTGCTGTTTGGGGCGCTGCTCGCTGGGCGACATCCCAGCAGCTCCAGAGCCTGCGCCGGGAACGCCGAGGGATCCAGGCTGGGCACGAGCAGCCGCTCCCGCCTCCCCAATACCTGTTGCGGGAGYGCGGCCAGCAGCAAGCCCGGCTGCCTGCTGCCTGGAATAGCTGCCCGGCGGCAGCCCCGGGAGAGCCTAAAGCAGGCTAACACGAAGACTCAAGCCATTAAGACATGATGGTGGGAAGACAGAGAACAAGGCAGGAGCCGCAAGACGGACAAGGAGACAAAGGACAGTGATCACTCAGGGACGGATCCCCATCGCTGCCTGTCCCTTCCTAAGGGACATCCAAGCCAGCACAGCCACCACACAAAGCACCAGGAGAAATACCCGATACAGGCATCTTGGTGCTTGGGAGCACGTGGCTATGAGAGCAGGGCACCAAGGAGTTTTACTTCAGTTTTCTTTTAAAATAAAAATACCCCCCCCCAAGGTCTTGAATTAAGATGTGCTTTGAATTAAAATTACACTGTTGTCGCAGCATCACAACTTTGTTTTCCACAGTTTTAACACCGAAATAGGCACTTACTGCAACCCGTTCCCACCCAGCCCTGGTGCGAACCCTGCAGCACCACGGGGGAGAGCACGGCTCGCGGCAAAGCCACAGCAGCTGGCCGTGGCTGGATGAGACCCGACAAACCCCATGCCACGTGTGGCTCCCAGCATCTGGCCACTGGGATTTGTGCCGGCTCCTTGGTGTCCAACAGGTGGGGAAAATCTCCAGCTTCCAGCGCTGTCCCTGCTGCTCCAGCCGCCGAGCGCTGATGTTTTCGGCTGTTTGGCGGTTCCTTAGAGAGACGCAGGTCAGAGCTTGTCATGCTGGAGGATGCGTCTTGCTGGAGGAGCTCTGCTCCCAGCGGCGGACACCAGCGAGGCTCTGGCTGTGCTGCCTCGGGCATCGCCCCGACGGGCACCCGCAGACATGACTCCAGCTGGGAACGGGCCCCGCCAGTCTCAGGCGGAGAGGGACGGAGTTGGTGCAGCCCATCTACCTCCGCCTTCCCTGGGGCCCTCCGGGCACGAAAGCTGCAGCACGCCGAGATGAGACGGCCGGCGAAGCCTGTCACCCTTACACCATGGAAAAGCAACGATGACCGTAATCCAAGTGGATAAGCCGGACCGGCTCAGAGCGAGGGCTCCGATATAGCAGTTATGCCGAACATCGAGGCGGCCGGCCCCCGGCTCCGGCCCCTCTCCCGCGCCCGTGGGCCCTGCTCCCCGCTGGGCTCAGCCTGGCCGTGGTGGGAACCGGCAGTCCCAGGCCACGTTAGAGCAGGGCTGGGGGGTTCGGAGCGGCAGCGCTCATCAGACAGCGCTGGCTGCAGTGACCTTTGCCTGGGAAATGGAGGGGTCAAGGAAAAGAGCGGCCCCRGCAGAGTTTGGGTTCCTGGTGGGAACGGGTGGGAAGCGCTCCCCGCTCCGGGAGGGAAGGCAGGGCTCTGACATCAGCCCACGGCTTCAGTCCCCTCCCGGCACAGCCGACAGCGCTGATGGACCTCTGCGCCTGAGCTCCCACTGGCTCTGGGGTGGACACGGAATAAGGATGCTGTAAGAGAGAGGGGCGAAGGAAGCCGGCGCTGCAGGAGATGGGGCTCGTCCCACTTGGTGCTCCCTGCCCGAGCGTCAGGGCTGGGGCCAAGCGAGGGGCCGAGGAAGGTTTGCACGAACGGAGGCAGAGCCACGGCGTGTTTTGCGGAGAAAGACGCAGCCTGACAAACATCTTTGGCGTCCCCTCTCCCCACAGCCTGCACGCCGCGTCCCTGGCCACCCTCTCCACGCTGCCTTGGCCGGGTGCAATGAAACCTCGGCTGGGGGGTCCTCCTCCACCCAGCCTGGTCTCACCCTCTGCCACAGCAGACCCCCCATGGTCCAGGTGTTTCCCCGGAGAAAACAGGGCAGCAAGACGGAGCGGGGCCCCGGCTGGAGCAGCCGGCTCAAGGGAGAGCAGAGCGTCGGGCTGGAGGCGGCAGTTGCTGCTGAAAGAGGTGCAYGGAGACCTCCGGAGCTGGGCGCGGAGAGATGGGAAAGTCAGCCCAGGGTTCCAGAAAAAGTGACGCGTGAGAGCAGGAGCGCCTCGTACGAACGTGTCTGCCCACGCAGGCTGCCACTCTCTGTAGCTAGCGCTTCACTTACATCGGCTTCGTACAGAACGCGTTTCAAACCACGACTCTGATACGTTCAAAAAGGCAAGCAAAGCCCTCTAAAATGCTATTTTTGTGCACTTACTGAATCCCATTTCCGTTTAAGTGTAAAAAGTCACAAACGATCTAGGCGAATGCAAAATTCATACAGTGTTTAAAGAGCAAGAGCATAAGCTGTAACCTATATGTATTTAAGCAATTATATCCTCTTCCTTAGCAAAGCACTCCATTAACTGCAGAAATTATCTTTTGTCGCCAGTTATTACGTTTTTATGGTTACCAACTAACAGTAATTAAAACAACCTCTTCAAGGAAAAAGAGCTTAAGTATAAATGCAAATAAGACCACGCGGTGGGATTTCAAACGCAGGCTCTTCATTTCCCTTAAAAGCAGAGCTGATTCGACGCCAGCCCAGCCTGCTGCCGTTTTCTCCTTCGCCCAGAGGCGAAAAGCCCCAAGGGGCAGACGAGGCTCCTGGAGCCCTTTGGGTAGCTGCCAGATGCTCCCAGGGATGCCACGGAGCGAACGTCCCTGCCTGTGTGGCTAAGTGGGATGCAGGGACGCAGATCCGGCGTGACGGGGCCACCGCTTGGTGAGCCCAGTCCCGGGTTGATACCTGGCTGGAGGCAGGATCCCGCTGGGCTGCGCTTTGCTGCGGGCTCCCTGCCGCGAGAGGGGCCGATGCCGCCACCATCCCCGTCCCCGGCACGGCAGAGAGCCCGAATGGGCTCTGTCTGCTGCAAGAAGCCCAGGCGTGGGGCGCAGGGACAGCTCGGTCCCTGCCGCCCGTGTGGGGACCACAGTGGAGACTCCCAACCTGCGCGAGCAAGCGGCCGGGTTACCCAATCCTCGGGGAAAACACGGCAGCTGCAGGGCCCGGGGGTAGCAGCCAGCCCCTGCATCCCATCGGCGTTCGAGCAAAGGTTTAAGGCGATTAAGAGCAGGCCAGCGAGCCAGGCAAAGCCCTAACGAACCAGGCAGCGTTAGCAAGAGACGTGGGTCTCTGCAGCAGTCTCTGGGAGCGCTCAGGGCCTCCCGCGTCCCCCGGGCGTCCCGGGCTGTGCCCCGCTGCGCACGCCGCGAAACCAGAGGTGCCGAGCACCCAGCGCGGCCCTGGAAACCGGCCAGGCGCGTTGCAAAGCGAGGGCTGCGCGGGACAGGAACAGAAAGCCGGGCTCCCGACCGGGAAGCTCCCTGCAGCCCCATCGGCAGGTGGCCACGAGCCGAGCACGAGACTCGGCTCGGATTAGACAGGGGGCTCTGCGGAGGGACGGCCCCGCGCCCGGCGGAGGTGGCCTCCCCGGGGCTGCTGTGGGTGCCAGGCCTCAGGCATGACGCCCCACAGAGCGAAAAGGGGAGCCAGGAGGGTGCCAAAGCCACCGCCTCGGCCGGTGGCACTGCCAGTGACATGGGGACCGCCAGCCGCGGGGGCGCAGCCAAGCGAGGGCTGTGCAAGCAGAGACGAGCAGCCCTGGAAACGGTGCCGTAAATCCCCCGCACGGGCTTTTCTGTACCAGGAAAAGCCATAAAACAGCGCAGACATGCCCAAAGCATGCAGCGGTGTGCACGCAGGCGCCTTGCGCCTCGGTGGGGGGATTGAGCTGGGACGGGGAGGCTTCGCCCCGAGGCTGCCGGGAGCACCGGAGGGCCGGGAAGCCGGCCCTTCGCCAGGGCTTTGCAACTCCCGTAAACACAACAACAGCGGGGAGAGCCGGCGTCAGCCAGCCCTGGCCTTGATTACCTYGGCGGGCACAGCTGCAGCGGAGGAAGCGCTCACATCGTTAGGAGAAAATTAATTAGCCAGTTGCCTTAATAGCAGCCCCATGCCAGCAGGGCTCCTAGCCCTCTGAATGCCATCTCCAGCATGGAGCAACCTGGGGGGAGCCTGGACACTGTGAGCCCCCCCGTCCCCAGCAGCCCCTCCTGGTCACAGGCACTGGTGACTTGCAGGCTGTGGGGCTCCAGGGCAGCCCCCTCCTGAGCGGCTCCTCCTCTCCATCCAGAGGGATGGGGCCAAGGGAGCTGAAGGAAGAGAGCGGCTCACCAGGGCTGGGAGGAGAGCCCAGCCGTGCCCGTGACATCCGCACTGGGYGGCAGCTCTGCGTCCCTGTTGAGAGGGGGGGTGACATCCCTCCCCGCACAGGGAAGAGCCAAAGCAAGACCTGGACCCGTTTCCCGCATGGAAAGTAGCTTTGGGAGACCAAAACAACGCAACCGGAGCGCAGAGAACCAGGGCTTGCTATTGCTCCGTGCAAGCCAAGCACGAGCACCTGGGAGCAGCGGGGAGGAGCAGCCGGACAAGACCAGCGTTGCCGCCGGGGACGCGGCCYGAGCGGGGCCGTCAGACACCAGCCGGGCCGCCGCGGCGGTGAGGCGGTGCCGGTGCCCCCGCGGCCGCAGGACACTGCTCGCCTGTGCGCGCGGCCCTGGGCGCCGACAGACGGGGCTTTATGCGCTCGCGCCGCTCCCAGCCCCGCGTCGTCGCCTCCGCTCGGGGAGGCGCAGGCAGCAAAACGCCCAGCCCAAAATTACTCTGGGGCTTTAGTTTTAAGGCTGATGCTGCTGGAGGAAGTGGATTTCCGCAGGCGGCRAAGAAAGGCTGCATTGAGAGGCCGGGGTGGGCTGAGCGCGGGGSCTCAGCGGTGCGGCCGGCCCCTGTGCAAAGCAGGTCCCCGGCTCCGCTCCCGGCGCCGGGGCAGGACCAGGCTCCCCAGCACCCGCGTACTGGGCTGCSCATGGGAACTACTGGGGTGTTGTGGGAGGGGGGTCCTCAGCTGCTCAGAAATGATTTGCAAACGGGCTGTGCTTTAGCAAGTGGTTTAGTCTCCTCCAGGCTGGTCTGCAGGGACCCCGTGCTCCCAGCCTAAAATGGGGGGGCTGCTCCCTGCAAAGTCCAGCTTTCAGCTCACCTGCACCCCGGGCAGCAGCCCCAGCTTTACTGCAGCGCCCGCAGCATCAGCTCTGAGCTGCCTTCAGCTATGGGACCTCCCGGAAGATTCAGCTTTTGGGGAAGAGCTGGCCTGAATACTATCACCAGGGTTCAAGGGGTCTGTAGGAAAATTAGCTCAGTTTCCAAAGAAAGAAGAGCGTGCATGTTCCTCAAGAAGCTCCTCAGCCCATTGGCTTATGTCAGCCAAGTCTGATGGAGAAGCAGAAGTCTAGAAACACTGCGTCCCTATCGGTTTAGGGATGCTGGTGGCCTAGGGGACCCAGCAGTACCCTCTGGGGGAAAGGCACATGTGAACCCAACCCTTTYAATGAGAATCCCCCTGACACAGAGCCTCGGGAAGCCCCGCCGCAGGCAGAGTTGAGCTGGGGGCAGGGGGTCATCTTGGGTTAGGGGGATAATTAAAAAAATCAGGCCCTGGACAAGCAGAGAGATTGAGATTTCTGTGGCTTCCCCCTGTCCTGGACTGACCCTGGTGCCTGTCTGCAGCAAACCCGGATGGGGAGCAGGGCCAGGCGCTGCTGGACAGAGGGGTCTGAAGGGGATCAGTGCTGGGAGCAGGGCAGAAACCAGCCTGCGGTGCTGGGAGCTGYTGGTGAGGAGCCCAGTTTGGCTGGGGGCCGTTGACTTTGGGCCCAATCTCCAAGCAAAGTCTTCCCTGCACACTGTCATTGCCCTGCCTGGATTCTCAAGTGTCTCATTAAGGGTTGTGCTCACCACTTGGAGCTTCTTTATTGGCAGCATCTCTTCCCGGCCACCTGTTTTCACAAAACATGTAGAAATGTGCTTTCTCACCTCTGGCTGTGATTACCCAGCAGCAGATGCAACAGCCACGAGGACAAGGGAAGGCAAACTGTGCAGGTGCCCTTTCCTGAGGCCACCGAGGGAAGTTGAGATGGGGACACTAAGCTTGAAAGATCCCAGGTAAAGTCCAGCACAACTTTAGTTTTGGCATCTCCTGGCAGCCTGAGCATCAGACTCTGCAGCAGGAGGGCTCCTACGAGCCAGCGGAGGACGCCAGCTCCCCTGGGGTACCCTGCCGTGCTGGGGCCCAACAGCGTGGGGAAAAGGGGCAGGAAATACCCCAAGACACGGGTGCTCCCTGGCCAGCAGCAGCCCTCGACTCCTGCTGCTTCTCAGCTGATGGAAATCCCGAGTTGTACGCTGCAAACCACCCTCTGCCAGCGGTTAGTAGCCTCCCCGCACCCGGCACTGCAGGAGAGCACAGCTGCCCGTGTGCAGCGAGCGCAGGCGTTACCCAGGGCTTTGCTCACGTAAAAGGGGGCTGCCCCACGGCTGTTTCCTCAAACCTCAAACCCGGCCAAACCGCATCCAGCACACGAAACCTCAGCCCKAGCGCCTGCTCTTGCTGCTCCGCTCGGCGCCGCGCGCCTGTACAAACGCGCCTACGCTGGGGTTTTGCCAGCCCAGGCAGCTACGAGGGACAGTTTCCATGCGTCACCCCTCCGTTCCTTACTGCTACTGGTGCCGCGCTATGACCTGCCATGGGGGTTTTCTCAGCTGCAAAGCAAGAGGAACACATTTGCTTCCCAAATCCCTAAATATCAGCTCGTGACTCCCAGGGTGACGGAGGATGGTGGTCACCCTCGTGCCTCAGGCCCTACAGCATGCCTGGGAGCAGGYGAGGTGTTGGCAGATGGGCTGTCAGTGCGAGGTGTCGGTGGACGGGCCGCCAGCGCGATGGCGCAAACTGCATCTCCCTGCCTGGGAACACGCTGCCCGCAGAGCCAAGCCGGACCTGCCGAAATACAGACTGGGAGCAGCCTCTGSGACACGGGGTCTGGGCCCTGCTTGTCCCAGACACCTCTCCCGCAGTTTTGGGAGATGCATGGCGGGACGCGCGCCCCGTGCTCGCGGGCAGGGAGCCGGCAGAGCRTGGGCCGGCGCTTCGCCCTGGGGATGCCCGTGACCACCGGGGAGCTGCAGAGTGGGAGCCGGGGAGGATTCACGCGCATCCAAGGGGCGCGGGAACGAGCCGGGGGACGAGCGCCTCTGCGCCCCGGGCCGGCCGGGCCTCCCATCTGACGAAGCGGCAGCTAGAGCTCGTCCCCTCGAGCGGCCACCCGCGACGACGCCCGCGGGAAGGGGGCCGGGAGCCCGGGGCTCGGCCAGCAGCGGGGCGAGCGGAGCCTGAAGACGCCTTCTATGGGCAAGGCCGCGGCAGGCGGCGTCGGCGCTGCCCCGGCGGAG
>NW_020450982.1:5262170-5372787 GCF_003343035.1 Apteryx rowi
CCCGCCCCGCCCCGGGCACCCCCGGCCGGTGCTGAGCTCCCTGGGTCCGGCCCCGCATCGTCCCGGGCACCCCCGGGCCGGTCCTGCTCCACGTCTGACATCCACTGTCCGATCCGTCACTGTCCCGGGCACCCCGGGTCTGGCCCCGGCACCCCTGCTCCAGTCCCGCACTGTCTGCAGCACCCCTAGTCTGGTCCCGGACACCCCATGTCCAGTCCCTCACCACCCCCAGCCCCCCTGGTCTCGTCCCTCACTGCCTCTGGCATCCCCAGTCCTGTCCCGCACCCCCCAGTGCCCCCAGTCCTGTCCCGTACGCCCCTGATCCAGCCCCGCACACACTCTGGTCCTGCCCCCCCGAGGCAGCTGGCACCCCCAGCAAACCCCGCTGGACCCCCCGGCTCTGCCCCTCCAGCCCCCCCAGCCTGCAGCGTGTCTGCACACAGCCCCCCTTACAGGGATGGGGCCGGGCGGCAAGGCCCGCCGTGGGGCATCGCCCTGGGTCGCCCCACACTGCCAGGCACTCAAGACCCCGCAACTGGTCTCTTAGGGCATCTCGCCGTGGACCCAGGGGCGCCGCCTTGCCCTGGGCCTGAGCCAAGCTCCCGCGGGGCTGGCCAGCCCTGCGCAGGCACTGCGAGGGCCGAGCCATTTCCCCAGGAGATGGTTCCCGGGTGAGGGAAAGTCCGGCCTGGCTGCAAACCCAGACAGCCCCTACACAAGCCTCTCCATCCTTCAGAAAACCTGACCGCTCTCTTCTGGTTGGTATTTCCAAAGAAGAAACCCATTAGGAAGCTGGCAGGGCTGGGCCAAGGCACCCCATGCCTCAGGCTGTTCTCAGGAAGGACCAAAAATCCCCTTGCAAACCCCTTGGCTGCACTGCTTCCCCTCCGAGCCCGGCCCCGGCCCCGCTGAGGGGCTGAGGAGGCACCCGTGGAGCCCCAGCCCAAGGCACCGTCCCTACTGATCCTCCTTCTGGCTGCTCTGGCAGAGCTGGGACCGTGTGTCCCTTCCTCCGTCCTGATACCGCAGCAGCACGGGCCAGAGGAGGAAGGCGAAAATAGGTATTTTTGTGCCCCACGAGGTCGTGCCTTCCTTCTTTAACACGGGGCAGCTCCTCGGTAGCTCCCACCCCGAGTTCTGACACAAGCAGCAGAAAACAGGTTTGATCAGCCTGTACCGATGCAGAACTGATCACAGTCTTTTATCAGCTCTTTGAAAAAAATCTGTTGAATCTCACCTCCTCCTTGGAAATGTGTTTCCCGCTGCTTGCTGCTTGCTGCCACCCAAACTGTGGCAGTGCCTTTTTCCCATTCAAGCAGAAGTAACCGGACTTTTACAAATTTCCTGTTTCTTCAGGGAATTATTTTAAGCATATTTACAACTTGTTTGGAAGTTGTAAGAGCCTTATGCTCCCCATAGACCCCGCGGAGCTATGCAGTGGAGCAAAATCTCCTCCAAGCCAGACAGGCTGGTGCTGTCGGCACAGCAGCGTGCAGCACCCAGCCTGGCGCCTCGGGATGTCTGGGATGCTGCCGCCTCTCATCAGCGAGAGAACAGGGCATTTCCAGTCCTCCCGGGCACGTGTCCCTGGGGGGAGGACACGAACGCTTGGGGGATGTCGGCACAGCTGGCTTGGAGCAGGGTTCACATGCGTGTCTAACGCCCATGAGCTTCTGACTCACGTCCCTTCTCCGGTCTCCCTCGGGAGACTCCAAAGCTAATATCCGTCTCAGCTGGCTTATAGATAGCGGCTCTCAGTTGTCAAGGTTACTGGTCCCTCTGCTTTAATTAAGCATATATTTATGGTACAGTGTATTTTCAACAGCTGGGGGCCAAGGAGAGCACTGGCCTGGTGTTCCCCGCAGGGGGTTGTAAGCGCGGGGATAAACCTGTGCCGAGGAGCCCCCCTGCAGGTCGCTGCTATTACTTTAGCTGATCTCGGAGCTATTCATTAGGATTATGATTAACACGCGACCAGGGCACCTTTGGCTCCTCGCAGCACGGAAGGGGCTGCTGGGAGCGAGAGAAGTGGCTGCACCGGTGCGACAACATCTCTGCGGTGACACTGCCGCCCTCCCACCCTGGAGAAGGGAACAAAAATATCGACCGCGCGCTTCTTAACGTCCCGCTGGTGCACTGCCGCTCTGTTGTGAAGCGACGAAAAATGTTCCCCGTAGGTACTAGACAGCAGCTCAGCATATCCGTGTGGAGTGTACAGAGGCTCGGACTTGCTAAGGGGGTAGTTGCTCTGAGCCGTTCGCAGGGGGGACAAAACCCCCCTTGCAAAGCCTGCCTAGCACATAGCCCAGGCAGATACAGGGAATGAAGAGAGCTGAGGGCTTCCTGTGATAATTTCGGAAGAAAGTTTTGTGCTCAGAAATCACAGCATTGGCTTCTGGCCGTGCCACGCTCCCTTTTGCTGTGGCTTTATTTAGCTCCTGTCCTTTCGTTTCTGGCTGGCGGCCAACGCACAGAGCAGGCCAGAGAAGACAGAGTTGATTTTGCTAATTTAGTAGAAAGAAGTAGATAATAGAAAACAAGTGAGTGGAAAATAGTGGCAGCGAAAGGGCCGGGGGAAGAAAGGGCATAGGTAGGAGGAAAGGAGGTGTGAGCTCTGGGAGAGGCGTGAGCTCAGCGGTCGGGTTGCGTGTCCCAGCCCGGGCTGCCGGCACCGGCTGAGCGTCCCCCGGTGTCGAGCAGAGCAGCGGCGCAGGGTCTGATCCCACCGCCACCGCGACCCCAAGCAGCCCATGTGCAAGCGGTCATTTCTGTCAGGTGACCAGCAGGCGAGTGATGTCAGCAGCGTGAGCCGTGCTGCTCGCCTGGCACCGACCCGCTGCAGCAAGCGCCTGGGGGAGACGGCCGGCAGCTATCGCCAGCGCTGCTGAGACCTGAGTGCTCCATGGCTCAGGCAAATCATCCCATCTCCTGTGCTTTGGCCTCTCTGTCCTCCTCCCTTTTCTGCAGGGCACCTGGAGCGCCACCGAGGAACATCTCGTGCTGCCCTCGCAGAGCCCGTATCCAGGAGGGCTCAGCGGGTCCCAGCCTGCCTCGAGCTGCATTGCACACCTGCTTTTTTGGGATGGCTGAGCAAGGTCGCAGTTAGTCATAGGGCAGATGGGCCAAAATATGCCCCCCGGGGTGGGTGCGCTCTCATGCTCCGGAGGCACTTCCGCTGCGGAGTTGCGAGAGGGATTGCTCTCTAAGGGAAGCAAATCTGCAGCCACGGCAGAAGGGAGGTAGCCAGCTGACAAGAGCAGAAGAGAGAAACCAAAGTGAGTCTCTTTTATCCCCCAAGGTTGAAACATCAGATAAACGCTTTTTTTTTTAATCAAAGGCAAATTAAATCCCAAAAGTCAGTGTCAAGAAAACGGAATTCATCAAGGAAAAGAAGACGCTACTGGTGACTTGCAGGCTGATAGAGGGAGCATTTGCTCAGCAGTTTCCTGGGATATTACATCTCCTCCATCGCCCCTCCAATGCAAAGAGCACTGTCATTCATCTATTTTTAATACCAGTGACGCAGGCAGTGAACCCAACTTCAAGGCTTCGAGTTTGTCTTCTTCCCCCTGTGTATCTGTCCTGACTCATCTTCCTCCCCAAGGGCCCTTCATAGCTTTGTAACCCAGGCAAGGAAGAAAGGAAAACAAAACTGTTGAAATAAAACAGATCAGACAGCAAAGCTTCAAAGCTGGAGAACCCTTCCTGGAGAGGAATAATAAACACTGGGACTTTGCTGTCTCAGGGAGCCAGGGAAAACTAAGCGAGTGGGAGACCTGAGCAGGGACCTGGGCAGGAACCAAGCACATGTCTGTCTTGAAGCTCTGCAGAAAGCCCGGGCAGGAGGACGCAAGGGCAGAGCAGAGCTGCCTTTGGGAGCCTGCCACAGTTCAAGCCAGTGCAAGTCCGTATTTCTGTACTCTGGTGGGTGCTATTGTGAATACAGCTTTGTCAGATGTTTGAGGTTCTTCCCCTGAAAAATTGATATTTTGGCATCAGACAGCCCCAAAGCTTAGGGGCTGCTGAGGGGAGCCATGCCCTGGGCCTGCCCCGGGTGCAGGGGTCTCACCTGAGCTCACCAGGGAGATGGGTGCATGGTGGGGGCTAGCTCTGACACACTCTCCCTGGGGCTGAAGCCACCCAGGCATGGTAGCGCAGGTTGGTCTTGGCTCATCCACTGCCTTGGGTGCTTGCACGGTCTCTTGGCCAGGGAGTGCTGCAGAGCAGGCTGGTGGAGGCCGGCCGGCCCTGTGCCACTCCATGCCAGTGGTACCGCCAGCACCTTGGCTATGTTGACTCTACAGCACCGTCACTGTGGGGCCTGCAGTGTGGACAGGCTCTGAATCAGAGCCAAGACAGCAGATGGCCGTGACGAGCAGGCAGGGGAGCACAGGACTGCGGCACTGGTCACAGCATGGCAGCTTTTTAAATGGGAATATCCATCTGTCCCAGCGCAAGCTCCCTTTGGTTCCCAAGGCAGGGTGTCTCGCACTGCTGCCAGCCTTGTGCGTGGGCTCTGTCTGGCCTCGTGCAGGAGGAACCTTGGAAGATGCTCTAACAAATCCTGAGGTAGCCAGGACTTGTGCAGAGCGTCCCAGGTTTGGGCTGATGCTGCAGCATGGTTTTGTGCACAAGGACACCCTGGTTGCCTTGTCGGCACCGGTGGTGAGACAGTGATTGCCGTTGTTCTTATCCACATGCATTTAAGTCTTCGTCCAGAGGAGAGCGTGCAAGCAGCCCCCTGCAGAGCCCTCCTTGCGGCCAGAAGGGTGGTTACGACTTGACAAGGAGGACGCAGTGCAAGTGTGGCACTGGCTGCATTTTCCCCTGCTCAGAGCAGAGGGAAATGTCTGCTCATCCATGAGCAAACCTCATCTCAATCTGCAAAGGCTATTGGCAAGACTGACCAAGGGAGGCATGGGCAGGAAGACAGTTCTCCGGGGGGAGGGGGGTGGTGGTGCAAAAAGATGCTTTTTGAAAACTAAGGGGTTTGAAAGCCTAAAAGGATCATTTTTTGTGGCTGTCCTATTTAATACCTGCCCTGGGCAGGGGTTAGGGAAGGGACAGTGCTGACATTAGACAGGAGGCAAATTCCAGACAGTCCCTCTGGGAGGTTGCTGCAAATGAGCACAGAGGTTTGTGACACTGTCTGCTGTGTTGTGGCAGCAGGACACCACCAGAAAAGATGCTGTCATTGCGAGAAGCCATGACTTACACTCGCAGAGCTCATGGCCAAAAGGGGCCATTGTGGTCACCTGCTCTGCCCTCCTGAATAACACAGCCATGAGTTTAGCCAGATGTTCCTATCCTGAGACCATCTGCTTGAACTTGCTAAGCAACCTCAGAGTAAGCTACCTCCCTTACTGTTGAAAATGTGTCCCTTATTTCCAACTTTAACTTTTCCAGCTTCAGTTTCCAGTCACTGGAGCTGACTTGGTCTTTGACTACAAGATGGGAAGAGCCCTCTGTAATAAGAAGCTGTTTCTCCACAGAGGTGCTTGTAAATATATGGTCAGTCTTCACTGTGGAAAGTTTCTTTGGTCTTTTGTTACCGGACCCCATTTTTCAGATCACAGATCTTCCTTCTCTGACCCCATTCCCTCTGCGAAGGGTACGACTAGCCCAGACCTCACCTCTAACATCCTCACTGAGGAACTCCAGAGGAGGCTTCTCAGCCCAAAAGGCTTTGCTGGGGCAGAGCACAGGCCACTCAGTGACACCCTCACACGCTGCAGTGCCATAGTCACTCCTGCCCTGGGCCACCACCTAAGCCTGAACCCTGCTGGATGGTGGGTCACAGATGGGGCTGATGAGCTGTGTGTCCTGCCTGGCATCCTGGAGTGCAAGAGGGGACTCTCAGGACCTCTCTGCCCAAGATCTGTGCCTGCCTGCAGGGAGAGTCAGGCAGGCCCACGCAGGTGAGTGTGGGTCATTTCACATTTGATAGTAGCGCTGCTTAAAGGAGCTTAAGCAAACCTCTCCCGACTCCCTTCCTCCCTGTCCTCCACCTTCTGGCACAGAGAACTCATACACATTCGAAAGAAACAGAACAACCCCTTTTTCCCCCAGGGTTTTTCATCAGCATCGGGTCCCCAGTCCATGTCTCCATGCAGCCACACACGCAGTGGCAAGAGGAAGGGAGAGGAGGAAGGCAGGGGTGGTTTCAAGAGGCAGCGAAATGTTCCTGTTGACACAGCTGCAAGGCAAAGGTGCGTGGCTTGGCAGACCGGTGATGGCTTTACTCCCGCTACATACTGTAGCGTTATCATCTCCCTACATAGGTTGGTGTTCGCCTCCCTGATACACCTATCTTACCTGCTTCCTTTAATTTTTGTGTGTTCACAGAGTTTTTCTCCTTGAGAATGAGAAATCTTCCAACCTTCTCTGCCTCTGGGGCATTTCCAAAGCCCAGAGGAAGGGAATTCCCCCTCCTGCCTGCTATCACCCGAGCTCTCTCATGTCTATTTTTATTGCCACCCTGTGAGTTTAGCTTTGGCTGCTCTTTTGTCAAACCAGTTACTCTTAAAAAGCCAAAGTGATCTGTCTGGGGAAGAGAAACAGACTGATAGCACAAATGAACAAACCGCAAGCCACAGAACTGTTTTTTGGAGCAGCTGATCTTTGCATAGGGCAGCCAGCTCACCGGCAGCTGGAGGAGCGGGGAATACCCGCCGTGAGCAGAGCTTCCTGCAGAGGTATTTACAGGATGCCTGGCTCTTCTTGAATGCAAGAGACTTCTGCAAGACTTTTCCTTTGATATGTCTCTTTGATGAGTCTTTCAATACAACATTAACTTTTCTCTCTCCAGGAAACACAGGAAAGCTATAAAAGCTACTCATCTTCTGCACATTTTAAGGCCACAGATTTGCTAGGGTATTTCTGCCAGCTGTAAGGAGGGACAAGGGGACTTTCTCAGACAGAGGTTCTGCTGTTGATGTACATACACATGCGGTCACCAGCAAAACCCACTTTCTTCCGCTTTCAAAACACAGGCCTTCAGCCTTTGAGATAAAGCAGTAGGAAGTCTTGTAAGACTATCCTATCTCCAAAGCCCTCTCAAAATAGGCATCATTTATGGCATAATTCTAATCATGAGACCCCCATGCAATAGGTATATGAAATATATTACGAGTGTTTCCAAATGAAAGTTAATTTTACTGAATCATACTGGCATATTTTAATGATGTTACTTTGTACCAGCAGATGGGGTGAATGCTTGTTCCTGGATATTACCAATAAGAAACTTGTGGACAAAAAGCAAAGATAACTTACATCTTTGCTGAAAAACAAAAAAGAGGTGAAATTTATGATGGGGAATTGGGGAAAGATAATTCATTTACTTTAGTACTGAGAATAGTCCCCCAAAAGAGAAATATTAAACATCTGCCACCAGATGTCATCATGAAGCTGATGAATAACTTCTAAAACATTAGGGACAAAGGGCACTGGGGAAATAGTGAGAGAAAACTAGAACGCACTGGGGTTTCTTTAACTGGGTACAAAGCAGCAGGGATTACTGTACTGTGGCATAGTGAATGTCCATGGAGACTCTGGGATATTTCAGATTTTGCTTTGTACAGTCTTTGCAACTTGCATGGGTAAGTTCAAGCCAAATGTAAACCACTAAAATTTAACTTCACAAAATATAACTTTTTAATTATAAAAGAAGTTTAGTCTTGACGTAAAGTCCCATTCTGGAGCTCAGTTATGGTTGAATGTTAGCAGAAGACACTGACAGATCTGAGTAGCTCCATCTGCTTAATCATACATTCAAGTATGATGGATAAGATAATCATTGTTTAATGGCTTAATTACAAAAGCTTCATTGCATCCTATGTATGAGCTGTCATTAGAATAGATATTTGCATATGGGTGATATTTAGCATTTGGGAGTGTGGGAAAGTCATTGTTAGTGAAGGAAACCCAAAAGGAAAATGAAGAAAACAGAACAATTTTTTCTTGCCACACAAAGCACTTTTAAGCTGCTACTGTTGCAGGGCCATTATATCTTTGCAGATAAATTTATACAGAAAGTCCCACTATAAACTTGGGTGACATTCTGAAACTAAATTCAATCAATAAATTACAGATTAGAGATTTTAATCCACCTCTAAGTGTAAATCTCTATTCAATATTATCTGTGGAGTTGGTGCTCATGCTTCCAACATGAAAGTCCATCAAGCACATTTTGGACTAAGTTAGAAAGATTAGGTGAAAAATTAATGATGAGAAACAGTACAGAGAAAACATAATATATTACTAATACAGTATGGCAAGGTTGAGTGATGTGTTCTTGCCTGAAACCTTTTTAGCTATAACTTTAGCAGTTTTAAATGTTTGTGATTCAGTTTTTCAATCCAAGACTCTACAGCAGATGAACCTTGGTTTTTTTTAAAAGAGCTTCAGTAGAAATAGCTCAGCCATTGCCAAGGATGAGATCAGGGAAAAAAATCCATCCCTTGCCAATGTAAAACAAAACCAACCCCCCCCCCCCCCCCCACAACTACTTAATGAGATGCTCTATCCCTTCACGCTTTGGAATGGATGCTTTAAGTTTGGCAGTAAAAAAGTAACTTTTCTGTACCTGTTACAAGCTGCCTAAATGTGGATAAGTTATAAACCTTTGAAAAATAACGGGTTGTATGCAATAATCACAGAATTATAGTTTGGGAGCGAAAACCTCAGAAAATTTGAGATTGATTAAGCAGGCTACAGCCAGGTGCTCTAGGGGCTGAGCAGGATTTTCTGTGCAGCATGCAGAGAGGGCTTAGTTTTCTGCTTTGACTGATACCATGACTAGGATGCAGGCAGCTAGAAGAAGAAAGAAGGCAGCTAGAGAAGAAGAAAACAGCCCAAGTAATGTACTGAAGTCCAGAGAACTGGAGGGAGGAAGGGATCAGAACAGAGAAGCTGCAGCAAAGCCAGAGTCCTGTGGGAAAGTCCCTGTCCTATGGGGACATGTAATTAAAGGTAATAACAGAAGAGATACAGCCAAGAAGCCTAACTATGGTCACATGGTTAAAAACTGGCATTCCCTAAATCTTGTATAAATTCCTGTTAGTGCAAACGGGTAAAGCTCAATGTTACAACTTGTAGCGCTAGTTAGTTTTTTAAACTAAGACCTAGCAAAACCTGTTGCATAGATGTTAAAGCAAATGCTGGACCAAGGTTTAATAAGGAGTCCCACTGAGCAGTAGCCAACATCTCTCACATAGGACACGGGGTTATTCTTACCCGATGGACATTTTAGTTATAAAATATATTTAGGTAGTATTTACATATTTATTTTATTTGTTCACCAAGAGCCGCACAAGCATATAATCGACCACTCACCCACCACGCTTGGGTGCGGCAAGCTCTCCCCTCTCCCCTTCCCGTTCCCCACCTGAGGGGGCTTCTTCCCTTCTGACCAGCACCGCGCCCGCACCACCAACACGGTGTCTGACCCCGAGAGCTCCCCCCCCCCCCCCCCCCCCCCCCCCCCCCCCGGGTGTCCCCCCCCAGGGACCCCCCCCCCCCCCCCGACGTCCACCCCGAGCTGCCTTTCTGAGGACGCGGTAGGTACCCCCACAATTTAACGGGCAGCGGGCGGCAGCCGGCGCCGGGGAGGCTGCGCACCCCCTCAGGGCCCCCCAGCCGCGGCGACAACGGCCGGCGGCCGCCGCGGCCATGGCCCCCCGGCCCGGCCCGGCCCGCCCCGCGCGGGGCCTGCTGGGAGGCGCAGAGCCCGCTCGCTCCTCGCCCTCCGCTGCTCCCGCTCCGGTCGCGGGGCCAATCCCGCTGACAGCTTCCCGCCCACCGCTCCTGTAAGCACGCGATGACTGGCTCTCTCACCCTTCCGTCACAAAGCAAAGCTCACTCTTACTGGCTGAATCTCTTATTTACAACCCGCCCTCAAAGGTTGACCAATGAGAGAGAGGCGCCCTTAGCAACGCCCCTCTCTGTTTCCTGTCACTATTGCCCCGGGAGTTGTTGTCTCTGTTTCGGTTGGCCAAACCTCCTGCCTCTCAAGTCGCTCTCGACCAATTACAAAGGGGAGCACTCACGTGTACTACCAGCGAGGCCCGCCACCTGAGCCCCCCTCCTCGATTGGGCGAGCGCCTCCGTCCATCTAACCCGCCAGCGATGCCGATTGGCTGCTGGGCCGAGCTGCTCTCCGGGTACCGCCCCCGGGCGCCGCGGGCGGCCCAGTGGCGGCGGCGCTGGCAGCGGGGGCGGGCGCGCGAGGCGGAGGCGGGGGCCGAGGCCGAGGGAGGAGGAGCCGCGGCGATCACGGCCCCGGGCCCCGCAGCTGGGCTCCCTCCTCACATGGGGCCCCCTCGCTTGCCGCAGCGGCGGCGCGGACCCTCGCCGGGGTGCTGAGGGGCCGGGGGCGGCGAGCGGGGTATGCGGCCATGAGAGCCCGCGTCGCCCGCGGGCCCTGCTGGCGCCGCCGCTCAGGTAACGGCCGGCGCGCGCGGGGGGTGGGGGGCGCGCGGGGCGGGGGAGGTGTGCAGAGGGCGGGGGCGAGGGGGAAGGTGCCTGCAGTCCGTGCGGCTGAAACGCTCTGGGGGGCGRGGGGGGGGGCTCCCCTTGAGGGTTTGAGGGAGGAGGGAGGCATCCCCCTGATGGGGTAGGGGAGGAGGGGGCCGCTCCGGGGAAGTGCGGAGGGGAAGAGGCAGCGAGCGGGACCCGCTGCCCCACTGGCTCTGCGCAGAGGGTGGTGATGGATTTCGCTTAACAGGTGCACGGAGGGGCTGCGTCCGCCGTGCCGGCGGCGGGGGGGGGATCTGTAGGGGAGCGGGTGCTGCAGGGCGGCCGAGCATTGCAGTGCGAGCCGGCTGCGGGAGCCCCTGCTCGCATCCCGGGGCAAAGATCTTCCTGAGCAGGACAAGGATCTTTGCCCCACCGCGTGGGGATTGAAAGTGGTCACTTTGCCAAGAGGTGTGAGAACTTGGCTCAGGTTTTACTATTTTAAGCGCTGCACTGTAAGAGTACGTGAATCACGCGTTAATGACAGGCTTGGCTGTCAGGTATATGTGCACATATGTTTGTTTTATGGCTTTGAGATGAAAGGTGCTTTATAAATGGAGGCGATTGCTCTTAATATTGCATTCCATTGAGGGTGGGAACTGTATTTGCTTTTAAGTGTGGAGGACTTTCCAGTTGGATACTCTGTTATGTACCTTGAGAGTTAAAGGCTAAAATTTTGAGTACTGAACTGAATTTTATTTAAGTTTAGACCTTTCTGTTTCTCATCCTAAAAAAGATTTTCCAGCTAATTTTTTAGGCTAATTTGTGAGTAGCCTTTATGCTATAGCCGAAATGATTTTTTTTTTTTAAGCCGAGGTCAGAGTTTAACATATTTTATTGTCTGCAAAATCAACAGACTTACAGTTCTATGGACTTAATTGGGCAGTGGAATTTACAGGCTAAGATAAGATGTTTTATGAGAAACTCCAATATGCCCAGTGGATTAGCCATAAACCTTTCCATTAAGTCATCATCTTTGGAAATTTTTGTTGCATACCTTATCCTGATAGGCCAATAAAAATGTCATTTTCTCTGACTCTTGTAAAAGCACGCTCTATAACTGTAGACATGTCTGTATACTTCCATTATGCATTTTGTTTTGTCACCATGTAAAACCTGTATGCAAAACACAATTAGCTTGAACTGAAGGCAGATGGGTCTCTTCCCCCAACCTGGTGGCCAGCGTGTGCTGTTCTGTGCATTTTTTTGCTTGTGCCACAGGAATATATTCTGTTCTGTTTTGCTAGGATGAACAGCTGGCAGTGGGAGCAGAGTTGGAGATAAGCATGGAGCAATCCTTGCTTCAGTGCTTAATGTTTTTGTGACTGTGAAAGGAGAAAGTTGGCCCAAATGAGATATTCTTAGTGGTATATGCCTCTTGTAACCTAACTATACCCTCTGATTCTATACATCTGCTTTTGTCATTGTAATTCTTTTTGTAAATTATTTCACAAATTCATGAAAGAATTGCAAGGTTAAAGAAGGGGACCGTTGCTTCTGTGCCTGTGCAGAAAATAACGAAGCTTGTGGTTCACTTGCATAAGAGGTTTCCTTTCTGTATTCTTCCTGTAGCCAAGAACCATGCATTTGCACAGGAGCAAAGCTTTTATTGTATCTTTGCAGCATGGTACTTTGCAGCCTGTCCCAAAAATAGGTGTTCTTCTAAGCAAGATCAAAAAATGGTCAACATTCATAATTTTGTAACCTTTTTTGCTGCTTATTAGTTTTTTAATGTATTAATTTGAAGTTGTGCGTTTATCAGTAGGTACATCTAATAATTGGCCACTGTATCCCACTGGCCCCATCTGTTGTCTGTTGCCAAGTCCTCTTTGGTTATGTCTGACTTAGATAGTAAGCTTCTTTTCGTATGGCTCTGTCACTTTCTCTTAAGTTGAACACACGTACGCTAGTGGCTAAGCCACTTTCTTATTTGATTGTTCCACTGGTTGCACTGGAGAACTGTAATTGCTTTTGCAACCAGGAGGGGAGTTGGTTGAAATAACTTTGCTTTTGAAAGCCAACTTCATGTGCTCCAGCTCTGTGGCTCACACAAACTGTGAGGTATGTATTTCTCCTTGGTACCCAGGGTGCTTCAGATTGCTATTCAAACAAAGCTCCTTCCAGCACACGCCAATGTTTCCAATACCTTAGTAACAACAAACTTAGGAAGCCCTGTTCTCGCTTCACAAATTCATAAATAAATTAGAACAGTTACTGTTCTCCTTGGGTATCAGGTACCTGAAGTAAAAAACACTTAAATATGGACTGGGGTTTCAACCATAGTTTAATGGTGGCTTATAGCATGTCTCTTAAATGTTTGTGGAGATGACAGTTTTAGCTGAAAAGTACAAATGTTGACTGTCATGTATGATTTTATAATGTAAGATAGTGTCCAAGAGAGGTCAGTCAGGTATGAAATGCAGTCTACTTATTTTAATTTAATCCCTTTTTCATCCATTCCTGTTCTCTTTTGTTGCCTTTGCTATCCTGGATTGTCTCACTGGCTGCATCAAAAAAACTGTAAGTTGCTCCCTGTCTCCTGTGAGGAAGCCCCCAATGCAAATAGAGCTATCGCCCCTCAGACATAAACCCTGGTGAAAGGTTGAGGGGGAATTCCTTGATTATTGGGATGTTACAACACCTCTTGATATTGAAAGGCTTTCACTCCCTTTGCTTTTTCTCAAGAGCTAAGCAAACATCAGTGCACTGAAACCTGGAAGGCATGAGCTGCTTCTCAGTGTCTTTACTGAGCCCTATAGAAGACCAGTGTTTTCTGGATGGCTTGCAAATTTCTTATTTTGGCAGGCAAACATAATATATTTAAATTACCCATTTGAAGCAGCAGCTATATGTTGTACATGATTTACTTTAGTTTATTTGACTTTAGCCTAGTAACAAAGCAATGTCATGCTATGGATTGAAATCACTACAGGCAGGTTAGGGGACAAATGAATTTTTGCAGGGACTTTTTTTAGGATCACTTTTGTGTTGTATTTGGACCCTAGAAATTGTTGGCATAAAGATCAAGTGTTTTTTATCTGCAGTTATATTTGCCTTCTAAGCACGTGCCAGACTTTAAAACTACTTGTATCAGGTATAGGCATAAACCTGCAATCTCGGCCCTGAGTCTCAGGTTCTGCAGCATAATGGCTAGTCTCTTCTATTGGGATCAAACTTGGCTTAATTTACAAAATAAATGAGTTGTTTGTTTCAGCATAGCTTCTTCTGGAGGTTTGTTCGCACGGGTAGTACAAAACTACCATGCAGGTTAGCAAACTCCCAGTTTCTGTGCTGGAGTAGCAGGGGTAATGCAAGCCTCTTAAGAGGAACATTAGCCCTAGCTGTGGGAATTTACGCTGAGATAACACTGACCGGAGCTTGGAATTGTCTGCTACAGGGGTGATGAAATTATGAAATTGAAGCAAAAAGTTACCTAAATGAAAAGTGTCTTTTAATTTTTTAATTTTTTATTTTTTTTACATTTGAGTGTAGTACAATAACTAAGACTGTAAACTGGACTCTAGGACTTCTCGCATTATAAGCAGAAAGACTGCAGTATGAGCTGGGCCGAGAGTAGTGCAAACTCTGGTGCTTGTCGCTACCTTGTCTGTGTGAAAGTATGTAGTATTATCTTTCTCCCAAAGGCTGGAAGCTAAATTACAAACAAACAGGGTAACTTTCCTCTGTTAGGAAAGTTGACAGTAGCAGTTCCACAAAATTGTGGAACACCTGGTTTTCTTTACCTATTTAGTTTGATTTCTTGTGTTTCAATCCCAAACACTTGTGCCCCCTCTTCGTCCCCCCCCCCCCCCAACTCCAGGCTAATTGCTTCAAAGTCAATTCAGTCCTTGAAAGATTTTGTTCTTTAGATTCCTTTGAAGCTTTTCTGAATTTTGCACATTACTGCAGGGAACACTAGCTTCTTTCTTTTTTTTTTGTTACAACTTTGAGTGACACCTGCCAGGGCGATTCCTCAATGTTTTTGTAGCAGTGGGTTTTGAAGCTACATCAGGCTGTGAGTTTAAACAGTTAACTCTTGGCAAATGTCTTATGTCAAAGCTTTGGCATCTTGTTCTTTAGAAAACCTTTTCAAATTAATAACATGCATCCACCAGATTTATTGCTTTCCAGGCTGAATGCCTAGCGACAGTCTTCTGTGTCTAAAAGTGGTTGTTATTGTTGTTGTTAAGGCCATCTTTAAGGAAATTGTGAGTTTGACTTTTGAGTGCAAATATGCACGTATTATAAAGATACTGGGGAGAGAAAAATAGCTTTAGTAATGTATTGAAATGGATTTGGAAGGATCTTGTTTTATGCCCCGGGGTATGGAAAGGATGCTGTTAAAGCTGAGAAGCCTAACCCATTTTTTTTTAATCTACAAAGAGTACAGAAATATTGAATACTGGCTAGTATATCTTGTTAGTTTTGCATTGGTGTGGGATATAACTTTATGTGATATTGTGGGTTTTCCATCTTTAAATATTTTTGGGTGTAGGCATTGTTTTTGAAAACTAAACCTCTTACTTGCTGATAGTGTTTGTATTTATAGAAACTTCTACAAAAAAAATCCCAATGCATTCCATTAATTCAGTTCACTTTTTTTTCTTCAAGGTTTGTTTTTAAACCAAGAAATTAAAATATGGTGAAGTATGAAACATTCTGAAATTGTGCTTTTCAGTAATGTAATAAGTGGATGAGTAGGGCATGTATGCATTTTGGAAGATGTATTTCTAGAAGATTTTGGCTTGGTAGAGTAGGGTGGGATTTTTGTGTCTGTGTGTGTGTAAAGGATGTCAGAGAAAGTGGTCTGAAAGCTGAGAATGTATTGGGAAACACTTAGAGTGCTCAGTGCTTTTTAACTGGCTGTTAAGCACAACTTAAGAGTCTTTAAGCTGAACTTTGATATGGGGGGGAGAAAGAAACACAACAACCTGTAATTCTGCAGCAGGATAGTCTTGGATTCTGTTCAGTGCACTTTAATTAACCAGATGAGGTAGTAAATTAAAGTACCTCAGACTGACTTGACAGTCAATTAAACCTTGCCTGATTTCATTGAGAATGTGATCATTAGTGTAATTGGCCAAAATGACAGGAGGCCCACTTGGAATTGTGCCCACTTGAAATTTTCCTCTAATTCTGCATATGCAGTCCTGGATAGAAAACTAGACAAATGGAGCTCTATCCTAATAATTTCCAAGGATTTTGTGTAGCTGTCTGGAAATAAGCAAGCTTTAGCAGGCAAAAATGAAGGAATGGGTTACTTGGGAATCCAGATGGCAAAACCTTTTGGGGTTTATGTTGTGTGAAGTACTTTGAATCTCTTCTTTCATTGTGGGATTTGTATAGACTTTTGCAAAGTTCACCATATGATTTCAATCTAAAGGATATGTATGTGCAAAGCTTTTTTTTCTTTTTATTTTTTTTTAATATATATACGTATAGTTTAGTGAGTGACTATATTGAAAGCCTGATCTTTTTTTGATGGTATCTGGGTGCTTAAGACAGAATTAGGTTTTTCCTCTGGTTTAATATCACTTACCTAACTTGGTATCTTCCTCTGTTTGGGAAACAGCAGTGTTCTCCTGTTGTTTTTGTATATATCTTGTTTTGTCTGAGTACTTAAATTTATAGCCCTGATTTACAAGTTGCTTTGTTTCGCTGTACTGCAGAGCGGATATGTCATTTCAGTAGAATTAGAGGAGGTATCTACAAGCTTCATGGTCCCCTTCATATGGAGTTATTGCAGTACTAGAGCACCAGACTGCATTTTTGGGTGCAAAAACTTGCTCCCTGACTTAGTGTCTAGTGCATGCAGGTACTACTGTGATGGAATTAAGTTCTAAAACTTTGTTTCTTCAATTACACCAGGTTTTCTGGTCTATCTCCAAATCTTCAGGTCCAGGAAATGAATTCTTAACACCATGGTTTCCTCCTTGGATTCCATCAACAGATAGTTCTTTTTTTGTATCCTTGAAAAGTAACCAAATATTCATTTGTTCCTTTCAGATCAAAAAGAATTATTTAAGTGTGCCTTGGAAATTCCCAAGCATCTTCCCAATAGCTGAGGAGGTTCTCTGGGCTTTGTCTTCTCAGCTGGGGAGATATAAAAGCCTTTCTCTGCCCATGTTGCTTCTGTACCACTTCCAGACCTTCAGGGCTCGTGGGGCAAGAATGTGAGGTCGGAAACTAGGTCCTGATCTCCCATGTGGCAGTCAGGCACAACATAATGTTAGATTATGCAATAGTATCATCTGAAAAGTGCAGTAAGCTCACACATGTGGCAGTCTGCATAAAAAATTCTGTAGGAACACCACAAAGTAGGATTTGATAAAGATTAAATGTTCTTAGGCAGACCCTGGTAAGACTCTTATACCCTTTCCTCCCTCCCCTGGAAACCCTCATTTAGAGAAGTAAGTTTTAAGATGCTTGAAATAAATGCTATCATAGAACATGAAAAGTATGCTTTTTCTTTTTTTTTCTGGAGAGCACAACCTCAAATTAATTCCTCACAGCTCAACAGAGTTTACTTCTGAAGGCAGGGAAGGACTACATGTTTTTCTGGTGTGTTGGCAGAGTATCTCTGAAAGATACACTGCATACAAAACATGCATATTGCCGCACTGCTGTGTATTCAGAGGACAGCTGGTGAGCCTCAGTTTTTGAGATGCTCTTCAAATTAAGTAGTGTATTGTTCAGGTTTTGTACATCTGTGTAAATAGAAGGATAATTGCCTGGTCTGCTCCATGCTTCATAACTATCTTGTCCACCATAAAGAAAAAAACAAATGTTATTTTATTGTTTGCCTCACTCCCTCCCCATCCATTTTTTCATTTACCCTTTCAAAAAAAAATCTTTTCTCTGTGTGACTGCTTACTTTTCTCAAGTTTTGTAGGGGCTCACTGAATTGCTGCAAATGAACAGTTAAGTGTGTAAAAAATGAATAACCTCCTGAGTCTAAAGTTTAAAGAAAAAAAAGTAGGCCACCTGTCAGGTTTGCCAATCCAAGTTGGATTTGATGGGCTCCAGAGTCATCCTGATTACTTCATCATCCTCTTAAAAAGAAAAAAAAATTTCCTTACTGTTGTTTTTCTCTCCTACTTGGCAAATGTAGCTTATTTCCTGTGTTTTCAGTTGAACTGACATATATTAATATAGCTTTAAAAAGTGTGTGTGTGTGGGGGGAGGAGAATTGTTCCGGCAATTTCTTATAAGAACACTTTGTTTCTGTAGCAGTATTGTTGATATTTTTACAAAATTGGGGGCTAGATCTTGAGTGGATAAAAACTTACGCTTCTACCAGTTAAAGAACTGGTCTTAGAATGCTCGTACGTGGAAGCTTTAAAAAATGAAGTTGTTGGTGTGCCAGCTGATAATTTCCCGTAAGTCAACTGAAAGTTGATTGCTTTTTATATTTAGGGATCCTTTGTTCAGCCCCTAATATGAAATGGCTTCTTGTGATAGCAGTAGATTTGTCACCAACTGCTACTGAAGTAAAATAGAACATATTTTGTGGGTTTCCTCCTGCTAGCTGTTTGTTTTAGCAGCTAACGCTTACTAAAAAAAGAAAGGGGGGTGTGTGTGGATGAAGGTTCTTTTGTTATCACTTAATTTTGAGCTCCAAATGTATTTATCTCTGAGTAGCCAGAGCATAAGGGTTTTCCTAGAATCTAAAGCAAACAGCTTTTTAGGTCATCTGGCCCATCTTTCTGATGATGATTTGTTCCTTGTGCCCCTACCTGCATGTCTTCTGCTTTTTTTCTTAAACTGGTGTAAGTTGAGTTGGATTCCTGTCAAACTTGGTTAGATATGTTTACAATAATCGTCATCTCCATTTCTTGTATTTTAGCGTCCATCAATAGCAGAGAAGACAGCAAAATACCTAAGATGTGAGAAGTCCTCTCTTATCAAAAGAAAGCTTTGTTTTCAAAATGGACCGAAGTAAGCGGAATTCAATAGCAGGATTTCCACCACGCTTGGAGCGCGCTGAAGACTTCGATGGGGGCAATGGAGGTGATGGGACTGCATCCCAGATAGGAAGAGTTTGGACCTCTTCATACAGAGCCCTGATAAGTGCCTTTTCCAGACTTACCCGTCTTGATGACTTCACCTGTGAGAAAATTGGCTCTGGTTTCTTCTCTGAGGTGTTCAAGGTGTGTGTTTAATTTTTTTCCCCTCTTCATGTTGATTGCTTGGTGTTTGGTGCTGAGAATGTATGAAAGTATCAGCAGACATGCTGCTTTCTCTGAAGTCAGTTGTTTGCTCTTATATTTGTTTCACACAAGATGAGAGGGTGATGAAGAACTTTGCAGGTCTCAAATATTTCCCCTGTCCCTCTTCCAGGTATTTATATATCACTAACGATTTATTTTGGTAAAGTTGCAGAGGTTATTTGGGACAAGCAGTAAAAACTAGAAGATCTTTGGTTTGGCTTCTGATCTCTGCTGTGTATTTTTATGTGTTCGTGTATTAAACACCAGTGACTGTTGCTTCCCTCATATGTAAGTTTGGATGTCTTTAAATTAGCTTGATAATTAGGTTTGTGGGATTGTACTTGTTTCTTTGCCTCCTAACATTACAGCACATGTGTTCGGAGAGCTACATGTAATTATTGAGTTTGAAACCACAAGCTTTATTGCACTGGAGTTGTAATAGTTACCTGCTCTTTTCTTTTTCTTCTTGTTATGACCTGTCTTTTATTCAAATTATCAAAGATTTGTAAGATTTGTAGTAAATAGTATGAATGAGAAAATCTGAGGTTGTCAGTGACCTGCTACTACAATATCTGGAAAGTAGATAAAGATCTTTTCAGAGCAATTTATGAAACCATACAGAAGTTTTGCGGTCCTGGTTTTATAATGCCTAGTGATATTCCAGCTGTCTTGACTGTTCTGCTGAGGTTTATTGTAGAAGAATAGGACACTGAGTTGACTTCCAGACTTTCAGACATTGCAGAAATAATTTGTTTCCTTGTCCTAGTTCCTGACTTTAAGTGAAGCCACTCTTCAAATTATGTCCGTGTAAGTGAAACGCCAGAAAACTTTATCCCACAGTGTATTATGTCCTTTCTGTGGTACTTCATATAGTCTTTCCTCTAAGAATTTAAACCAAAAAACCCCCTCTTATCCAATTTTATTGCTGTGACTAGGTATGTAAATTAGAAAATGAAGTGTTTTTTTTCATACAGCTCTAATGCTCACATGTGGAGATCTGAATGCCTTTACCTCTCTACTTGTGTGAAGGCAAGCCACTGCACTACTATTTCTATTTCTAGATATTTAGATAGATTTTTACTAGACATGTGAAGTTTAATTTTGCTAACGTGAGTTTAAGTCTTTGAAATGGGCAGGTAAGAATTTTATTTGGGGTGCGGGATACTTGGTACAGGTCAACTTTTTAATAAAACCTACTTGTATACCAACTTAAAATAAGGTTTTGTTTGGTTTGTTTTTTTCTAATTTTCCTGTTTAGAAAACTTCCTGCAGTGCATTTTGTAGCAACTGTCTTAGTATCCTGAGATATTTCTTAATGTAGAATGAACAGGGATTTAGAGTTCTGCATGTCATTGGAATTCAGCTTTACAGCTGTTATGTCAAAACTGCTGTGGAGTGTATAAATGTGCGAATAGACTTGGGTAATGTCTAAGTAACTAAGGATAAAAGACCTTGGTTTCCTGGTGAGTTTCAGAATCCAGGTTTTGGAGTAGTTTTGTCTTTGTCCTCAGTGTTTCTGATTAGAGATTGTATCTTTTCTATTCTGTAACTTCAGGAGTTTGCCCTCTTTAATGCTTAGATTTTTTCAGTACCTAGATTATGAATTTATCCTATAGTGGTATTAGCAATCATATTTATGTTGGGACTTTTTAAACAGCTATATGCTGTGTGAACAGACTTACTAGATGAAATCACTGTAATATTCTACCATGCCATAGAGAGGAGCGTCATGGAAAAGTTTCCTGAGGCAAGGTGCTTGCATATTCCAAACAAAAGGTACGATATTACCGACCATTAGGAAACAGAAGTAGTTGTGGGGGGAGGAAGCGGTTAAGTGAAGGTAAACTTCTAGCAAGCCCAATAACTGATTTATTAAGAATCTCTTATATTAAGAGAGTGCTTGGTTTAGTCAGGTGGTGGCAAACGGAGGTAAACATCTGTTTGAGAACTTCTATTGACTGAGAGAAATCCTTGTTATCGGATTTATTGTCCTATACATAAATAAGTCTGCTAACTTTAAAACCTTCCCCTGCTGCAGCCCTTTCAGCAGAACTAAACTAGATGTCACCCAGTGTCAGTCTGCAATTGGTGGCATTACCCTAAGAAAGTGATGGTGATAGTCTGGGTATCTTGTGTCTGTTTTCCCAGAAACGACTACAGATCCTTTGCAGGAAAACAAGGGTTGATAGACTTTTCTTTCGCATCCATTACAAACAAGGTCTCATTTTACTTTTGGTGCAAAGAGATGAGAATTTATTGCGACTCTATCTTGATGCAGTTCCATACTCATTTAAGCAAGTTGCTGTTCTGCTAGGATATCAGCTTGGCCAGCTCTGTGATTAATCCTACTGTGCTGATCATCAGATTTCATGCAAGAGCCTTGATGTACTTCCAGGAAAGAGAGCCTTATGGTTTGACACAGATAAAGTTCAGTCTGATCTGCAGGCTTCCAACTAAATGATTGAATTCAAGAAAAATCCAGCGTAGTTCTAGACTTGCTGCTTAAGCACCTTTACAGGAGGGAAAAAGCCTTCTCTTCAAATTAGTACAGGTACCTCACAAAAAATGTCACCAGAGCTTTCTCAATTATGTATTTGTCTATGGTTCTGTGAGTACCACATGTTAGGTTCACTCAGGTAACTTGGCCAAAAGTACTTGGACAGTCTTGAGGGTTTGTTTTTTTTTGTTTTGTCATATAATTGACAATTGTCTTCAGTGATTTCTCCCTCTTCACCCTTTTCTATGGAAACTCCCCTTTTTAGTATAATCTTTCACAGTGGATGGAAATTGTCTTCTCTTAAATTAGGAGTGGGAATACGTTATAGCTTAGATATACTTCATGTTGCTTTGGATTTTTTTTTTTATATTAATAATTGTGTTCTGTGAAGGATGTTTTAGCATTTCTAGTTCACCTTTATTCATACACAAATTAAGCCTTGTGGTTTATTCAGCATAATCTAGCACTTCTTAGCACCATCACTATAACAATTCAAAATTACCTAAACACTAAGCATTGTGGAAACTAATTTAGAAAAAAATGAGCTTTGTCAAACTATATTAGCAGACTAGTTTGAAACAGTTGGCTGACTAGTGTCTGTTCTAATTTTCAAAGGCTAGTGAAGAACACTCTTAGATTGCTCTGAGATTGAGAAAAGAATATTTATGTAAATGAGCAGTTCCCACCAATGACCCCAAACCTTTAAATTCCTTGCTGGGAAGTGAATATATTGCAAAGTCAGTAAGGACTGATGGAGCTGTAAGTAGTTGTGGAGGAAATAAGCATCATACACTGAAAATAAATACCATATTAGGAAAAAGATACTATTCATTATAGAATGTATGTGTAGAGCAGCAGTCAGACTAAAATCTAGGAGCTTTTTTTAGGCAGATATATTTTCTGGTTCAAAGCCATTACTAAATACTAAAGTTCCTAGAAAATTCCTTCAGCTGTTTCTGTTAGGTCTGCATTCTGTAGCTGAACTTGTGAGAGAGACTAGAAATTTTCTGACCCTTTGTCTGAAAGTTAAATATTGGCTCTCTGCAGTTTTATTCATGAATACGTGAAAACCCAGATCATAGATCCAATACAGAGTTGTACGAATTGAGTGTCCTGTGTGTTTGTGTGTTGAGAAGGTAGTGTCGCCGTATAGATGTGGTCACTGTGGATTTTGAAGGTTTTGACTGTTATGAGAGGGATGGTGAAGTCTTTTGGCATCCAGGGAAGAATACATGGTTTTGTCTTGGATGCTAAAATAGCTGTTTTGTGGAGAAGGTTCTTTTACTGTTTTAAGTATGCTTGGCCATCTAGTTAGTGCTATTATCAGAAGATAATTCAACAGGAGTTAAATAATTTGTTGGGATCAGTCTTACTAGTTCTGTAGAGCAGGCCTACCTCACTGCTATTGTAATGATGGGCTTAGTTGTTGAAAACTCCTTCCCATAGGTAGAGAGTTGACAGAAATAACAAGGAGAAAAAGAATTCCTGTTTGTTAAGAACAGGCTCTGACAAAACTGCTACAGCCAGTGCAGCCTTCAGAAGATTATGTAAACATATTAGGGATAGGCAGAGAGCCAATTTTGAAGACAGAGCTCAAGCCTACAAGGCCATGGCCCTGACCACCTTGAGCTGTCCTGGCAACCTACAGGAGTCAAGAAATCAACTATTAGAAATTAGTCATCAGAGAAAGAATCCCTTCTTATGAAAACTTCTAAGCAGTTATGTCAATATAGTCTGCATCTTAAGCATATACCTGGGAAGCTTATTCATGTGAGCAGTGAAAAAGGTGCATAAGATCTTAAAAAATCAGTTAATGAAATATTAATGTTTAATGGTGGATGGGGAAAAGCAAACCTCTGAATATTAAATGTATATAACATAATGCAAAATAATCTACCTTTAGTTGCATAAACTACTAAAATTTTAGGAAATAAGGCTAGAAGGACTGTGAGAGGCAGTCTCATTTGTCCCCTTCCTTCAAGGTCTGATCAACTGTGCCTGAATCACTTGTGATAGATGCTTAGCTAGTTCTCTAAACCTACATTGGTAGCAGTGCTACCCAATCGTAGGTAATCTGTTCTAGTGCTTAATTATCCTTGTATCTAGTAAATTTCTTTTAATGTTTAACTTAAAAGTAAGTTTCAGCAGTAGAGGCTTATTTTCTCAGTGCTCATGTAGAACAATTTACTGATGCCTTCATTGTGGCACCTCTTACATATCTAAAGGTCATCCCTTTTGATCTCTTCTCTTGCCTAAAAAAAGTTACTTCTTTTGGTCTGTTTTCACACATCGCTATTCATTTGTGATGAGATCCACACTTTTTAAGCGTGGCTCACAAATCAATTAATTGGTCCTGTTCTGTGATATGTAGGCCACATAGTCTATGAAACTCGCACTATCCAGGTACGAGGTAGAGGATAAACACTATGTGCTTTTGGTTGAGTTAACAAGGTAGCTGGTGGGAGCAAATGGGTCAGTATCTTCAGGGTATTTATGCTGTTTGTGCTTATCATGCTGTAAGGCTTATTGGTAGTCATTATTTTGTGTGGTCAAATTTGTGTATTCTGAGTTTCAAAAGCACTGACTGATCAGGGAAGGTGGGACAATTTAAATGCATACCTTGCACTTGAGGCTAGCATCCTGTTTCTCATATTTATTTAATGTGTGTAAGGTGCTTGAAAGGTATGCAGCACACAGCTATTTAATGTGCAAGGAGAAACAGGGTTAATATGGAATTGTGCTAGGGATTGCGTGAAGAACACTCATAATTTACTCCTTTTTTATCAAATACTTCTATGGTAATAGACTTAGGAAAAAGCTGGTAGTTCTGTTATCTCTAATATGCACTATGTAATATCATTTAAAAAGTCTGTAAGGCATATTGTCACGCGGATGGGCTTGATCTCTGGAACATCTGACTATGACAGATCTGAAAGATACTGATTTGGCTTTCCCGAAGTGGCTGTTTCAGAGCTGTCTTTTCTGTGCCATATGACTTGATTACTATTCTGCTTGATTAACATCTCTGTGTTTGTCTATAGTCTTGCAGGCCTTGAAGAGTCCAGTACAAAAATGTTTGATGTTGAGCAGCAGCTACTTTCCTCTTTTTGCCTCTGAAGTAGGTTTGACAAATCTCACTCTAGAATAAACAGTGAAGAACAAGAATTGTAGTATAAAGAAGCGAGGGACTAGCTCATAGAACTTCAGACACAAAGATGATAAGAATATGCAGATCACTTTACCAAAAAAAAAAAAAAAAAAGGGCCTATCTTGGTTGACCCGAATATCTATTTTTCTTGTTTGCCTTTATGTTAATCTAGATGTTTAAAAATAAAACGGTTAAGACTGTGAGGGGGTATTAGATCATCTACTCTGCCATATAATCAAAGGTCATTATATTTTACCAGTAAGTGGTATTTTGTCTACGCAATATGTTGGCACCACATACAACACAGTGGTGTTTGTTCTTTTTGTTTTTGTTCTGTTTTGTTATGTTTTTTCTTCAATTTTGAACTGAAGGCCTCAAAGATGGTATCATGGATTCCAGTGCCTGGTGTTTAATCTTGCTATTGTAAAATTTGTACCTAATTTGAAGTCTCTGGGCCTCATAGTCCACCCAATTGTTCTTTGTATTTCTTGGCTGGACCAGAGTCTTTTTAGTACCTCTTCTTTCCTCCCTGTAAAACTTGATACACGTTATCAAGTTATGTTTCAAACCTTTTGATATGCTAAGTAGGTCCTGGTTTTGATTTCCCTCCTCCCCACAGGGGGATTACCTAGCTCTTACAGCATGGTCTTTACTGCATCTTCTCCAACAATTTTTTTTTTGTTCATTTGTTTTCCTCCAAAGTGGACATCCTAACTCAGAGTGCCCTGGTTTTGTTCTTAGCAATGACCTGTAAAAATTATCTGTTTGCTTTATTCGTCATGCTCTTTTGTAACACAACATTTGTTGTCTTTATCATGACACACTGCAGTCTTTTGTTTAATGGGCCTCAAATATATGTAGGTGTTGCTGTTCCCTGGAGAGTGGTCTCCTGTTCTGTATGTATAGCCTGCAATCGTTGTCTCTACTGAGGTGTAGAGAGGTTTCATCTGGGTGTATTAATTTTTGCTCAAGTGTATCTATGTTATGAAGTCTTCACTGCTTAGTGAAATAATGAGGATAGGGTAATCTTACAAACTCATTACTTTTGAATTTTTTCAGTGGTGACTTTCATCAGTGAGTTGGAAGTGAGCACAGAATATTGAGTAGCATTAAGCCTAGTCTTGTTCCTCTGGAAGCTAACTAAAAACTTCCCTGTTTCATGCTGCTTTGTCACGTACAACTGTATCTTGAGCTATCATTAGCCAGTTTTTAATCTAGTTATTCTGGGCTGTGGCATGAAGTCCAATTTCTCACAGTCTGTGTGTTTAATAGTTATGGTAAGACACATTCAATTATCTTAAATCTTGTCACCTGGTTTAAAATGAATGTAAAGCTGAGAAGGGATGCTATGAGATCTAGTACGATCTCCTTAGCTGAACCAGGCTCGAGTATATGTGCTCTGTTCTTGGCAAATATTTGCAGCCTGTTCTTAAGATTTCCTTTGCAGGAGGTTCTAGAACCTGCTTTGGTGTAGCCAGGCCATGTTTTATTAGTTTTGTTTTTACTATTATATCCAGAACTGCCCAGTCTGAGTTGTTTCTACAGCTGCTTATGTATATTTGCTTAATGGCTCAAATAGCATCCTGTTGCTGATAGAGGGTTCAGTTTTCCTGTGGCATTTAATGATATATCATGTCAACAGAGGCCCACTTCCAAGAGTAAAATTACTGTGAATGTGTGGAAGGAGGGAAGGAGCTATTAGATTAGTTTTATAAATGAGCATGAAGAGAAGGGAATGCCAATTAACATTAAAAGGAGAGGATGACTTTAAACAGGATATGGAAAAGGGAAGAAGGAGAGGGCAACAGAATCTGAATTTAAGAATAGGGAGCTGCTGCTTGACTTCCAGTCCGTGCTTAGGGGAACCCCACTGGAGAAGAGGTTGGAGTCTAGTGGCTCAGAATTTGTAGAAAGCCCTCTCCAGACCTGGAGTCTTTGTTAGCTTGGGTTTTGACAGATAAGCAGTATTTGAACTGTCAATGCATTTTAAATCTAAATGTGAGCCTGTGCATTGTTGGCAGTCTCAGCAGGACAGCCAAGAATAGAGCTGGTATCGAGCCTGAAGTCCCTCCCGTTGCTGGAGGTGGTCCCCTCCAGCAGCACAAGGCCCCAGCACACTGGCTGCGCTCTACAAGCAAGTTCCTGCTGCCTCCTCTGTGTGCACCTGTTTGCTGCATGCATCCAATGTCACTCTTTAGGATTGTCAAGCCAATATATGATTTTTTATTTATTTATATTTTTTTAGAGGGGGAAGAGGTTAAATTTCAGTATAAATAAAGCAGGTTCTGAAGATAAACTGAAGAAAAACTTTTCCTTTTCTTAATCCTAACATACCCCTCTGGTTATTATTTCAGAACTTAAAACATAAACACTGACAACAGGAGAAAGCTGGCTTCTTTCTTAATTTAGAGTTAAGGGATGAATTTGGCCCTTAGTATAACTCTAGCTTTCTTAGGAACAGTACAACAGGAGCACAATCTTAATGAGCCTTCATCCCCACTCAGGTGTGAGCATCATTAAAATTCAGAATTACCTGTCTGACACGCAAGGCACTCTTGCTCTTACTTTTGGCAGAACGGAGATCTTTTTGAAAGACAATGTAGAATTGAGGGATGGTTCATGTTTGTTGTCTGAAATAAGCCCTATTTTGGTTATTTTTTCCAGCTAGAAGACTTAAGGGAATATGTTTAAAAATAACCTTATAATACTAAGAGTGATTTGAAATCTGTCACCAGGTAGCAAACCTAATAAAAGCTTTGCCTTTTGTAATGCTGTTGAAAAAATTAAGAACTTTGTGAAAATCACAATTTCTATGATACTTTTTCCTATAGTCTGACTTGGCATCACTGCAAGTAAGATCTAAAATCGTACTGAGTGAGGCAAATTAACAGACCGGGGAAAAAGTGTTTTGTTTACACTCCATTTCACTTTTCCTGGTTTGGTCAGCCAGCTTCTCTGTTGCTGGAAAAAGTCTTTGGAAAGTTGAAAACAGAGCAGAACTATCATTATATCTTTAAAGGATTTAATAAAAAGCCAAAACTAACATCAGTGCAACAGACTTGATACCAAATTATTTAAAAGAATGCTCAGTAAGAAAACTAAACAAAAAATTGATGTAACGTTGTCAATTTGATATGTATTTATCACCTGTTTGGAAACTTGGCCTTTTTTAACTCTTGGTGAGTGGTTGGTGTGATGAATGGCTGAGGTAGGTTGTTGTTGTCCTCACAAATAGTAACAACACTTGCAAATTCAACAGTAAGAAAGGATTGCTGATACTGCAGCAAGTGGGACCTTGCAATAAGAGATAACCCCCCGGGTGGATTTTGTCTTTAGCATAGTGATTTTGGTAGTTTATAAAATGCTTTGGGCCTTTGCTTTCCCTCTGGAAGAAACGTTGTGCCAATCTGGGTATCGTTGTGCAGTTTCTCAGTGGCGAAGCAGGTGGCAAGATCCCCTTGGCACAGATTTTTTTTTTTTTTTTTTTTGTCTCATTCTCCATAATAACTTCTCAAGCACAGTTAAATGATCTATTTAGTTTTCAGTTCTGGATGGAGATGTGCTGGGTTGGCAGCCCTGGGATTTTCCGCATTTTGCCAGCTGGCAAACATGCACGTTTGTGTAAGCTCATTCATAGCTGATACTGAGAGACAGGTGCTGATTTACTGTTCTTCAAATAACTGTATGCTGGCGTATGTCCAGTATTAACATAAGTAAGCTTGGGGAACAGAGTGCATCGCTTGTTCAGATCGTTGTGACACACCTCTCTGAACACTTATTTTACTGTCATTGTGTTTAAAAAAAAAAAAAAAATCAGTGATGGATTTCACTGCTTGTGTCTGAGGTTTTTGTGTGTGATAAACAGGCTTGTGCTACTAACTAATATGAAATCTAAAAAAGTGCAAAAAAATTATTGGTGGCAATAAAAAGAAAAGGGATGTCATTAAGTCTCAGATCCATAGGGACTGTGTCCTCATAGCCCCTCAATACCCACTGGAAATGATGAGAGAAAGAAAGTCTGAAACTTGTATGATACGGCTTCTGTTAATCTTTACTACTCCAGTTCTGACTTCTGTATGTGAGTCATCCAAAATGTCCTGTTCCCAGTAGCTGCTGAGGCCAGATCCAGATTATAGGGAGGCCTTCTCCCACCCTTGCGAGCTCCCTCTGGCTGGGAGTTGAAACACCCCATCTTGCTGCGCTTGCTATAGCCTGAGGGTGCTTCAGGGGGGCAGTGGGGCCCTTCGTTTTGGGCAGCTACAGTCTCTGCTTTTCTGCATTGGCGAGGCCTTCTATCTGATGGTCTTACTGGAAGTTGCTGAGAGTTGAGGAGGAGGGCAGAGCCAGGAACTTGGTTTGAGTAATCTGTACTGAGTGCTTTGTTAACTAATCCATAGCTGACAATGTGTCTGATGTTGAGTCATTAATGACGGTTTATTACTTTTACACCAGCTGAAAGTAGTAAGTCCTGCAAATTCAGTTCTTGTGCTTCCTAGCCATTACTGAAAATGAGGAGACACTTATATAAGAAGTTGCGTGGCATGTTTAATTAGGTATTTTCTTACCAGCAGTTCACTAAAGGCTTAAATAACAAGAAATTATTTAGAATTTTTGTTTTTGGATATAGCCTCAGAGTCATTAAATGTAGCAATTTATAAAACTTGAGTATCCTGAAGTAAGCAAAATGTAGCTTCTTTATACTTCATCCTCCAAATCCTAATGCTATAACTGTGATTATAATAGCCAGAGCCATATGTCAGCATGTTCAGTTTTGAAATGTGAGACTGACTTCCTTCCTCATGCATGACTGACATTTATTTGAAAGACTTATAAAGGGAACTTAAGAAAATTATTCCTGACCAAAATAAAACTTTTTCTTAAGCTCCCCATACAGATTTTGAAAAGAAAATCAACAAATGTGTGCATCTGGTGAGCGGCGTTGCTGACATCACTGGTACAATGCGGGGGATCATGTGCTCGATACCAAACCTGTTAATAGGCTCTAAAGGACTAAAGGTGCAATTACATGCCAGGAAAACTCAACCTGAAGTGTTTTACATAAACATCTGCAACTTGTGTAAATACCATCATCTTTCATACAGAATAAAAGCATAGCAATAAAGAAAATATTTAAGCATAAATGTTAAAAACGAAATGGGGAGATAAGGACACAGATACCATATTGCATTATGTATTATCCTTGGATGTTACATTAGTTTTTTTGCAGATGTCAAGCTTGCAATTTCTCTGGCAGGTAGACAGTAATATTACCTCCATTTTACAGATAAGGTTGCAGAGGGAATGGAGGTGGGGAAGTGAAGTAGCTTGCCCAAGGCTATTCAATGAGCTGATGAGATAGCTGACATTAAAAATGAAGAATGAGCTCCCAGTCCTGTACTTAGACTCAGGAAGGAAAAAAGAAATACTGGATTAGGACCTTTTACTCGGGTATAGAGTATAAACTGAGTTATATACTCAAGATGTGGTATAACAAAAAACTTAAGGCTCTTCTCTGTTTTGTTGCCTGGCACTTAAGTGGTGTGTCCATATTTGAACTTTCTCCTGGATTGCAAAAGGAACTTTATATAGTTGCATTCTGCTGAACTGGCTACAAAATTAGTCAACTCCCCCACCCAGGCTGTGCCTGTTTATATCTGATCTCCAACTGGGGAACAATAGTCTCCTGATTCATTTGTGCTTTCTCTCAAAATAACGCTGTAGTCTCTTTTTGCCTTTATGATTTGTTTGAGATCAAGTTAATGGCAGAGAGATATGCATAGATTCCTATCAATAAATGATTTGTTTTAAATAAATGAATGCTGTATTCTGGGCCATGGGTCTACGTTACAGTGGGCTATGGAGAAAAACAAAAATGAAAAGAAAAAATGAAGGGTTTTTGGCATTCATAAATTGATTTATAAAGTAATGACTACTTTAACACTAATTATAAATTCAGTTTAGTTTGGCAAAAAAATTGGAGAACTTGTTTGACTCTAGGTGTGAAATATGCTGTAGTAATTGAACTTTTTACTTTGCTGAATTGGTGATGTTAAAAGTTACTAAAGTTATCAAAGGAGGATCTTTGTTGGATGACCAGTACTAAGTCTGTTGTAGTAAAGGGAGAATGGTAAAAGCTCCAACTTTTCTGTATATTTCTCACAAATATTTTAGTAATAGAAATTATTAGAGTTGCAATTACTGTCAGACTTTTAAAAGGTGTTAGTTCTTTTGTGCATGTTTTCTGTACATTTTCTGAACCTGTGCTAAAGCTTTTATAGCACATGTTGACTAGTTTTGTTTGGCAAAGTTTTGTTACGCTTGGCATGTTTCTCTCTTGCTAAAAGAAGTTAGAGGGTAGAAACGTTATATAGTACTACTCTGAAAACTGCCACAACCCAATTTCATTCCCCTAGCATCAACACAGCAGCTTAATATCTGGCCTGATGTGTTCTTTAAGCTTCTATTTGTCACTACAAGTTTTTCTAGTGATATGAAGTTTTGACTTGATACAGGCATCAGTACTATTAATAAATGTACCCACAGTCAGATACATATAAGAGATGCATAGTTTGTAAAACTGGAGATCTGAGCTGACAAACAGGTTTGCTGTCTCAATTAAAAGGAGCTCTCTGCAGTCAAACGTATAGTTAAGAGTTTATTCATTCTTTTAATATATTCACCCTTGAGGCATGAATATATGTTCATGGAAAAATTATCCATGCGAGTTTGGTGGCTTGTGAGACTAAGAGGCAACTGGCTCTAACCTTCTTTTTTTTTTTAGATCCCTTGTGCTGTCACAGCATGGAAGGAGGCTGTTTTTGAGATGGGTCTCGCATCAAAGCGAAATGGTGGTCTGCCTCAGGATTGTTTCCCTGTCATTTAGCAGGGAGTCCTACCATGTAGCTATTTCACTTGAGTAATTATAATAATAATTTTTAACATCTCATGTGTCTCACTAAGTTTACTGTGGACTCAGTTAATCAAAGTTATTCTACGTAGTGTAGCTAGTGTTAATGGCCTCCTAGAAAGATAAGTAAGGCAATCTCCTCATCTGATGCCATCACGAGAGAAAATATTGGCAAATAAGTGAAGACAAATTTAGAGACTGTTAGAGAAAAGAGACTGAAGGTGGCTTAGGTAGAAAGCTAGTTGACAGTTGCTGTATGCATCACTAACATCATGAAAGCTGCTAGCTGAGTGTAGAGGAAACACTTGAATTGGTGACTGTAAGGATGGTGCATCAATGTAAGTAAAAAAGATAGTATGTGCAAGTGTCTTTTGGATAATAGTGAGGTCAGAAGCAGGAAGCAAACTCAGGGAATGTCATATATGTGGACTAGAGAGCTGTTTTTAAAATGGTACTTTAGACACATGGCCAGGAAGAGGAGAAAGGTGGAGGTGAAGTGGCTAGGCAAAGATTGAGGTGTCTAACAGAGAATGAAGAGAGAATGGATGTTGGTGATTAGAGCTAGGGAAGCAACATAATTTGAAGGGAGAGGGAAATGTAAGAAAAAACTTGAAAGTGATTAAATGCAGTTTTGGAAAGCAACAATGATAAAATACTTCCAAATCATCATTATATAGCTGGAAAATAATGAAAATACAGTGAAAAACTAGGTTGTAGCTGAAAGTTGTACTGGCACATTTACAACATCAATATTAGGAAGTAATATCTTACGATACCAAGGACACCTGGAAATATACAGTTAATAGTAAAGGTCAGAGGGCCCTTGTGAAACATAAATCAGGCTAGATTTCATTTATTTCTATATTTTTTTCCCCTTTCTTCGGTCCAGGAAAAGAGTAGCAGTAATGTAAATGTTTAGATTTTCAGAAAGTTCTGACATATCTGTGTGACTTAATAAATGATATTTAGGTTTTACTAATGATAAAGAACTTTGTAGCTAAGCAGTAAACTGAAAATTCAAAACACCAATTTTTGCAGGACGCTTCTCATATCAGCTTGCCACAGTGTTTGCATAGTGACTAGTCCTTTTGAACATGAGCCCCACTCCAGCACTATTATGAGAGTTCCTAAAATATGTTGCTAGTTCTGTACCTGGACCCATGACTACTTTTACTTACCCCTTCTTTCAGAAGAAGGTAAGAAGATCCAAGATGAGAAAATGTGGTTTGGAGTCACAGTGAGCAGACAGGCCATGCAGCTAGCTATAGTCATGTTAAATATACTAACAAGGAACTTTGATCGTAGAAGAATCAGAGTGCAAGAGGACAGCTTAGCTGCCTGCCAACGATAAAGCAGGGAGGCAATATCTGGTTTCTGTGACCTCCGAGACAGAGACACGCAGGTAATTGGACTGAGAAGTCAGTAGAGGATGCAAAGCAGCATGGGAAGGCAGCTGAAGGATTGTCAGAATACTTCCAAGCACAGACGTGATCATCCAGAAATCACTGAAAGGTTACTTGCTCTGATATGCAAGTAACCTTAATTAATAATAATGTCAACAGCTTTAAAAGCTGTACAGCAATCTTCTAGTTACATCAGTAAAAGGTTTGAATTGCATGAGTTAATCCTGGTTTATGTTGACTGTACAGGCATGTGCTGATGCAAACTGCCCTACAAACAAATCTTAAACTGGACCAGCAATATTTCCAAAATCTTTGCTAGTTTCTCTTCTCAAATTGTCATATAGTTGAAACACCTCTTCTTGTATGTGAAAGCTTCATAGAAGTGGCTTGAAAGGATACAGGATAAATACCAGACAGTTTGGCATGGTTTTAGCAAGGGATGCCAATGTAGAGCCAAATCTTGTCTGTGACATGACTGATGGGAAAGAAGGCGGAAAGGAATGTGTAACTGACAGCTCCTTCTATGTAGATGTGCCTCATGGTCTGAAGCTTGACTGAGACCCTAAAGATAGCCTTTTGAAATCTCTTCCCTATTGGCAGCCCTTTCTTGCCACAGAAATACTCAGGGTGCCAACTATGCTTCAGAGGAGAGAACATAATTGCCCTTACATATATTCCAAGTGACTAGTATTGTGCTCCAGAGTATAAATGGTATTTGATTTTATTCATAATAGTGGGTATTGTCCTCTTGGGAAGATGCCATCCTGCCTTCAGTTCTACTTTTCCCTCCTTGCTGAAAGGGCAGCTAGCCAGAGAGGAGAGTCCCTGTCCTTCCCTTCTCCCCCTACCTCTTGCTTTGGTTTGATTAGGACAAGAGTGTGAAGAGTACTACTGTTCTTACTGAGAGACTGAGACAGCAGTCAAGATGTTATTTGACCAGCAATTCTTCCTCGGTGCAAGGTCTCCTGTCCTCAGCCAATGATCATACTGTGTATTCCCTTCTTGAATGCTTTATCTTAAAAGTGCAAGAGTTGAGCACTTTAAAGTTGTTGAAAAAAAAATTGCATTCTGAGATTTATTTATTTATTTATTTGATGATCTCCTTACCATTTGTAAAGAGGTAGTTTGCTGTTCCATCAGATTCAGCAGGAGCACATCCTTCAGCATCAGAACAGTCTACAGAAGCCCGGATAAAATCACTGGCCTTGGCTCACAGCATCCATTAAAATGAAACACATAAAGCACAGCACAGCGTAGGGTGTTTTTAGAGACTAGTCACATAGGCAGATGCTAGAAATCTGAGCTGTGTTTTGGAGGGGGGAAAGAAAGTAGAAGAAAAATTATTCTTTTCTGTTAATTTAAAAAAAGAGAAAGAATGAACTCCACCCCAAACCTCACAACAAAACCTTTTTTTAGCCTCTCAAGACTGAAAACACTCCAGGAATAGCATTATGAAAAAGAGGATGAAAAAAATTTTATTGCAAAAACTGCTCAATTTTCTTTGGGTATGAAGTTAGCATTGTGGACAGTCCAACCCTTGAGAAGCAGTAGCTAACCACTTCCTTTTGCCTAGCGGACCTGGGAATTCAGGAAGCATGTGTGACAAAATGCTCTGCGAACTTACCCACTCACATTTCTCAGGCTTCCCTATCTCAAGAAGAGAGGCCAGAACAAGGAAAGGACAAAGAACAAGGAAGAAGGTCCTATCACAGGCCCTACTTTTACCTAAGAGTTGAAGCAAAAGGACTTGACATTTTGGCATGGAGCTGATTGAATTATAGAAATGGGCAGGAAATTATAAGGTAGATAGAGTTAATGAAAAGGCAAATGTTGTTTAAGACTGTGCTCCATCCAAATTCCTGCTTACCTTCTATCTCCATTCATTACCTGTTGGCAAACCTTGGGGCTTCTGTTAGTGGAAAGCTGGTTTCTGAAGAAGTTCTGTTGAGAGCAGCTCTTTGCCTATAGGAATTAAGTTCCTTCAGTTTCTTTCCCATTCCTTGCAAACCCAAAATTATTTCACCCCAACACCAGAAATTCCTCACCCTCCTGTAGGAGATGTTCATTGTGCTGATTCAGTTGATGTGGATAGATGCAAAGCTTTGTCTTGTGCTTTTAAATTGTCCTTTTTTCTTAATTTAAATTTGGATTGTTAGAACAAATTTTTCTTTCTTAAATCTATGAGAACGTCTTTTTATATATGTTCCTCAGCCAAATACTTCTGTTAATAAAATTAATGTATTTCTAAAATATATATTTAAAAACCCCTGTATGCAGACATTGACCTGTCCAAGTCAGTTAGCTTGCCCATTCAATTGGCTGGATGCAGCATAACATTAAAAATTAATGAGAGCACACAACAGACATAAGAAACCTGACAAGTAACAATAAACCTCATCAGCTTAACATGCAATCATCCTGCTGAAAACTAATAAGCGTGCCAAACATGCAAGACAAAGTTATGCACAAAAAGATTCTGGGTTATTTTGTTACAAAGCACTGAAGCTGTAGGTTGATCAGCTTTTTTTAAAACCAGTATTGTTGCTGAAAGGAGGAGTCCCACACTCACAGTCCCGTTGCTGGTTTCTGCTCTTGGTGCTGATTTCTGCACCCGCCCTGCCCTGTTCCTGCCAACCTTTTGCTCTGATCCTTCTTGTACTGGGACTATTGTGGGAGTGTTGGTGAACCAACTGAGGAACTGATGTGTGGAGCAGGGGGTGGTGGTGTAAGAAAAATCTTCTGTGGGCTATTTTTCTGCTCACTCAGTCCCTTGATCTCGTTTACCACACTTGCTGCAATGTTTCCAGTGCTACCCTATACTTCAAATGGGGACAGGGATGTGCAGCTCAGAAGCATTAAGCCAGGCACACATCTGAAACATGACACCCTTTCCTCCCAGTACATCCCTGTGGTGAGTTCCTGGTGATTCTTGTCTAGGGGAGAATGTTTGGCTGAAACATTCCCCTTGTTCTTGCAGCTATGGTGTACAATTAAAATTTGAAAATGAGTATCACTTCCTGCATTGCACCTGCCAGTAAACCTTTTCTCTAGTTTTCTTCTCCAAAAAAACATATCCAGCTTTCTTCTTCCAGGTGCTTATGCACGAGTTCAACTGTTTTTTCTGTAACTCACATTTCCAATAAAGGGCTTCTTTAGCTGGAATAAGACAAGCAGAGCCTCCCAGAATAAAAGGAGGCATGTTGACATTGTTTAAAATGTAAGTAGTTTGTGTATACCTACATTCTAATGCAGGTTTTGTTTTAAATGAGAAAGTTGATGGGAGTCCTGAAAATTTTTGCATTGCAGGCTTTTCTAAACTAATCTCCAAAAACATGAATGAATTTACCATGGTGGTAATTCAGTGCTTTGAGAAGTACCCCCTTTCTGATTATTAACTGCAGGTATTGATATCGGAAGAAAGGAATGGGAACACAATTTCCATTAATTCTACTCGTATGCATGTGGGAGTGCCCAGCTGCAAGGAACATCTAAGGATTGGCAAGCCTTATGCGTGGTGACAACTCCCTTCTAACAGTGCACATCTACATAACGTTGGGCTGTTTGCTGATGACTGATTGGCTAGTTTGAGAGTATCAAGCTAGTAATGGTCACACTCACGCATTTCCCACTGGTGGAGGCAACTCCCTGAATGCTGTGCTGTCTCTGGGTGGCTGCCAGAGAAATCCTCTTTTTGGTGCTGATGTTCTGCAGACACTGTTGGACATCCTAGACTAGGTGATACTGTGTCCGGTAACCTCTCTGCTTTGCAGTATGGTTTAGTATGAATTCTTTTTGTCCACTAAATAGATAATCTGGTTTATGGTCTTAGTCTGGAACTAAACACTGACTGCCTCCGAAATCTTCCCTGTAGCAGCCCAGGCCTCTCGTAACACGTTCTATGGAGCAATGAAACCAACCACCTCAGTGGGAAGAGAGGGCTGTGGGCAGAAAGAAGGCAAGTTTCATAGGGAGGGAGGGAAGCTACCTATGAAAGGGAGTTTTTATCAGAAAGTTTAGAGCAGGGAACTCCCTCCCTGGATGAGGAAGTCACTTCCTTTGCTTGTACTAAGAAGTTGTTAAATCAAAATTTTCCACTTAAGCTTTCTCACATCATCAGTTGGAAAGGAAGAGAAAAACATCTTTTTATGTTTGGATACTATGTTTATAGAAAATCATCTGTGTGATAGAGACTACAGAAATCAGAGTAGATATCAAATGGTTTGTCATGAAGGATTTGTAACTTACACTTCAACATTAATGGCTTTTTGGCCTTGCATTTTGTATTATTAGGACGTGTCCTTACCGTTGTTTGCTTGTATCTTGTAGGTAAGACACAGGACTTCGGACCAGGTAATGGCTTTGAAGATGAACACACTGAATAGCAACAGAGCAAATATGCTGAAAGAGGTTCAGCTTATGAATAGACTCTCACATCCAAACATCTTAAGGTATGCTATTTTGTGGATTATATGGAGATAGGTTGTCTTTAGCAGAGCTTTTCTATTTTCTTTTTTTGCTGGTATAATTGTACTTTTGTGAATCTGTTAGAAATGGCTTCTAATTTAATGGGCGAAGGAGAGGAGGAAGAAGAAAGAAAGAAAAGATTTGAGCAAATTGAAAATCTGCATGTTTTTGGCATCTTAAATTTACCAGTGATGAGTAACTTTCTTCAGAGAAAAACACATTTTTGCATTAAAATTTTCTGATGGTTCAATAAAATGATATGAAGAGTGAAATTTGACTTCTGTTCATGAACTTAAATTATGGCAAATTTACCACCATTCAAATGATCTGTTGTTACGAATCCTGCAGATTAGCTATGCAAAGTGCCATGGCTTCCTCTTATTTTTAAGCCTGTCTTCTGCTTTTGAGCATTTCCTTGCTGTAGTATTGCAAGGTAGGATAGGAGGAAGTGAAAAAAAGAAGTTAGACTTAAATCAATCTTATTTATCTAATCTTGAAAAGAAAAAGGTAATTCTTGTTTTGTAATAGCTTACTGAATGCAAATCCAAAATATTTCAATGACTATCTTATTGTTATGCTTTGAATCTTTTCAGTCTCAGCTACTCTCTTATGATGATGTGACAAGCAATTAACATAGCTAGCTAAAGCCATAACATTAAGGTGTTTAAAGTTGTGGTGACAGTCTTCACTGGTGACAGTGTACCAAATAACCTGTTCTCTTAAACTGTTGTTGCACAACTGGGATTGATTTTGATAGTCTCAGTCAATATAGCTCTTTCTGAAAAGTTTTGGAGATGCAGTGAACTTTAAATAACAAACTGGAGAAGGAGAGGAAATTAAGTTGAATAGTACAGACATAGTACTGACTCCTGAGATACCTTTATAACCAACTTTTCTGATCCTTGAAATCCTGCCTCACTCCTGATCAACTGATGTGTGACAATATTACCTTGTTTGTTTCCTGAGTACTTACCAGGAGCTGTATCAGAAGCACCTGAATTATCTGCTGGGAGTATTCCAGCAATGCACATTTATTTTCTATTATTTTTTTCCTTAGTAGAAAAACAACAATGACAATAGCAAAACTAAGAAGTTAGAGAATTTTTGCTCATAGTAAACGGTGCTGGTTTATTATTTATGAATACTTCAACACTTGAATACATAGAATGTAATCCCTAATCAGAATTCTCAGTCTGTTTTCTCTGCTCCAAGATGAGGTTAGTTCCCAGCAACTCCTATTGTTCTTCTGTTTTATTTTTTTTTAAATGATGTCAGCTACTTGGCTTTTGAGATCATTGGCTGTTTCTTATATCTATCTATACATCACTTCCTTTCCCTCAGAATCCTTAGATATGCAGTATATGATCCTGGGGACTGATACAGCTGCTTTTTCATAAGCTTTGTGGAAAGTATAACTTCATAGGTTTGACATTGCCAGAGTCAGGCAGTCGATGTATTTCAGCAGTTTCTATATCAGCTTTGTGTGGTTTGCACATCTTTATTAAAAAAAAAAAAAAATTAGCTCTACAGCTCTGTTGAAAATAAAGTGTTTGATTGGGATTGGGATGAGGGAAAGCAGGAAAGGGATAGTTTGACAGGTAAAAGCTTTCAGTTGCAGTTTAATCTAACCCTGTCTGCCTTGAATGGTGTTACAGAGGTGTTCCTGAGAACAAAAGTTATTGTGCTCTTTTCTGAGTAATCACTGAATTTTAAATGTCTTATGATGTGTAAGAGATCATATCAGCTCAGATCATAACATATGCTGGTGCCCTCTGGCCTTAAAGCCTATGAATAATTTTGAAGTCAGTTGTGTTGCACAGATAGTCCTAAATAAAGAACAATAACGTATTGATTTATGCATGAACCAGAAGAATCCCATTTGGTTTCCCAGTTGCTACGCATGATTCACAGAGAAATCTTTTTTTTCCTGTGTGCTCCAATAAGCAATCATGAGTGAATATATAAGAAATAGATGACAAATAGAAAGGAATTATCTTCGCATAATTTTGTTTTGAAGAGTAAACTTCACTTGCTTTGTAAATTGATTCGAGGCTTCTTCGAGGAGACTCAATTCTCTGGTAAAAACATTGCCTATCTCTTGCATATGAGGCAAGTACCCTTCAAGCAGGCACCAAGGACATTCCTACAGACAATGCAAATGGAAAAACTGTATTTAGCTTTAGCTTATTCCTTTATCGAATAATAATATGCAGTAAATAGTATTATATTTTCTTCCTATATTAGATAGCTTGGTGTTTTTTGTGTTAGTTAACTTTATTTTTCACTTAAGTTCACCTACTGCAGTGTTTCCAGTCCATTTATGATGTTTGGGAGAAGACTTTTCTCTTTTTAATTATCTGCCTGTAGGCATTTTACTCTCTGCTTTTATATATATACATACATACATACATATATATACACACACGCACACACATATGTGTGTGTTTCAGAAACCTATAAATCATTGGTGCTGATGATAGTGTTTTAAAATTAACTTAGGACCTGTTCACCAGTTTAAAAACACACTTCAAAATTATATTTAATACTTATTTACTTTTATAGTGGTGAGAGGTTAAAAACATGGCATTATTGACTAAGAGCAGTCAGGAGTAGTATTGCTGAGAGGTCACTAGGAAAATGTTCTACAACAACATGTTTTTACTGAAACATTTTCTGGGTTTATTTTTGGAATTTTTAAGCTTGTCTTAGTATTTAAAGGGAATGCACCTTTTCCAAGAAATTCTAGTGTATGACTTCCACTGTCCAGGGATTTCAAGACTCTGACCTACTTCAGTTGCTGTTAAATGGTCTTTTCTTTACTTTCGAATTTCTGTCTTTTAAAGTTCTTTCACTATATTACTGAGGAAGCTGTCCTGGCACCAGCATCAAGTCTAATTTTAATTGAATAGTCATTGGACCTCTTCCACTTGCCTGGAATGTGAATACTGATTTTATATAATATGTACATCAGAGCTTCTTCATCTCCTGTAAGCTCTAGGACTAGCTGCTGTTTATTTCTGCTGTAAACAGTGGCTTTCCTTTAGTGCTGATATTTGGTTTGCCAGGAAGGATGCCAGTGGGTTCTTAGGATAGTCTCAACATTTCAGCCTGTGCAATGTTGTAGCAGGGAGAGTGCTGGGAAGGTTTCTCTCCTATGAGAGAAAATTATAAAATTATGAAACTGGAGAAGTGCTGGTTTATGGCATCCAAAATCCGTTTTCAACTTACTTCAGCATCTCCTGTTCAGTTAGTTAATATTGTAGAATGTAATTATCAGATTCAGTCATGATGCATTTATTTTAGTACACTAAAATCTTCCTTCATCTAGTTTGAGCACAGTTATGTTTCTGAACATCCTTAGTGATGTTTTTAGTGCCTAAAATTTGTTACTCAACCAGTTCCTTTGTTCTAGAACTCTTCCCTGGTTTATATGTAGTAAGTCATGTGGAAGAGAGAAGAGATTATCTTCATAATGTTGGTAGCCAAGGATCATTATTATCCTTTGGATGATATAAAAAAAAAAAACAAAACCAAAATCCACTGCTCCAAAATACAGAGCAGCTTCTTATAAGTTATGCATTCCAACTTGCCCACAGTTAATTTAAAGATGTTATTGCAATTATTCTTTTTTGCTATTAATTTCACTGATGTGAATAATTAATGCTATTGTTTACTTGAAACTACTTTTGTTTGTGTGCTCTCCATATCAGCTTATTTTCACAGTTAGAGATGTCTTTTCAGGTTTTTCTCCCAACCTACCACCACCTAAGTCTCTGTCAGTACTTGCTGGCTTTCTTCCATGTCTTAGCTCTATAGGGTTTATGTAGAAGTAGGTCTGTGTCTTACCTTAGAGACCTAGACACTTTTGTACTTCTTTAGGAGATGGAGTTGTGTTAAGGAGCTCTAATATCTCTGCTTCTAGTACTCAGTGAAGTATTAATCTAATTATTTAGGCTCTAAGAATAACTTGTCTTGCTGGGTATGGAATGAAAGACTAACTTGAGTCTTCTGTTTTACATATCCCCACTCTCATTTCAATGTTTCTGTGCTCAGAGTCTGTTCTTGGCCAGTTATGTAGATCATCTTGGTCAGAAGACAGTGAAGAACCTAGTTTCCACTTACCAAGTCTCCAGTAAGTACGCTATCCCCATGGTAGCATCACAAAGATTCTTGTGGTCACATACATTGGAAAATGTTTTTATATATATTTTCACCAAGAAAGTGAGAAACTATTCTCCACTGCTTAAGGGATTATTTCAGCAAGAATGGAACCTCTTTGTCAGTCTGTTAAGGATGTTCTGGAATATGATAAGACTCCAGGTCTTGCAGCTGCATTGGCATGGTGGTAAAAAGTAAGAAGATTTAGGATTTGTTGCTTGTTTCCCTCCTTGCTTCCTATTACTATTAGCAGATGTGATTCTGTATGCCAGAACTTTTTTTGGGGAGGGGAGAATAAGATTAGGGACACTTCGGAAGTGGACAGGGCAAAAGGGTAATAATATTGTTCGAGTGCTTTTCTGTATTTCCACCATCACTCCATCTCACATCATCTCCCATCTCCACCTCACCCCTGCATGCAAGCTGGAGGACTTAAACGCATTTCTACCCCTGATCTACGCTGCTTCTTCCCCAGTGTGGGAAGTGCTGCTTTCTGGCAGCCTGGCTTATCACATCTTCCCCCGAAGTAGATGGTAAAAGCAGGAATGGAAAATTGAGCTGGGGATCTGGTTTATACCATGTGAAGTTTACTATAGCTGCTCTAATCTGGGGTGGCTGATGCATGGTAAGACTATAATAGCTGGGACTAGAGGGAACCAGAAGTTTGAAACATTTCTTCCCTTCCTTACTAGCTTGTTCCACTTGCAGCATAGTACTGTTCCAGGCTTGAGTTAGATCTAGTACCAGGGCTAGTAAAGGTCCAGTGTATGTCTGTAAGTGTTTTCCAGCACTTTGCTGCTCCTCTGAATGCTAATGTGCCCCATAGTCACGAATTCTTACCCAAAACAAAACAAGAAAATAGGGCTGGAAAGCACTTGGGATCCATCTCTGTGTCCTAGTCTGGGAGCTAGTCTGGGAGCAGTAGGGCTGCAGCCTGAGAGATCTGATGCCTTCTTGTTCTTGTAATGTCCTACAGATGTGTTTTCCTCATTTACACAAATGAAGTGTTGTGCTAACCTAGATTCTTCATCTCCAGGGCTGTCTCTTACTGTAGTGTATCTTCAATTTTGAGATAGAATTTCAGTCTTCAATATCACTACTGTTTCCATGAAAAATACTTCTTTATTTAATCTGTACCTTAGGGACTTCATTTAAAACATTCTGTACACAGAAAGCCTTAGCTCATGTCTTAAGTGCTGTCATGGGAGTACTTGGAGATATTGCTGCATGTTTGGCAGTGAGCGTGCAGGCAGATTGACTCATTGATTAAACCCACCTTCTGTGCACATAAAAAAACAAAATAAAAAGGCAATGTGCATATTACGTGAGCTTCTTTCAAGAAGAATTTTCTTTCATCTACTTTCAGACAAATGTAGTACCCTAGGAATACAATACCAATCTGTTTTCTTTTGTTCCACTTTTCTCCTGTCATCCCTCCCCCCCCTTTTGTGAAATTACTTGATTTTGTTACAATAGGCAAAATGATGGCTTTTGTCTTTTAGCATCCTTTGTGTTGTGTTGAACAGTGGCTTAGCAGAAAGGAAAAGTATTTAGTTGGCTTTCTCTATATGTAATGCAGTTATCCAAAAGGATTGTTTTAGGAATGCTGTGCACAAAACAATAGAAGAGAGTCCATATGTGTTGTGTATAATATGTTACAGAAGGACTATATGAAATGCCTTACCTCTGGACTACAGTATGTTTTTTGGATCAATATACAAATGTAGAAAACTTAAAATACACTTCTAATTTAGCATGGTGTCTAAAACATTAAGGAAGGTTTTAATGCAGATTTAATGTTCTTACTCACAGTTTTCCTTCTCCAATAACAGTCAGTGCAATGGAATAAGCATCTGTCTTTTGACGTCAATTCTCTTTGTGTTACTAAATGCATGTGAGAGGCTTTTGTGTTGGTTGGACCCCTGAATTTTCTCATATAAGCAGTGGATTTCAGAGGGTACCGATTTGTTACATTGGACTGTAGCTACCCTAGGTTTATCCACAGAACAGGAATGTGTCCCCGTGAAGTTCTTGTAATGGGAAGCGTGTGTTTAATGTCTGGATGACCCACAGTGGCTGTGTAATCTGGATATTAGTTTTGTCCGATCTATCAAGGAGGCTAAGATTGGAGACTGAGGCTGCAGTTCCGTTTCCCTCTTCCTGTCCAGAATTCTTTCTCCCCTACAGTCTGACACGACTGAAAGCACTTTGAGTAACCGCTTGAAAGGAGCAAAAACATGTCCAGTGCAGTTTTGCTCGCTCTTGTCTAGGAGGGCAGGTACTACAGATTGAGTGAAGAATAATCTACCTGGCTGCCAGAAACAGAGCCTCGCAACATCTGAACATTGTTGACATTTGTCAGAAAGCATTTTGTGGTGGAAATGTTCAGCATTGTACCAGTAGGGTGGACTCAATTAGCATCCTTCATATTTGCAGCTTCTGGGGAAACTTCTCCAACCACTAGCAATGACTTTGGGAGTGATTCAGCTTTCATGATAAGGCCAGATATGCAGTCTTGAAAATACACTTCCTTAAGTCTGTTCATGTCTCCTGTATTGCTCATTGAAGCCTCTCCAACTAGAAATGCTTATAGGAAGTGTAACCCTTGGCTGACAAGACTTTGTGCTGAAGTTCACCTAGAAGCACATCTTGGCTCTGGAGACAGTGCGTCTGGCCAACAGGAATAATCCTAAACGTATTGGACCAGCATGTCCGCTTCCTAGCCACAGAATTGGAATCTCATCTGGGGCAATCTCGGAAATTGAATTGTTATGCCAAATCTTACTTGGTAATTGTATTTCCTAGTAGCAGCTGTATATTATCTTTTAGTGAAAACACTTCCCAGTATTATTTTCTAGCAGCACTTGGCTTTACCAAGAGGTTGCTTATTGCTTGACACAGCAGCTAAGAAGTTTTCCAGGAATTTAGGTCACTAGAGATGTGTTCTGTGAATCTATTTTCCAGAGTTTGAAAACTGAGATTCTTGACACAATATTTAAATGGTTTCAGCATGTTGCTTGTAAACTCATTAATACTGTTTTTATCAGTGTATCTGGTTTCTCTTTCCCAGGGTAATAAATTCTAAATGCATAGGGGTTTATAAATATATTTTTAGGTCCTGCTTTTTTTATGAAATCACGATATTGAGCTTTGTTTTAATTTCTGATTTAAAATTAGAAATAATACAGCTATTTCCCAGTAGCAAATCTAGATGTCTTACTCTTGGAAACTTGAGTCAGTGTGTCTTTTCTGCCTTAAGTGTAGCTTCACAAAGTTAATAAATATGTTTCCATTGAGACTTCCTTTGAACAAAACCAGCTGACAGAGAAAGTTAAGTTCTGCTAGTCTTTTGGTGACAGTGATGTCTTCCCTGTTTGTTGAAAACGAGATAATAAATTTAATTTTGACAAAATTCTCAAATTCTTAACTGCATTTATATTTTAGAATTAAATGAAATACAGTGAAAAACTCTTCTTGAAAAATACTGTTTTGTTACACACACTTTGTGTGTGTGAAATGTTTGAATCAGATTTTTGGGGAGCATGTCCAGATTTTAGGGTATATATTTAATTTCTGGACAAGGGGAAAGTCACCTGGGAGCTGTGTATTGGTCAGTTAACTCTGTAAAATAATCACCCCTTCAATTTTGAAATTTCTGCTGTCCAGGTGCAATTTGGCTTGTAACATCCTACATAAAGAAGGTTTGCTCTAATTCAGGTATTTGTTAGCTGTGTTGACAAAGAAGTTTTGTCTCTATAGCAAACACTGCTTCCTAATTTGTCAGGAATGCAATATACCTTTACTAGAGGAAGTGTGATATAGAGATGAAAGCAATAGCATTTATATTTACTTAGCCTTAATTTTTAGTTGAATGAAAATACTGCAGTACTGTGTTAACTTTGTATTTTTAGTATGTTTCATAAAGGAGAAATAACATTTTCAGGACTTCAACACTTGTGTAATAGTAGAACTGGAGATAAACATTTTAAAAGGAAAGATACCTTTTTTTTTCTTTTTAAATTTTTGCTTGTGAATAACTATTTACACCATGCTTTATAGCTAGAGACTGTCAAAATGCAAAAAAGGTAGAAAAAGATTTCTGCTTTGGAGGAGTCTCCATTTCTTAGTTTTAGGAAGCTTAATTTGTAAACTTGTTTACAAAATTATTCACATGTAATTGCTCTACAGAATGAAACTCGGAAGCAGCAGTGTTCTGTGTAGGTGGGATAGCTAGAAACACCCCCTCTTCCCCCCACCGAACACCTTGTGGTGCTCCATTGTTCTGCACTGAACTAGAGGAATTGCATTTGTACCATCTCTTCCTTAAAAATGAGCATATATAATTTGGGGACGCTATTATTTGAGGTGAGAGCAGGCAACAGTTAAAGTACAAGTCCTGCTTCTTTTTTGTTTATTTAAAAAAAAAAAAAAAAAAGATTTCCACAGCTCAGCTTATGCAAAGGACCTTACCTATATTATTTTTCTTGGGCTGCTTGTAATTTACCAGTCAGCTGATAGACAAGAGAACAGTGAGGATCATTCATTTCTTCAAAAGCAGCTTAGCTTAACTAGCACTACATATCTCTTGCATCATTTTGTTTCTAAATTCAGAAGTGTTTGCAAATATAAAAGGTCCTTTTCCTTCAAACTGATCTCTGCAAGATTCACCTGTCACATTAAATGAAATCATGCGTTTCTATCAATTCTACCATTTCCTTCAATTGTTCTGTTATTAAGTGTATTGCACGTTCTTTGTCACTAGGCAGAAATATGAAGGGTGGCAGTCATTAATATTAACAGCAGGAATCTGAGCATCGTGCAGTGTAGGTAACTTCTGTGAAATCTGTGTATATAAGATATTATAAAAATTTGCTTCAATCCAAATGTTGAAAATGCCGGTGTGGGGAAGGGAGGGATGTATGCTGCACATATGTGCCCTCATATTCCTGAGTGGGTAGGAATGGGACAGGAAGAAACATCTTTATACTTAATCAGCAGAATGCAGAAGGGAAGTAATTTGCTATTTATACAAACATGCAAACCAACACTGGATTGCTTGGCTTAGATATCTTGAACCAGAGAGAACTCTCAGAATATCCCTTTTTGTATAAATCATTATATGCTGGCCTTTGCTTATAATCAACTTAGTAACTCCATCTTCAATTTGAGTTGTCTCCTGTGCTTTCTTTTAACTGCTAATTCAAAATGTACTGTAGTGTAAGCACATGACTGTTTTGTGCTGAGACTTTTAAATAATGAAGCTTGAGGTATGCAGTATCTGTGAGGCTGATTTTTTTTTTTTTTCCCTTCTTCCTTTCTTGGTACAGCCAGTACTTTTTATTATCCTACAGTTTCTTTATTAAAAAGAAAAAAAAAAAAGAGGGGGGGAAAAAAAGCCCAAACCACTTTTCTTTTCTTGTTTCTTGTAGGTTTATGGGTGTCTGTGTGCATCAAGGACAGCTGCACGCACTTACTGAGGTAAGACTATTTCATGATATACATGCTCAATATGAAGCTGTTCTTGGGCCAGATTCTGTAATCACTGTTCATCTTGAGTGATAGTTTTGTTTTGATTTTTTTATGACTAGCCAATTAATCACATGCTACTTGCTCTGCAATAGAAAGATTGCAGAATCAGGCCTCAGAATTGTACTTCATTCATAGTCTTTGTACATCTTTTCTTCTCATAAGTGCTTATTAGGATGAAAAAAAATCACAGAAGCAACCTAAAATTCTCACATTCTAATTGAGAAATGTAGATTACCATTAAGCTGCCCCTAACTAATATTTTTTCAGTGACATTGCACTGTATTTAAATCTTACTTATTTATCTTATCTTTATTTATACTCTGGGTGCATGCACATTTCACAGATGAATCAGGGATGTTTTGGCTGGGTGATATTAGTGTATTCAATCCCTACCATCTCCTTTTCTAGGATATTATCAAGATTAAAGCCTAATTAGGTTCCCAGAAGGAAATTATTGTATTGATCCTACACCCTGGCTAGGATCTAGGTAGCAAATGAGAAACTGGGCTTTCAGCTCGTGTGAGTCTTAGACCAAGTTTCACGGGATTGTGTGTTTAATCCCTTATAAACTGCTCAGGAAAAAACAAGAAGGGAGTGTTTCTTTGTTAATAGTAGTTTCACCTGTTTTGAGTCAAAATCAATAAAACATTCATCCTGCTTTTTCAGTTTGAGTACAGATTGAGGGGAAACTCTCATGTTTTGTAAACTTGCAATTAATATTTCCAACAGTTTCTATCTTGTAGAACTGCACCATTAAAAGATTAACCCTCCCCCCACCCCAATAAAAAACAAGTGGTAACATGTATTTTACTAATTAGCAATTAAAACCGGTTGCTGGCATGCATTCCAAGAGCTATTATAAAATGAGAAAATTTGATAGGTATATACCTACAAGAATGCATAGTGTTTAATTTTCAGGATGCTGTGTCGCCGTTGTTTTCTATAACTTTCATATGCAACTCTGAAACTTAGGTGTGCACACGTGGGCAGTGAATTTCTTTGCTTTTTGGGGAGACAGTTCTACAATTACAATTCTAGCTGGTGTTAGAATGATGCAGACTAGTTCACAGTGGCTTTATTTGTATTGTAAGAGGAAAAGCAAAGAAAGACACTTTCAGAAATACCAAGATACAGCATGTGTGTGAGGAGATGTTGGATATGAGAGGGACAGTTTGCTTGTGGTTTTTTTTTTCCTCTTTTCTTTTCTTTTTTTCCTGTGCTCAGTAGAGGAAATGGTTGTAAGATTTGGCATTATGTGGCAGAATGAGTCCGTTGGGCAGGCTCTGCTAACATTAGTGCCAGGTTTTTTTGGTCCACTGATCAATTAAAACAGGGAGATTAAAGGCCCTTTTAGTCACTAAACGTGTCCTAGAAGAGATGAAGCTTCATAAAGCTTCAGTCTACAAATCTTGGCATATCCTCCTGATAGTGTGTTGTTTTTTTCTTCTTCCCATTGCTTGCCATTTAAACATCCCTCTCTACCCAGAAACCCAAGAAACTGAAACCTTATCACAGATGCTTCCTCATGGAGAACTAACTTTGAAGCTGCTTGCTTTCTTCAGCTCTTTTTGAGTTCTTGGCAAGCAAAATAAATCTATGGAAGACTTCAAAGAATAACTTCTCATAGTTATAATTCAGAATAACACAAGAGATTCCTGAAGCATTATCTTGAGACCAAAGAGGAAAAGTCTTACACTAAAGAAAGTCACTACAAAATTTTGAGAAACAGAATAGCTTAGTGGCATGTTATAAAAGTACATGCATTGTTTATGCTTTTCTTGTGTGGACCAACATGAACATTTAATGCCTTCAATAGGGGAGAAACTGCTACTTAAGGCCGTCATACATAGCTGTTGTAGGGAATCCACACACTGTTTTGTATAATATAGTAGCTGTTCTTTGGTTTTACAGAGCTTTTAAATGTTAAGAGCTGCTTATGTTCCAAGGGGTGGAATTAGTTGTATTTACTGCCAACAGTAGTGGCATTTTTCTACTTGAGCTATGTGAACAGTGGATGTTGTTGAGTTCAGATGACCTCTGGAGCTTAGAGAAGGAGGCTGAAATGGCTGGCTGAAGGAATTACTAGTAAGATGTATGTGGTGAGTCACCAGTTCAAATATAGCCCAGGAGGATAAGCAAAATTAGCTTATGGCTTTTTTCAGCTTGTGGTCCAAAAAGGTGGTCTCCTCCTAGTTTCTGACGAACGTGTCCCTGCTCCACGCAATTGATTCTAGCCTGTCATTAGCGCTATCAGGACTTCTGCCAGGGTTTCACTTGTTCGGAGATCAAACTTTATTGTTTCAAAGGCCGATTGCTCAATAGGTCTCTGAGTCACTACAAGGAGAATCCTTCCTCGCACTAGCCTATGCTGGACCTGTTCTGAAATGAGTCTAATTATTACTTGTTGACATGGGATATGCATAGTAAGGAAATAATTTCTGCTTTGACTGAGAGCAGTTGATGATATCCCTAAGTAAAAGGGATACAATGTGACTTAAGTAATGACTGAGGAGGTGGAGGTAAATTGTGTTTATTTGTACATATATGTTTCCATGGCATAAGAAATTGAGATCTTGTGGTAAATGTACAGCCCTTTACTATTGGAAGGCAGAGTCAGAAGTGTTAAAGATGTCCTTTCTTACCTATTTAAACACATGGAAGGCTAAGCATACCGAAACACGCAGAGCAGGTTTTTTGCTTGAGGAAGATGTTGCTAGTTTGTAGGCCTAGTTTTTTTTTTTCCCTTTTGGCAGCATTTTACATTGTTTTAATTGTTCCCTGTCTAAGTGGCTTTTGTTCTTGAAAGTGTTAGTCAAGAAACAGTTTCTGTTTGTTTTGTTTTGGTTTTGCTTTTTGAAAAGAAGAATGGAGTTGTTTAATTAGACTGTACCAGGACTTTGGCCCTGTTCTGAATCCACAATCTTACTAGCTTTGAAAGTCCAGTATCGTTTTTGAAGTTCTACTCATACCAGAAGCGATGACGTGTACCTCTTCTGCACTACTTCATTATCTATCCTTAGAATCACAGAATGGTTTAGGCTGGAAGGGACCTCTATCCTTGCAAACACATAGTTAAGAAACATTTAGGGGAAGTGAAGCAGATGTTTAAATAGATGCACAGCTCAGATGAGCTGGTGGTCTTTAGACTGTCTTACTAATATTGAGCTGATGGGCACAGACTTGCTGTGCTCACCTTCTGTAAAACCAGGAACTGTGTATTCTTTTCTCAGTATTCAGCTCTAATCTGTGGCTTGTGGTTCGATTCTGTAGCTACTTGAGTCTGCAGTGCTTCCTGCTGAAGTTGTATGCCTCTCCAACCTAATTCCAGTCTCTCCACAAATCTCTCTATTTTCTGACCACCTTCCTAACAACTTTCTGTTAGCTTCCATTTCTTAATCTCCTTGCACACAGCATCCTTGAACTTGGAGAAGCTTGCCCAGAAGTACAGTCTCTGGTGTCAATTAGTTATTGCATGAGCTGCTACTGAGCATTCAGAGACCAGAAATGAGCAGCTACCAGGAGGCTACCAAACAGGATACACTCCCGGGGACATAAAGTTGTGAGCCAGTTACTGTGGAGCAGCCACTGCTTAATAGCAATAGCGTATGATCTTACACATGCCCATTTACCATGGAATGGATGCATGAGCAAGAACCCAGGCAAACAAATTTCTTTGTGGGCTACATGGTGAATAGATCTGTGCTATTACGCTGAAGCACATAATTCAGCACATAGTCTAGCATGTAACAGCCACTTGACTTTTTGCCAGTCTTAAACTATTTGTCGAACTCTGTTAAACAGGTTTATGCAAATTTCTGAGAGAGGTCAGGCTAAAATCTTGGTATAATTAGATAGATATATATGCACAACGTGAGTCATACACCTTGATAATTCCTTCTTGAAGGAAGTGGAAGCCTTGATACCCTTGTGTATAGAAAATGAGTAGGGAAGAGTTATTAGGTGTTGACTGGGATACCTTGAAATTGCGATGCTTCATGAGCAATAGCTAATTGTTACCATGGAAGTTTTACAGCTATTAATCTGACTGGATGATAGCAAAAAAAGTGCACAGATACTCTGCCACAATCTGAAGCTGTAGTTGTACAGGGCTCAGTGTAGGATCTGACATGCATTGGAGCTTTCTCAGGCAGAGGGGCAGGGCCACAGCAGTGTGGCAGGAACATGCAGCCAGTGATGGAGGGATGGACAATACTGTTTCAGCCAGCAGCCTGATCTGCTCTTTCTGCCTAACCTACATCTCCATCAGTCTTTCAGTGTTTCTTCTTCTTACTGTACTAACCAGTCAGTCCCTCTGATTCCATCCCAAGTGTAATGCACTGTCTTGTGTGGTATTAGGTATTTCATGAGTCCCAGAAGGCCCTTGGGCAGCCTTAGTTTTAAGGTGCTGTGTATGCAGCATTTAAACAAGTGTGAGATAACTGTAAGGGACAAGCCAGTCGTTCTGCACACCTGGCTCCTTCGGTGGCTTTCCTGCGGACTGGGAATTCCATCTCCACATCCAGGCAGTTCTCTGTATCAACTGCTTCACCTACTGCGCCTTGCAGGTGTTGTGCGTGGAGGAGTGTTGAAGCCTGAAATGTTTCCTGCATGCTCAGAGTGCCGCTGTCTGCAGTAACGCAGGCTGACAACCTGTGGTATGGACAATAGGGTGTTAGGGCAGACGTATGTGCCAAGGAGTGTTAGAAGAAAAGTATCTTGACTGCTGCTTTGGCTTTTGTAAAGAGAATTCAACAGAATTCTATGAACTCATGCATAGTTTCAGCTCAGTTTTTTTTTTTATAGCTGTGTCGTAAATGCCAGGAAAAAGTTTACTACGGAAATCCTTTCAGACATGTTAATTTTCATCTCGGGCAAGAGAATTGCTATTGGACCGTTCTGACATGTTGCACTGGAATGGCTTACTGAATTTAACACTGCTGTTTTTACCATCAGCCACAATTTATTGTTTTGAGAAAAGAAGGCTGTTATGTACCAGTTTGGAAAAGAAAGCTCCCCCCTGCACTCCTAAAGCTCTCCTTGATGAAAGATTCAATGGCTTATGGAGAGTCTTTTTTCTTACATTTTTCCATGATGACTGAAAAATCTTCCTTCTCTTTTCCTCCCAACAGCACTAATTTAGGTAAACTATAAATGCAATTAGTGGAGTTTCAGCCCTTTATTTATAGGTCTTTTAGTCCTGGAGATAGCACCAACTGGGAATAAAAAATGTTAAAAAAAAGCTTACAATTCTCAGAGTTAGTTACAACTGAGCTGAACTATCCTTTTAAAGGGGAAGGGGAAAAAATAAATTCTTTAACAGGCAAGACACTTCTAACCTATGGCTTTCACAAGCAGAGTTTATAGTTAATAATCTTTTTACTGAAGCATGTTCCCATTCCTTCCCTCTTTTTTCCTCCTGTCAGTTCTTAGGTACTCTTCTAGGGAGAGCTTTTGGCGCTGAAGTGGGGAAAACCAGATAGACATCACTTAGGTCTCTTATTCTAAACCTTTACACTACATCAAATAACAGACATGGCTTTCCTTCCAGAACGCAATTTTGTACACTTTTGAGAGTTGTAAAAAGCTCAGGAACACTCTTTCTTCCCTGTCTCCTCCCCACTATCACCTATAGCACATGGGAATCCCTGTTGTTATCCCATGAGTGGGATTCATACTGGTTGAATAAATTTAGCATTACTCCAGTAGCACTGCAAATATTTAAGTTGGTTTTGGTGATCACAACAGGCTAGCCTGTTAATCCTAGAAAACTTACTGTCTTTAGTGTTGTAGTTGCTATTGCTAGTCATTCTGCAAACATTTCATACCTGTACTGGGAGCAATTCCTTGGCAATATTACCTCTTTTCCAGCTTGCGCTTAGTTCCTTGATAAGGTGGCTCTGACAGTGGTCCTCCAAAAGAGAGAACAGCTGTAGTGCTCAGTCGATTAGCCTGAATGTTAAGATAACTGAAGAGAAGATGAAAATTATGTAAAAGGTAGCACTGAGTAGAAAATTAAAAGAAAGGGAATCTAAACTTCATGCTTTTGGAAACATAGTGGTACTTGTCTGTTGGATACTACCATCCAATTTCTAGCAAAAGCAAATATATGGTATTGGTAGGGAAGTCCTTTATTTCATATAATATTAAATGTTTAGGTATTACCATTTTTTAAATTTCTTCACCCTCCCTAAGAGTAATGTAGTTATTTCTTCCTTTTAAAAGCTTTATGCTTATGATGACAAAGTTGCTCCTTCTTCACCAAATGCACTCCTGTTTTAGTGAACGTTTTCTTTTCATTTTGGAAGTCTTCTCTTTAAAAAGATCCAAGTGCATAGGAAAGAGGCCTCTTGATGTATTTTTGCATATATTCCATACAGTTATTTTCAGTAACTCCCAAATCCATTTGCGATAGAGGAATCTGGTATTGACAGGCGTTCTTTGCAAATAATGGACAAATTTTTGTTACTTCATACATGCTACTCAGTTTTTTTCATTGCTGAGCATGTGTACAGCCAAGCCATACTAATAAAAGGCTTCCAGATCAGCTTATATTCCTTGACATCTTGTGCTTTTCATTAGCCAAAAAAGCTTCATTTTCTACCCTGGCGTATTGAAATCTTCTTGAAATCTAGGCACTTTATATAGTCTTTCTCACAGTAGTATCTAAAAAAGAAAACTCCAGAAGATGAACAAAAAAATGGGGGGAGTGGGAAGCTTTAAAGATGTTTTGATCCTCTGTCTTCCTTCAGATTTGGTCCAAAAATTAGTTTATCTCATTTGCATACATAAAACAACTTTCTTGAGAGTACTGAAGGCCTTGGGCAGTATGATAGCTATTTGCTTTATGGTGTTGTGGATCCTTGCTGCTGCTGTGATCTTCTGGAGGAATGAAACGAGCAACTGTGTGAACTTGCTTTTAGACTTTTTTGCTGGCAGCTCTGAGACTATATCTATTGATCCTAAACATGTTTGTTTTAAGGGAATGAGTCTTGATATGGAGCAATGCAAGAAGATCGAATTTCCTTCGAAACAGCTTTGACAAAAAAATTAGTATGCTATGATGACAAATTTCAGCTGACCTAAATTTTTAGATGCCTTCCAGCTCTAGGATGCTGTGGAAGGATTGCTGTTTAAACTTTGTAAGAACTTTAAGTATGTGAAAATTCTGCAGATTAAATTGATCCTTATGATCTTTGAGCCAATGAATAGCATGACCTGTGAATTAATACTGTAATAAATCTCTGTTTGTATGCCTTATTCTTTTTTTTTCCCCCCCTACTTTAGATTTTTTTCATAGCGTTCTGTGTAGCTAAAACTTAATTTCATGTGCTTCCTTGTGTGAGTAGGAAGATAAGTAGTTCTTACAGTGGCACTGTACTGAGGGCAGTGCTGGAATGTGTAATGTGTGCAGGCAATCTGGGCCTTTCCAGTTATAAACCCCGAGTACCAGAAGGACAAATTTAGCCTTGCCAAGAAGTATTTCAGAGGCATCAGGTCCTCTGTTAAACTGTGGTTACCTTGTACTGCTCCTAGTATGGATTTCAGTATTACAGCTAAATATATTCAGTCCTAGGAAGGTGCACTTTGATAAAAAGAACGGTGGTATAAAACTGGAGAACCTCTTATTTCCTCCCCCCTTTTGTTGTTTTGTTGTTCAATGCAGGTCTGGAAGTCCAGCCAGCGCACATCTGTGTTATTTCCTCTGTTAATTTGGTTGCTTGGGTTCATTACCTTTTCCCTTACAGGAGTTATTAAGAGACCAGTCTTGCGTATGCTTGCTTCAGGGTCAAGGGAAAGCCGTTCATCTGGACTCTAGGGGTTTAACCTGTAGAGGAGAGTAATGGTAACCTTGTCTGATGCAGCAGCAGTTGCACTCTCCCTTAATGACTGGGGTCTGTGCAAGAAACTCACTTTAGGGTCTGAAGAGAATAAGAGTGATGGCAGCACAAGTAGGGGTTAAACATAGCAGGAAAGGTGTTTGGAGGACTAGACTAGTCTGTAATGTCTAAGGTGAGTTAAGTCATTCCATTTCATTGCAACTGTTTTTTTCCAGCACTAAAATAGAACAAATGCATTACATAGGATGTCCGTGAGGACTGTTCGCTGTCTGCATAGTGCTTTATGTTTCTCTTCTTGAAATAAAGCATTCATTATCTCACCACAGAAAAAGCACCACAAATTAACAGATCCTTTGGAATATCTTGTTAATTCTCCCGTTGTCCTTTTTAAATGTATAGAACTGCAGAGTGCCTTACTTATTACTTTGGGGAATAGAGTTACAGAGAAAGTGAACCTGCAAGACAAAACATCTCTGTTACTGTGTACCTCTTTACTGGCACATGTGAGTATCAGCTCAGTCTGTTGGGGTTTGAAAAAAAAAAAAAATACAGAATGCGTACAGAAAGATAAATTTGCTATGTTCTCTACTTTGTGCATGGACACCAGCATTAACATAGGAAGAACAGAAAGTGTCACCTTCATTGTCATTCAGCAGTTGTCTTGCTGAAAGGATACACACATAGGCAATAGGGACTTTTCTTAGAGCCAAAAAGTTAGGAAGCTTCTGTTTATATTCTAAGATGAATGTGTTTATAAACATGGCAAACCAAGTCTCTAGCAATATCTTTCTGAAACTCTAAAGACTCTAAATCTTTAAAGCCCTAAGTCTTAGGATGTGCTTCAGATTTCTTGTATCAAAGTATCATTTTAAACTTTTGCTGGAATAATTGTGACATTTTAGAAAAACAGATATCTATAAATTTGAATATTAGGTATTGTATGTATATATTGTATATATTTTAGTAGCTTTGTCCAGGGCTATGTGTAAACCTTGTGCTTTATCATGTTCCTGTGCAGTTTGCAAAATCATTTCTAGTACACCTGTGATTCTCCTAAAATGCAATTAAAAATCTTTCTTACAATTTTTTTTTTCAGTGCTAACACCTTCCTTCATCTCTTTTGGTCACAATAGAATTTAAAAAATCTAAAATACATATCAACACTTGAGCCACATTTGGATTTAGTTCTGCATTCCTCACAGCGTATGGACCATCAGTTTCAGTTTTGCTTTAACACTTCACTCAGGCTCTAAGTTTAATTTATAAAGAGTTGCTGAGAGTGCATTCAGCCAATATAGATTGATGTTTGATAACCAGATCTACTTCATCCTTCCTCTGTGCTATACAAGGCATCATACTATTGCATCTTCAAAGTCTGATCCTTTTTCCAACAGATTCATTCTGTTAAGAGGAGTACAGCACATCTCTCTTCCACTTGAGAGATCCACTTATGAAAGGCTTAATATATCTGATGTTTCCCAGGTTGCAAAATTGAAGAGACCCATTCCTCTGCCATTACTGGAACACACTGATCCTTGTCAAGAAGCATGGGTAAATTCTATAGGCAGGTGTGCACTCATGTAGTATTAATTGGAGAGTGCTAAATTAGCCATCTCTACTGACGTTTTTGGGGGTCTGTGCTAACTACGTTTTTGGGAAAGGACTCATGAAAATTGGGGGGTGGTGGTGGAAATGAACATATTTCCAGTGATGAGACTGTCTGGATTATCAACCCTAAGAAGACTGAATGAGGTTTAGAAGGATGTTGAGTACCATTTTGCTGTTTTATCAGCTAAAGACATCTCATTGTGGACTGATCAAATAATTCCTGAGGCACATGTATCAAGCCTAGATGGCTGGTTATTCCAACAGCCACTTAAGAATTGCAGATGCTGGTAAACATCGTTGTACCTAGTACATGAGATTAGAGTAAGGCTTCTGAAAGGTAGAAGTAAACCTGACTGGTCTGTATGCACCAGTGGATGCAAAATTAAATCTGAACAAGGTACATGTAATAAGTAAATTAGACCGTTCAAAGTAGAACAGTAGATCAGTAGAACTAAAAAGTGTATAGACAAGGGGAGGTAGCGTAGGTATTTAGAAAACTTGATACTGTTTAAACCTTATGCTATAACTTTAAGACTTCATGAATTATTTTGTAACACACATAAAAGCACAGCCTGTCTAAGACAGTGAAGTTATTTCACAGAAGTTAAGACAAAGTACATATTCTTTACTTTGTTTATATTATTTTCCTTGGGAACCAAATACTTTTGTGAATTGGTTAAAAGGAAAAAAGACTTCAGTCCTAAACACAGCTTGATATGCTTCGCTTACCAAAAAAGTCCATTTAAAATCACACAAGGGGGCCTGGCTTTAAATGACAGGAGGCAGGAAATTTAGTGTTCTGGCTGAAATTCCATCTCTAGTTCATACTCCTGCACGCTGATGTTGTGGCATATGTGGTATGTTTGACCCTTTAGTTCTCTCTCCAGCAAAATGGATGCAGGCCTCCGCAGGAATTTCACCTGAGACTGTCTGATTTGTAGCATTGCCAGTTCCACGTGTTTAAGTATCTAAAGTCACGCTCCTGAAACACATGAAAAGGACTTTATTTAAGTTAGATCTTCTTTCCAGTCTTTTCTCCATCTCATGGCTATTTACTTTTTGCTCACTGAAAGCAAGCCATCTTGTCCGACTGCAGCGATCAGAGACCCAGGGCTTCAGGAAAACCCCTGAACAATGGAGGATTTTTAAACTTAATGTTGGGGTTGGTTACACCAAGTTAGGCACCACCCCATGGTATGCAGGGTTCCCTGTGGCATATCTTCGTTTGGGTAGGAAGATAAATGCTGCTGTACCTGTCACAACCGTGATTCTGAGGACAAGAGGAAGCTTTAGTTACTGCATTTGTAATGCAGTATTTGTATTTTCCTGTGCTAGTGTGCTTGCTCTGGTTTGACCAATCCTCCAAGATGCATCTTTTTAAAGGCAGTAATTTCCTGTCGTCTAGATGTGCAGAATTAGAATAATAAGTAGCAAAGGTTCAGGTGGGTCCTTGCATTACAGAAGGGTTGAACTGACTCTTAAAAAGCTGCAGTAAAGCGTTGAGTTGTGGGAAACAGAAAGCTAGCAGAAGTGTTGACCTGCGGGGATGTGAGCTGGCCGCCTAGGCTCCATCTCAGAACGGAAGTGCTGGTGTATCAGTTAGCGAAAAGCCTGCTGTGGGTTGGTGGTGACCAGGTAAATTAAGTACATTGGGGCCAGCTCTCTAGAGCATGTCTGTGCTTTCACCAAAAGGAGACAAGCAGTGAAAACCTGCGTAAGCACAGCCCTGAGCTCAAAGGCCCAGGGAGGCTGCCGGACTCATTTGCAGGATCTGGCTTGGCAAGGAGAGAAGGGTGGGTTGTCACAGAGAAGAAAGTACAGAAGTAAAACTATAATCAGAGGCTCTAAAGAAATGTTCATCTAAAGACAGAAGCTGAGACTCTGAAAATGTGAGTCTAACTTCAGGCACTCAGTCTATATTTATGCCTGCAGGTGGTAGGCTCTGAGGAGCGATGAGCAACCGGTTGTTTCAGTGAGAACTTCTGGATGTGCAAGCTTTCAGATTCTAGCTGTTTCCTTAAATGCCTGTGTATGTTTTTAAGAGCCCATAGTTAAGCTTCCACTTTTTTTTTCTTTTAATCTTAGCAATACAGAATATATGTTTGGTTTGATTCATTTTCCCCTTCTCTTTAGGAGGATAATTGACTTGTTTCATTACCTCTGAGCCTGTGATGGTGCCTGAGGAACACTTTTTTTTTTTTTTCCCATTGAGGCAGATGTATTTAAATATGCTATGTTCTGCGGCAGGCTTGCTAAATATCTTGCCAATGGTAACCTCTTCCTCCTTTTTAGAATGTCACAAGGAAAAAAGAAAGTAAGATAAGCAGATAAACGTTGACTGCAAACAACCAACTACATTGTCTCATTCCTCTTTCCCTTCCTGCATGCACACACACATGCAGGTGGGATGGTGTTTTTAATATGCATGTATATATGTGTGTATATATCCGTTACATATATGTGTATATATCAGTGTTTTGACACTAATTGTAAGCCTGCTGGACCTTTTGCCATTGTCTCAAGCAAAAAAGAAAAACATTCTTAACTCTGACTCCTGCATCTCTTTGCTTTTGCTTCCTGATATCCTGGAAATGTGTCTAGCTTAGTAGGACCGAGAAGATGCAAGCTTCTTAATAGTTAAGATATGGGGGAAGAGAGGGGAGGAGAACTGAATGATGCCTTAAGGATGATGCCAAGTCTTACAGTCTTTTGCCTGGGATTTTTCCATATATACTTTCCAGTAACTTGTGTTTGTTTGTAATGCTTTCTGTTCCGCCCTCCTCCTCCCTGACCCCAGGAAACATACACTTGAATTAACAAGTGTTTTGTAGTTTCGCTTCCTTCATTTTGTTTTAACTATCAGCCATCAGAACAATTCAGAAACTGAGTTGTACTAGAAAATTCCTTTAATGCTTGCTTTTGCACAACACTATTAATAGAGGATTGTGATGCGTTTTATAATTGTCAATACAGTGTCTGAGCACCCTCAAATGTAAAGGGACATTAGGGCACAGTTGAAGTGTTCAGGCTTCGAAAAACTCTCAGGAGCTACTCAAAAACTGTACTCCTTGTACAGAATTTGGGCACACTTTGTACTAGGAGAGATCCTTGTGTGCTATAACTCTTGCACTGAATAGATCCTTATACCTATTTTACAGATTTTAAAAAAATGAAGCAAAGAAGTTATTTATATGGAATCTTGTGGGCCTATAATCCATGGGTCGCTAGTGCTGGTATCTTTGTGGGGAGAGTGAGGAAAAAGTTTATTTAAGTAAGAGACTCTTTGCCAGGGGCTACAGCTTGCTTCTAGGCAGACCTTTGAGTGTATAGTTTGTGTTCAAAATGCTGTCGTTATGGATAGAGCCTTCTGCTCGGGAACAGAAGTTTTATTGTAGAGAGAGCCTGTTTCCCCTGCCTGTACCAGCAACAGGGTACTTTGTCTCTTCTGTGCCTGTGCGGTAATTATGTCATTGCTAGTTTGCCATATCCTGGGTTTTTATTTGCACTGTAGCTTAGACTAGGCTCTGCTTAGAATCCAAAGGTTTGTGACTTAAGATTATAAATGTAGCTTTTGTTAGGACTTCTTTGCTTTCTGTTTTTACTGCTAATATAATTACAGAAAAATGGTTATCAAGGTCAGTCTGCACAGATATACTGGGAAAGTTTTCTGGTTCCAACAAAATAAACTTATTTCCTGAATTATTTCAAACCTGTGTATGAATAAGTGAATGTCCATAAACCTTATTTCATAGACACAAGTTGCAATAGTGTGTTGTTGCTGTGTGCCTGCAGTTGAAGTCTTATTTATAGTGATGTGTTTCTAGGTTTTAGGCAAGTAAATGAACATTAAATTTTCATTGAATGGAGTGACAGGAAAGGGATAAACTCAGCTTGCTGACCATAAGAGCTGTTGATGTAGAGAATTAAAGGAAAACAAATATTGCCATATTCTTTTCCATGCCTGCACTTAATGTTTGAAATGCGACAAATGGTTTTTGTTACAGCTCCTTCCTGAATACTGCATGTTAATTCTTGTTTGCCCTTATAAATTAAACTGTGCCTATACGTGCCTTTTTCAAGGGAGGAGATGGAGAATCAATCAGTGCTGCCACTGACTTGGTAGAAGAAATGAAGGTAGATCTCTGGCTTTTGGTCCTGAGTCCCGATGACTAACCAAGCTGTGGTGATTGCATCAGGATGTTTGGCCTGTCTTCTATGAATAGCTGAAACTTTCAAAATAAGATTATTTTAATCCTCTAATAGTTAATACTTTTAAAGAAAAAAAATCAATTTTTATTACAACACCAAGATGTTTGTAGTGACTTGAAAGCAGAAGAGACATTTACTTTACCTTACAGTTCTGTTTTCAACAATCTAGAAGCAGGAAAAAAAATGTGGCCTTGAGAGGAAGATTTTGGCTTTTTTTCCTGTCCTTTCAATCAGGCTATTTTTGCTAGTCACTTGAGCCCTTCTGGGCTCTTGTTTAAAAAAAAAAGAAAAAAGTTTGAGCTTTGTTCTGAAACACGCTTGCTTCATCTGCATGTTCTGGCTGTTTCAGTACTTGTGGTTTTCTCCCTGGCAACATCGGTTCACCTGCTGTCCAAAAATGTATGTGTACAGCCCAAATCAAACATCCAACTTGTTCTATTTTAATATTTAATTTATTTTGTTTGGTGCTGTCAGGGTGTTAGGTGTTTAATGGAAATGGAAGGTTACTTATTAGGGTGAGGCCGTTTTGCAGGTTTCTAAACCGTGTATTTCTTAACAAGCAGAGGTCTATGAGCTAACTTTAAAAACAAATTTAATCAAGTAGTCAAGCTCAGTGTATCAGTTTGTAGTGTCTGTTATTGTAGTTTTGGACACATTGATCCTGTCTTACTTTTCCAGTCCTGTACAGTTGAAGGTAATGAAAACAGCTGGGGAAACCAGGAAATTTCCAGTCCTACCACTATAGCTAAGGGTGCCTGTTGTGGCAGAAGGGTTGACTTGTTGTCTTGCAGCCAGAAGCCTCCAAAATAGTCATTTAGAGACTGCTGAGTGTGACAGATGTCAGTTTAAACATAACAGAACTGAAGATTGGGTTGTGTCCTCCTGAAATGAGCTGTTAAAACTTTTTTTTTCTCTTTAGTTCTGCAGAAAGCTGTGTGTGTGAAAAGATCTCTATGTTCTTTTATTAGGCATGAGAGTTGTCTTTTTGCTTCCAGCATTAGAAATGATACAAATATGCAAGCTCTATGCCTTTTGACACTGCCAAAGGTTTGCTTCAGTGCATTCGTTGCTGCTGTCTGTACTGTTATTATTGTGCTTGCCAGGTCTCCCTTTAGAGTCAAACTACATAGTCTGGCTTTTGTTTTGACATCTCGCTATTTCTCCATGCTGGAGATAAGTCACGCATTCTAGTTTCTCTTTCCTCCTGCTCCTCTGGTTTCTTCACTCGGCTACACCAATTCATTCATCCTTTGCTATCTCAAAATGTTTGTCTTGCAGTGTCCCAGCTCCCTAGAGCTCTGACTCTTTGCTTATCTCTTTTGGTCTGTCATCCTAAATGTGCTCTCAAACACCTACGTTTCTTAACCACTTAATGCGTTGCCTCTGGCAACATTAGAGCTACCAAATAGGGGAGTCTTGTGGTTTTTTTAATGGGAAGCAAGTGACATTTCAAGCTAGAATAAATAGTAGGCCAACTTTTCTTTTTTTTTTGCTTTTCTGGGCAGTATCTGGCAACTTATTTATATTAGACCTACATATTGAAATAGCATTGGTTTTCAAAACAGCACTGTAAGCTGTTCACAGTTCCTTTTTGTCTTCCCCCTCAGACGTGGTGATATTTGGGGTCATTATGTTTCTGAGCGCTAACTGCTGGAATCAAGTGATTCTGATGCATCTTTTCCCTAAAAGCTTCTAGTTCTTGTATTAGTGTGTTCAGGCCTTTATTTGGAATTTTGAAGGCTAAAATCTGCAAGCTTAAGTTCTGCATTAATCTCTTGAAATTAAATATGTAAGTTACATATAAGTACCATTATAGGCAGAACCTCATTCCATTTTTCTTGTGTTTGGGTCTGATAATGTGACTGCAGGTGTCCTGCAAGGAAGCAGTTTTCTCCCTAGTATAACATAGCACATTTCCCCGTGCCCTGTCTGTTGTGTGGGAAAGGGTTATACTCCTGCTTTAAGCATTTTGTAGTGTAAAGCTACAATATCAGAAGCCTGTCTGAGAATCTCTGATCTAGAGAGCATCTATGCTTGGCTGAGCTTCTGGGTGACTAGTCCTTCAAAGAGGCTACTGACCTCTTTCTTCATAAGGTTTGGGAGACCTTCAAGAAGAGATGTAACAAATAGGGTTTTGCTGATCAGTCTAGGAACAAAAGCATGAGTTGCTCTTACCATGAATAAATTTGTATGAAAACATTATTTTTGTGAGCTAAAATGACAGGGTCTTTTAAGCCAATGCTCAATTTGCAGTGCTGTGTCATAGTAAATGCAAAAGTAAACAACCTAAAACAGTTAATTTTAGACTCTGGCAACCAGATAAACTGACTATTCATCTTCTGTTACGTGACAGAAAGCTAGCAACAGGAATAATGGGTAGCTGTTTCACTGCAACCTGATGATACAGGATTTGAAAAGGTCTGAACACTGCTCCTTTTAGCTGCGAGGTCTCTATGAAATGTAGTGTCCTTTGCTCTTGTTCTTGTCTGATCAGATCTCTCCTCCAATTGCTTGTACACTTATGTAATGTCTGTTGTTGTTGTACTCTAATAACACTTTCAGAAGATGTGCATGCTGTAACCTTACTGGTTTTATCTGAAAACACCGGCACTGAAATGCTTCAGAGGCAAAATAAAATCTAGTATTCTGTTAGGGAAAGGTGCTCTTATTATCCTTTAGGATATTCTTAGCCCACAGAGCTGATTTCTGCTATCAGCAGGGTAAACAAAGTATTGAGAACAAGCATTTTTCTTTCAGTTGCACTGGCAAATAGGAAATAATGTTTGTAAATTTGTGTTTGCACCAAAAAGGCATTGTTAAAGGACTCGGAAAAAACAGGCCATCAGGCTGGCTGTTTTGCATTATCAGCCTGAATGACCGGAAGAATTGGATTATTTACGTGACACTGAGGGAACACTGAGCTCTGCATGGTATTTGCCTTAAAAATTAAGGACTCTTCATGCAAATATTATGTGCTGGCAAGCAGAAGTCTGAGGTCAACTGGAATCTTAAAGGTGCCTATAGGAAAATCTTAGTCTTTGTTCACCTGATGATTTACCTGCTGTGCTTTGTAGAACTACACTAGAAATTAGAGCCAAAACCAGAACTCACATCTCTAATAAATTAGGTCTGAACACTTGCCAGGTGACAGATTCTGCTAGGAGGCCTAGTGGGTTTTGTGTATGTGCTAGAGTGAGGTTTGATTCTTACTCTTGCAGCTCGTGTTAGCCTACAAGATTTCTCTTAGGACAGGTGAGTTAAGTGGAGGGGTTGGAGGCACGCTGCATCTTACGTGTGTGTGTGGCTGTTGCTTTTTGCCCAGCCCATGCTGGAATCTGGTCCTTGTGGTTAATATGGGTGAGCTGCCCTGCAAGTTAATTTGACTGGAAGAATGCTTAAGGAATAGATATATTAGATGCATTTAACTAGTGTGAGAAATAGATCAAATCAATAGGCTACTTTATTGAGAAGGAAAGTGTGAGCATACTCAAAATAGCAGCTAACTACTGTTGTCACATTTCAGTATGTATTTCAGTACACTTACAGATTGCTTGTTTTTTTTAAATAAGCATTTCTGGAGCAATTACCATTGTTTTATGGCCTGAACCAAAATCTCAAAGCAGTTTAGCAATTCCCTTCCCCCTTGTGTTCTCTTGCCAATTAATTCAAGTGTGGTTGTGCAATGTGTAGGCTCTGTTGCCCTGTCGGAAAGGTGAAATGGTCTGAGATAACTTGAGCAGTGTCACTTTACAATTGGGGTTATTGAGCTGGGTGCTCCTGTTCCTTCTGTTACGGGTTGTCAGTATTGCTCTGTTTTGAACATAACTGGATGAGAAGTACTGCTCACGCTGTTGCAGGGATGTTGGAAATATGTATGAAATTAATGTAGATATCTCTTACCGTTCTCTTTCTTAAGCATGCTAGCATCTTGTGATTAAATAAACAAATAATACTGAGCGATGTTTTTTCTTGAGCTCTCTATAAGGTCATCTAGCTCCCTTAGGGGTTCAAACAAAAGCAAAGAGAAAGAAAGATCAAAGTTGGAAAAGCTCAAAGTAGCATTGATGCCAACATTAAGTGAGATTGGCTGCGGCCCTTTAGCTGAGTCTTGAAAACCTCCAAGGATGGAGATTGCGTAGCCTCCAAGTAACCTGTTCCAGAGCTGCTCCACTCTTCTGACACACAAACACCTAGAGTCAGAGCTAGGTTGTTTTGGATCTCTGGCTTGAACCAACCTGTAATTTCTAGTTTCTAGTGGTGTGAGCAACCAATCAATCCCCCCTCAAACTGCAGTGCCTTGGCATATAGCAGTCCTAAGCATTTTAGCATTTATCACTAGTTTGTTAAATCTTATTTAACTTGATTTTTGGCAAGAGGCTATTAGCCGTTTTATTTTGCAAAATTATATGCACTAAGCACAAACTTCTGAGTAGTTAAACTATCTTGACTTTAGCACAGAAGAAAATAGTTTGATAGAAAATGACACTATTTAAAAACAGGACACTGTGTTTTAAAATGTCAGTCAGATTACTCTCTAGAGTTCAAGAGTTTTCCTTGTCTAAATGTAAAATACAAGTACTTTTTGCCTATTTGGTTTAGAAGTGGCCAGTACAATGAGGAAGCATTCTCTTTCTCTGTGCCTTGTTTTGAAATCCTTTCCTGTATACCGTTGCACTCGTTCTCCACTGTTAATGTCTAATGCAAAAAATATGAAAGAATGTCTTCAAGTGGTCACAAGAAATTGATAAATATTGGAGATTTTTGTAGACCCAAACTCCTTGTACGAGATTGCTTCATTTGGTATGAGAAGGTAGTTGATACTGGCTTTCAAGGTGACCCGGACTGGAGCTAATTGTGAGTCGTCTTTGAAGAACACTTGAGTGCAAGGGAGTAACTTTTCGTCTCACCCTTTGCCTTGATTGTTGCTCAAGTACAAAAGACAGACGGAGAGCACACTGTGATCAGGCCAAAGGTTCATATATAAAAGGAGAAAAGCAAATGCTGAGGGAGAGAACGCTTTGTGCTCTCTGTCTCCACGTGCTGCACGTGTATTTCCCGACTGGTCCAGCAAGGGCAATGAAAGTGGTTGACTAATCTTCTCCGAGGGAGGAGAGAGAGATCACATTCTGGACTACCTCTAAAATGTTTTGCTATGCCTGGGCTTGGATGAGCCCAGTTCCCAAGGGATGTACAGGGTAGCCAAGGAAAGTTGTAGAGCCCCACGCTACTTTGTGATGCCCCCTCCTGGTAAGCTTTGTGACAGTTAAAATTTTGTGCATAATCTACCCCAAATGCTTAGCTCTGTTAACTAGTTACCTGTGAAACTTGCATATCTGCTGAAAAAAGTTTTCAAAATTAACTGCTGAGCTCAGAAAGAGACAGGATCTGACTGTAAGGATGAAGCTGTCTTTGTAGACCATCCAGGAGGTGAGCCCTGGCTCCCAGGCTGCTTGTACCAGCCTCTGCACCCTTTCCTGGCTAGCATGGTCTGAAGAGACTGGCTACACCCACACTGCATGGCATGTGGTTCACCTTTCCCTTGTGCCCCTGAGACACAAAACTCTGCAAGATACAACTGAGTTCAAAGTTTCTGAAATAACAATACCTGCATTTACAGTTTTTATTTTAACGTGTTTTGTCCTGGTGAATGGCACAGGAAAGCACAAAGCCTCTTGAAAGAGTGTTAGAGAATTGTCTTGTGCAGGGCGTCAAAGTTGGTGCAGCCTGCCTCAGTCTTACCTACTTGGACCAGGCTTGGGAGCAAATTATCCTGTCTACCTCAGCCACGTTTCCCTTCTGGAGCGGACTAGTTCTTTTGCATTGTGGCTTATGAAGGACCTGGGGCTGGGAGTGAAATAAGAAGCTACTCAAATACAGCGTAGTTGCTATTGTGGTCTATACACAAAGAGTAAGCCCAATATTGTTGTAATGATTTTTTTTGAGAAGCAGTGGAGCTGCTGTGTCTTAACCTCAAGTTATGTTACTTAGGATCGTTTGGTTGCTGCTTTGTTTCACTGTTTCTTGTAGCTGCTTCTCAATTTTACGTTTAATGTAAGCTACTTCTCATGAAGGCTGCCATTTGATGGAGTTGGTGTAGTACTGAACACAGTGGGAAACAGATTGCTGACTGGGACTTCTAGATACAGTAGTGAAAAAGAATAATTTACAATAATATATTGTAATATTTTTCTTTGATGCTGTTGTAATTTAGGAAAGTGGTATCTGGAGACTTGATCAGGCTCCATGCCCTAGGCCTGATACTCAGCCTTCTCTTTGACTTCTTATTGTGCCTGAGAACATGCTCTTCATCCTTTTTGCCTTGTTTTCTCCACACTGAAATGAGAGGGTGATATTGTATTGTAATCATTTCTGAAGAGTCTGTCACTGCTGTATTTGAATACCATAGTTAATGCAGTGGTGGCTATCATATGCATCTTTAACATGAATGCATTGGGAGGGGTGAGGAAGGGGCACATCTTCAGCCTCTCTTGATCTGCAAACATCCCTCTTGGCTAACCCTTAAGAAAAAGGTTTTGTTTTTTTTTTTTTTAATGTGTAACTGAGGTAAGGACTCTTGTGTCACAATGAATTTTACATTCCTGATAATAAGTTAAAAAAATTAATTACAATGTTGTTTTGTCTTTTCAGTACATCAACTATGGTAACCTGGAACAGCTATTAGACAGTAACCAGCATCTGCCCTGGACAGTGAGGGTGAAACTGGCACATGACATTGCTATGGGAATCAGTTATCTTCACTATAAAGGCATTTTCCACCGGGACCTTACATCCAAGGTACCATTTCTAGAATGAAGGGAGCTTTTGAATGGAGGTACTCTAATTGGTTCTTTGGTTCTTCCCCCTCCTTCCATCGGATAAGTGCTGTTATATAAAATGTGGTCTCAGGCATTGTGAGAAAAAAACCTGAAATACAGTTTATAGGATTAAAACTTTCCTCACAACGTGTTGAGTAGTTTGTGCAGAAGCCTAAGAAATAACTATGCTGAAGGGAGGTAATTTCTTAAGTGAGTTCAGACTAAGGTTTCTCAGAGAGCAGCTACAGAGTTTTTAGTTCTGAATTATGGTTCAATAATGTATTTAAATCCCTGGATAATTAAACATACAATCTAACATTTGGAACAGGACAATCATATAAAGATCCTGAGTTGAGGAGATTATTATAAACACACTTTAGAATGTCCTTGTTGTTTTTTTCCCTACACATTTCACAAACATTACTCAATAGGAAGAGTGGCCTTTCATTACTAATTCAGCATTAAGCGTTGTCCACAGTCTAGTTTTATATTTCTTTCCTTCATAAAGTCAGTAAGTTTACTTAAAATTTTTGGTGCTCTTAGAGGGCTTGAAAAGAGGAAGAGTTGGATAGGAAAGAAGGAATCTGTATGGAGACTGGAGAAAAGGAATCTTGTATAGGGAGGGGAAGAACTGTATAAGAAGAAACAGGGTCTCTGGTCTGGTTTAGGATTCCTGTTCTTGAACAGCTTAATTCAGCTATGTATTTTTTTTTTTTTAATATCATATTGTGCAAATTAACTTCCATGTGATGAAAAATCAAAACTGCACTGATAAATTTCTTGAATACTCATGTTGAAATGAAGGTTTCATTTTTTACTTTTCTAAAGTATTTAATAAGTTGCTAGCAGTCTGTTGAGCTTTTTTCCTGGTTGTTTTCATAATTGCATCACAGAAACTGGGATCTCTCCGTGATTTAAGAGTCCAGGCAGGTTGTCTGTATCATTTGTGAATGCCAACATTTACCTTTTTGTGAATCTATAAGCTATCCTCTGGAATGCTATTTCAGTGTCAGAATTTTCCATGGACGTGGGTTTGTCTGAACTGCTTTGGTGACTGCTTACGTGGATTTAGTTGGCTGAAGCAGTTAACTAATTCACACTCAGCTCTGTGAACAAATTACCCTAGTATTCACACTGTATCTTGCCATCCATCACAATGTGTGACAAGGGCTTTGCTGTCCTGCCTATCTGCTGCTGTCTTTACTTGAGCTCATGAGCTAGTTTAAGCTCGTTCAGGACCTGTCACATGGAAGTACTCCAAAAATGCTCTTGGGAAGACTTCATAATGTCACTTCAGGCAAAACCCTTCAGAAAAACCTACCTTAGCCTAAGAGGAACTTTTTTTTTAAATTAAAAATAGTTTTAAAAAATAGGAACTCAGCTCAATATGTTGGCAAATGTGGGTGATTACTAGTCTTTCATCCAGTTTTAGTTGAGTAATAGTCCTGCTAATTTTCCCTCTGCAATATCAGTTTAATAGCCTTCTGTAATGCATGTTATAAGCTCTCTCAGTGTAGTGTTAAACAAATGAAGGACATGCATTTAGCCTAGAAAAAAAACATTTAACTAGCAGGTAAAAGAAATATGTCAGGAAAGTGTAAAACATTTCCTTGGAGGTCCTTTCAAATGCAAAGTGCTGAATTCTGCAGGTAAAAATATCAACTTTGTGAAAAATGCCCAGACTTGGAGTCATGTCAGTTTGACATGATGTGCTCAGAAAGCCTCCTTACAGTCACCTTAGAGTATATGGATAAGATATGCGTAAAAGTAGCTGAAAATATAACTTAATATTCCCCCTTTTTTCAATTCATGATAAATTTTAGTGCATTCAAAAGACTAGGGAAGCACAGTTAGGGCAAGGAACCAAAGTAACTAAGGAGAACTCTGTGCTTGCAGCATTTATCATAACATGTACTGTGGTGGCTAGTCATATGAAAATCCATTTCCTGAGTCCTCTGTGAATGCCCTTGTTCGGAGCTTTGCATAATTTTATGCCATTCTTAGGAACTGCCCTACCAGTGCTTCAATGTTATCTATTGTTGAATGGTCTAAGTCATTGTTTAGAAAATGCACCCGCGGGGAGGAGTATATGGTTTTAGTGCAACAGCAAACTCCTCTGTGACCATGGGAAGTAGTAAAGATTATTTAAAAAAATAAAGAATTAACTATGAGTTATCTTTGAATTGCTCTTAGCACTAAAGGTCATAAAGGTAAAGTGTGTCTGTGGGTCACACTGGAAGCTGCCAGGGTGAGTTTGACATGTCAGCTCTATTCTAAGTAGAGCTGTATTCTAAGTAGCTGGCTGTACTTAATAATTTCCAGCTCCTTGATTTTTGAGGTGTTGTATGCACTCAGTACTTCTCTGTTATTTTCTATGGAGGTGATGTGGATGAAACCTTAAATGCCCAGGTATTTGTGAATTTTAATAGTATGTTGTTATATTGGTGAAATATACTTTAAATTGAAATCTACTCTTGGACAAATGACTTCTTTTGTGCAAATGGTTGCCCTCCTCCTGGCTAACTTTTAAAGAAGTCCCATTGTTCTGAATAGCCCACTGCAAAATATCCTTCTAATATCAATTTCACTATAAAAATTATTCTGGGTGTATTCACCCCTCCTTTCTGCCTTTCTCCCTATTTCTGGCAAACCTCTAATTCCTGTAGCTTCCTCTAGCAGATGACATTGTAAATGCTTGAAGTTTATTCCAGCAGTTACGGCAGCAAAATTGTCTTGACTTGACAATAGCATTGTATGTGCCCATGTACTGGTTGCATAACGGCTGAAAGAAGAAAAAGGTGTCGTGGTAACACCCCCCCCCTCAAAAAAAAAAAAAAAGGAATTCTAGGATTGAAAAATAAGTATTTTTAATAATTAGTATATGGCAGGATGATGTCTCTTCCTAATTGCACCATGTGGAGAGTAGCAAAACTGTGTTGATACCGCAGAAAGCCAGAGGGAAGAAGGGCATGGAGGAGTAGATGTAGGTCAGTGTAGTCAATGTTGGAGCCCACAGGGCATGTCAAGCCTGACATCTCACCTGTGCCCTTCCTACTGCCCTTTTGTCAGGGAGTGCGAGTGCTTGGTAAAGGCGATTGTGCTGCCCAGGCAGCTGATGTTTTCCCATGTTGTGAGCTGCTCAGCCCTTGGGCTTGGACGTTTGGCTGCTGTAGCTGGTCAGTTGATCTGCCCTGATCAAGAGCAACAGCCTAACTTGAATCTGTCAGAAGTTGAGTGGCTGGAGCAGCTGTTTTCAGCCCGTAGATGGTAGGTGCGTAGACAGGATGACTTGTGCATTTTGTAAGCCAATACGATGGCCTCACTTTTGACTTCTCATAAAGAGATTGATGTAGAGCCTAAACCCACAGCCACAGGTTGGATGTGAGGACCAGGCTCCTTGGCTCATTCCCTATCCCCATCGCTATCACTGCAAACCCTGTGAATGGTATTTTCTTCTGGGCTTGTTATAAGGTGTGCAAAGGAGGATTTGGGTCTTCGAATCAAGAGGCTTTTCTTCATGTTTCAGTGATTCAGAAGTAGGTCAGGTTATGAATTTTAGCTCTGACAGCCCTAGTCACAGAAGATGCACTTGTTAAAACAGAAATTGGTATGCAAAATGTTGGAGGTGTTTGAACAGGAGCCAGCAGACTATGATAAAGTTTTTCTTAATTTGACTTGTTTTTGCAACGTTCTGTCTGTTGTGACCTGCAGTTTAAATATTGTGTTTGGGAAAGCAAAAAAAGGAATTGTCCAGTCTGCAATAAGAATATAAGAAAATCCTTTTATACCTCACCCCTCAAAATAAATATCATTACTACACAGAGTTCCTTCGTGCCTCATCTTCTGCGCTGTATTCAAACCCTGCTCTGGAAGAACTGTTAATTTCCTTGGGAACCTACAGCAGTGACTGCTGTAGTATCAGTGAATTTATTTTTATAATATCTCTGGGATGAAGGAGAGGAACAAACTGTTTTCCCAGCAGAGATTAAAACCAAGAATATCGGTTTGGGTTTTAAGACTATGCTTGGAATATTTGGTATTTTACACGTGTTTTTAAGTTCAAAGCAACATGCTCACTGACCTCAGGGGCAGTTAGAAGTGTACTGCACTTATAAAATAGTCAAGCTTGACCCCTAGAGGCAGAGAGAGCACAAGATTAGCAAGAGTCTCTGAAAGGTTGGATTAAACTAGCTTCCTTGTCACAGAATCCCCCTGTGATGCTGAGGGAAGGGCAAAATCCAGATCCTGGGGCACCACTGCAACTGTCTTAACCATGAGGCTGAAGACCTTTATCTCAAGTTCAGTCTTTCCTTTTCCTCTTCTCCTGGCCTTTCTTTCACCTTCTTGTTTCTGTGGCAAGAGTGGCTGGAGTCCTGAAACACATGGGTGCCCAGTGGAAAATTGGCTGGGTGATCATGTAATTAAAGACTTTACCTTAATGCATATGCTTAAGGGGAAGAAAATAAGTTCTCGGAAAAACTTTTGCTTCCCATCTTTTGAGTGCAATATTAATTTTTTGATGTAGGCTATTTTGTGTGCAACTTCCTACCTATTTAAAAAAAACAAACTGGAAAAAAAAGCAGTGGCATTATGCAATTCATTTGCAGGATTAGAACCTTGAGACTGATTGCAGGGGTGTTTGCTGCTTTAATTAATTCTGTGACTAATACATGAAGTATTACTAATTAGTATTTAGTACTACTATCAGTAATTAGTATTACTACTACACACAGCTTGTTTTTGCCGTGGAGCAGCAGTAGGGAGAAAAATAAGAGAAACTCCTTGGCAGGGAGAAGGGAGCATCCGCTAGGAGTCTGCCCATTATTCCAAGGCTGATCGTATCCAGTCTGTGTCTATCCAGTCCTTTCTGCTTGCCTGCAGTGCCAGCTGCCATTCAGGCTTTTCATCCTTGTTCCAGGGCTTTTCCTCTTCTCTTTGCTCCAAGTTCCTACCCCCAACCTTCTCGTTCCATCTCTTTGCCCAGTTGACTGCTGTTACCTCTTCTTGTTGCTCCCACTGGTGCTTTATCCAAGCTCTCTGTCTTTCCATTCCTGTCTCCAGGATGCTTAGCCATTTCTAGCTCTCCCTCTGTTCTGCTGCTTCAAATTCTGCTTGTTTTTTTTTTCCCTTTGCTATGCCTGCAATTCTCATGTCCAAATAAAAAAAAATATATATATATATAAATTCCCCCCCCCATCTTTTTCTCTGAGGTGTTGGACCCTGCCAGCCCCTAACTTGGGCTCCTACTGTCTCATTGCTCCAGTGGCCAGTTACCTTACTCCCTCTTTCAAGTTCTCCTCCCAGCAGATGTCCTGTCCCGGTTTACTTTTTGCAGGAGTTGTAAAATGTGCATCTTACACAGAGGCCTTGTCAAATCTCAAGTTGAGAACATGTCAAATCTGGGTATAAAACCATAGGGTAATTTTTTTTTGAGGATTTTTCTTTTCATTTTTTCAAAACTTGCCTGTAACAGATCAAATATCCTTTTTCTAGGTTTGTTCTCCAAAGCAGCTGAATTGTATTAGCTGAAACTAAAAACAAAACAAAAGCCAGTATTAAAAAAAAAAACCCAAACAAATGCCTTTCTGTCTGACAGAATTACTTACAGTTGAAAACAAGGCTTTATAATCAATAAGAGGTGGCAAGCAGTCTTGGGGAACATTGTAAGCTCCACTGATGATAAAATCTGAAGAAATTCTAATCTCTAGGCCTATATATATGTGTGTGTGTGTGTGTGTGTGTGTGCTTATATTCCTGCCAACATATGCTTTCACTTCACGATAAATGTGTAATGGCTCGCCCTTCTTTCCATGAGCACTGAGTTGTCTCTGTTACGGTGGGACAGACATCCATGCAAGCAGTTACTGTGGACTGATGGAATATCAATTCACTGCCTTTGGGCTTGAAGTAGAATACCCTTACTGCTTACCCTGTGTGCTGTTTGCTTGTTTAAAACAAAATAAAACCCAAGCAATGAACAGAACTTTTGTCTGATGCGTCCTGTACTTGCTGCTGCCGTTGTAAGGTCCCCTTTGTGCTAGAGTAAGCTCCCGCCTGGATATTTTGCACTGCAGGGGAGGGCTTGCACTGCAAAAAATAGCTATCGCAGATGATTAGTCTGATGATAGTCACATTAGTAAACTCTTACTGGTGATTGGGACCCAAATGGGGCTTGTCCCTTAAACATACTGGTTTTAGTTTAAAAAGAATCTGTCTAGTATTGTAAACTTCCTGTTGCACATCTGATTGTCAATGGTATTTCTGTTAAGGGATAGCACTTTAAAAACAGCTCGTACATCCCAATTGGTCTTTAAGTATTTTAATTTGGTAACAGTTATCAGAGGATTGCAAACAAGACTGCAGTAGCATTCTTGTATTTTTTTTGTGTGCGATAAAATCTCTGAAGAGTTTAGTTTCTAGGTCATATTGAAAAATAAAACGATGGGGTTTCTTCATCTGAGCAACTTATTTTTAACTCTGAAACTCTTGAGTCTATTTTCGTCTTTGTTTATGTAAAAAGGAGAGTAGAATATTGCATTTGTCTTAGTGGAATTATGCTGTGCAAAGCAGATGTTAAGCTCCTGTAACATACAAAAGGGGCTTTTTGTTCTTTCACATCTGTCTCTGCATAAACAGCCATGTTAACTCTTTAGGGCTCATGTACAGAGCTCCTTGCTTTTATTATGAGACTGTCTCAGGAAGGACTGATGGGTTCCCACTTAGGAAAAAAAACCCTCTTCTCTCTGACTCTGTGATCTTCTAAAGGAAGCAGCATGACTCTCTGTACAGAGGTCCAACGAGAAAGCTTGGGGAGTTCTTCATGTCGTATTGCGTTGCAGCTTATCCAAATAGTGCAATAGTAAGTTGGGCGAGTTTTTCCAAAGCCCATGTTGTAAAGCTGCTTGGCACTTCATCTCACAGGCTTGTTCTTGAAGCTTTCCTTTCCACTAGAGAGGGGTTTGAACTCCTATGTTTCTGTGCCAAATTCCAGTAACGAAACTTCTTCATACCAAAATGATACACATATTTCTGTCTTTTTTTAGAAACTGAGCAGTATTGCTTTATCAGTAGTAACAGTACAGTGTGGTTTATTGTACTCTTTTTACTAAAATACCATCTCTAGCTTAAGTTTAAAAGCTCTTTTCAGTCTTTTAGTCTCTAATGAAGCTTTGCCTCTTTTTGATCCTGATTTATATTGATAGTAGAATGTGAGTGCATAGAAATGTCTGTCACTGAGTGCAAATGAACTACCAGTTACCTCTTACTGTGGGCTCTGTCAGTAGCCTCTTTCACGATTTGCATCTTAAATCTGGTGACTAAACTATCTGTGCTTTGCATTTGGTGCACTGTTAAATAAAGGCTTTATGAGGGTGGGAAGGATGGAGGAGGAGAGTGGTGCACAGAATGAAGCATCACTGTCTGCAAAACTTTGTCCTGGATGAACAGGATAGGCTTGAAAGGTGACGTCTAACCACACTAGTTTAAGTGGAAAGGCTTTACCTCTGGTTTCAGCAGGACTAGCCTTCCATCTTTTGGGGGTTCCAAGAAACTGGTACTTAGCTACATAAATTTGCACCAGTTGAATTAAATCAGTTTAGTCTTACTACAGTGAGCATTTGTAGTGACACTGCCATTTTGGCTAAGACTGGTGCATGTCACCTGCCTACAGCTGATTTAAGTGTAAACAAGATAGTCGCTCTTATACTGGAATACTTATCCTAATGAATTTAAATTCTCACTCAGTACCGCTTTCATATGTAGACAGAAGTCAGACTTCCACTAATAAAAGAGAATAGTTTTGCTTCCTTCTTTATGTCATTTAATTTTGTGCAGCCCATCACAGCCGAACAGTTGATGAATGCCCCGTAGCAGAAACGCAGCGCTAAGCTTCCCCCGTTGCCTTGTCATGGTGTGCCAGTGTCTCTGGCAGGTCCCGGGAGCTGGCGGACACAGGGCATGTCGTTGCTGTTTGGTGTCTCAGCAGGCACAGCTCCTCCTGCTTGTGCGGGAAGGGGCTCGGAGCTGTCAGGAAGCATCACCTGGCAGCTAGAGGGGAGGTTGCATTGGTTTAATTTATGAATTATCTAGGAATAATCTACTGGTATAGCAGTTCAGTGCTGCACCTGAGAGCTGAGATTGCCCGGGGCTGGGAGGGGAAAAGGTGGTTCATCTTTTGTTGGTAATGTATTTCTGTCAAATGGGATATGATTGTATAAAGTTAAGAAGGTGAAGAAGAACTTGCTGTCATGTTTATCTTATGTTTAAGCCTTCTTTCTTATTAAAGCAGTCCTGTAAGTCACTGCATATCTCAGACTGTTTCTGTGGATTTTTAATTCCAGTGAAAACAGTTCTTCGTCTGAAGTCCGATGCTCCCCTGCAACATTTGCAAAACAAGGGTTACTGGAGAATAACCCTAATACACAAAAGCCAGAAAGTAAAATGAAATACTGCAGTCTTGCTAATCAAACTGAACAAGATGTAAATAGTCAAAGTTAATGCCAAGAAGGAAATCTAGGTTTTAAAAGTGGTTCTTCTATGAATCATAGAACTGTTTTTTTAAATGTCAATTATGGATCATCTTTAACTGCTGAAAAATCTATGGTAGAAAATAATCCGAGCTTTGCTGCAAGAACTAATATCAGCATTCTTGTACCCTGTGAGATCTCTGGTGTCCTCATATCCTTGTTTCTGTGAGGAACACAATGAAATTCCATGTCTGTTTGAATCATTTTAGTAAGATTTTCAGCAATGGTTTATCCTGCTTGGATTTAAGTCCATCTTACAGTGAGCAAATGTTTAAACTGAGGCAAGTTGTGAATGTGCTCTTTGATAAAAGATAACAAAGCCCGTAACTGAGAAGCTTTACTGTTCTTTGGGTGACCATGGTTGATTTAGCTTTGTACACGTTTAGGAATCCCCAAACTAGCTGTACTTATTATACTTGAGTCACGCTAAACAAACAGAACTTTGCACCTCGGGAGCCCGGGATGCATTTTCTTTACATGATCGCAAGAACGGCTCACTTAACCTCTTAACTGGCAGGAAGAAAACTTAATTTGTAGTCTGGGCCACACTCGGCTCTGAATATGTAAAACTGACAACTTGAACTTGATCTTTTAGCCGAGGGACCTGCTTTTCTTGGTAGCTGCATTATCCAAACAAGCTAATACTCTGGGGTCAGTGAGAGGCTTTTGTACGTCCAAGCACAATAAAACCAGAAAGAGCGTTTCCGGCTGTTTAGCTAATTAGTGGACGGTACCACTCGGTAGTTGTCAGCAGTGGCTTTGCTGCCTGCCGCTATTGTGCTGGCTGCAGAAGGATACAGAGCAAAGCATGTGGTAGAGGAATGAATTCTGTCTTCCCTACCCTTTTCAGGACAGAAAAACCTAGGGAAGTCAGCTACTGATTCATTCGGTGAGAAGCAAAACCATGCGGTACTGGAATGGTCAAAGCATGTTTCTCAGGGTTGTAAATAAATAAACAAAATTAAACTAATAATACCCTGCATGTGATACGATCTTGCCAGATCTGAATCATCTGAATGTGTCCTTAAGTTGCCCTTCCTCCTGACACTGGAGGGGGCATTTGAAAGGAAAAGATTGACAGATCTTTCCTATTAGCTGTTTTGCTTAAATCATGTTTTATGATGTGCTGTAGAATAAAGAATTTGATTTGAGACTTTAAAAAGACATTTAGAGTACCCACATCTTGTATTTTCTAATGGCAATCTATTCCAAAGCAATGAGTTCCTTTCATTTTTAAGTAGTTAATTTAGCAAAGCATACAAAGGCATTTAGAGTCTGCTCTAATTGTGTATTCTGTTCAGGCCCAGGCAAACTATAAAGGGAAATTTCAAGGAGTCATAGTGAACAGCATGTATTGCATATTTTAACAGTAAGGGGGTTAAATCATCTTAATTCTTGCTAGAACCTAGCTGGATACGGGCTGCCTGTGGCTGCCTGCTGTCTCAGCAAGTTTTTAAGTGGATTATTAACCAAGTGTAAGGCTGTTTGCGTGTCAAACTTACAGATGCTGCATGTGATTGTGCAGGGGGAGGGGGCCGGGAGGGTAGGGGGAAAGGGTGGTTGCTTTCAGACAAAAGCTTCTCATAGATGAATGTCTTTCAAACAATATCTTGTAATCTTGTTTTAGATTTAAAATAAATAAAACAAACGGCATAGGGGTTTCATGCCCAGACAATAGCTTTTTTGTTTTTTGTTTTTTTTCTCTTTTTCTAGAACTGCTTAATAAAACGTGATGAAAACGGATATTCAGCGATAGTGGGAGACTTTGGTTTGGCAGAGAAAATTCCTGATCACAGGTACGTGGACTAATCAAAATACAGAGAGAGTTGCACTGCCGTTGCAGGTCAGAAGCTGCAGTTAGCTAAATTCCTGAGGCCACTATTGCATTCTGATACACAAAAAGCATCCTCAGTCTTCTGTCTAGAGCTGTGGGCTGAATGACCAAATTGTTCCAGCTTTAATTATGGTGCATTTCGATAGATTTAGTGGTGACGTTTGTTCTTTAAATATGCTCCAGTGATTAGAGAATTCACTCAAGCTTTTCATATCTCCTGAGCAGGTGTTTGAGATTTTTGTAAAGAACTGTCCAGCATTCTGGATTGGGATGATTTTATAATAAATGTCCTCTTCCTTCATTGCAAACACTTTTAATTAGCCCCTTCCTATTTCCATAAACAATATTTAGTGACATTCCAGTTTTTTTCTATTTAACTTCTGGGTTAGTTGTTAAGATCCAGGTTTGTAACCAAGAAGTATTAAAAATACTGTCTAAAAGTAGCTCACCGTTTTGATTTCCATGGGGTGAAATTGTGATCTTAGCTCATTTGAGGAATGCACAGGTGACTGTCACAAGCCATTGTTACAATTGGAAAATGGTCCTTTTGTCCTGCCTCCATTAGGGAAATCAAAGACAAGGATTTCATTGTTCTCCCCTCCGTACACTGACTTGTGCATTTCAGAATATTCTGGCTGCAAAATGTGCTGTCAAATTTTCTTCAGTGTCTACTTCTACTTAAAATAAATAAAAGCCTCCTAGTTATTATGGTTGCAAAGAAAACAGTAAAAATTGACCCCAGCTATGCACTATATGTTTTTAAATTGCACATCTCCCAAAACTGTAGCTTGGGAGGTTCTGAAAGCTTGCATTTATGTTAATGAAAAATTGATCCAAAAGCTTAACAAACCAAACATCTTATTTGCCAAATTACTGATAGTTTAGTAGGAACCGCCAATGTTTGTCTTGTATAGGCCTGTGAAGTCTTTGCCTTTTCAGGTGATGAAAGCTTCAGCTGTATTAATACAAAGCCATCAGAAAATCAGGAAGGCGGCAGTGTGTTCTTAATACCCAGTTTTGAGATGTCCTGAAAACTGAGAATGTAGTAATAGTTCAAGTAAAGATAGCTTGATACCATAATAAATAACCTAATGCAATTGTTACAGTAGCCACCATTTTGGTCTGATATAGCCTCACCTCCATTTTCAAACGCTGTCATGTTGTTTCCGGTTTTGCTGGCTGGTGAACCACTATATTTGAGGCCTTCAGCGGTCTTGTCTTTAGAGGTGTTCATTCCTTCAAGGTTGGCTGGGGGACAACCTTGATGCCTCTCTTAAGACTGCAGTTTTCAGCCATATGGGAACATTGCAGATTTTTCAAATCAGCTGTATCCTGATTACTTTTCATTTTTCCCTGTCAAAGGATTCATCTGATCAATTTTGACATTTTTTTTTTTAAGAAACAATTTTGCAAACCTTTCAAAGAGCTGCTGTAATTTTACCATATGTGCTTCAGACTAGACTAGGTTCTTTCTGTGTAATAAACAAAATTTTCTTAAATCTTGGCATGAAAATCAAGACTAATTCCCAACAGCAGGCTGTGCTGAATACTTTCTGCTCATAGAGCTGCTCATAGATATACGTCTGGGGATACCTGCATGTGCTGCTGCATTAATGGAGAATTTGACATCTGGCCAGAAATTGATTTCCACGTGAAGGAGCCTACTTTGCAAAAAGTTCAGAAACCAGGCCTGTGGCCTTGCAAAAAAAACCCAAAACAGGGACTTAGAAACTGGAAATACAATAAATTGTTTGAAGAAATAAAAGATGGTTCCAGTGACTCCAGTAGGAAACCAATGTAAAATACAGTATGTTATGGAACCCACTTGTATAGACTTTCCTTTGCTGAAAGCTTCTGCAGGTACTTGGAGTTATGGAAAGTGCTTAACACCACCTGAATTAGGGTATTTCCCTAATGGTTCTTTTTTCTCTCTCTCTCTGCCTCTCTCACTCCATATATATGTGTGCACATATATCTATCTATCTGTACGTATGTAAATGTATACAGTGAGAAGTTACCAGTGGTGGGTTCACCCTTCTGGATGGCACCAGAAGTTCTCAGAGATGAACCTTACAATGAAAAGGTAGGTACATGCAAGTGGACTTTAGTTGTCAGATGTTTCTCTTCAGTACCTGTATGCAAGATTTAGGATTGTCATAACTTAAAAATTGTCACCACTTTCATTTGTTACATTCTTGTACTCAGTAGGTGACTCTGACTAAGGGAGAATGTGGGTTGAAGAGCTAATATTTTTAATTCATGTTGTGGACTCTCATGCAGAAATAAAAGTACCTTTAGCATAATTCACTGTTAAGATATTCCCATTCTAAAAAAACCCACATGTAGGACAAGCCTTTACTGTATTTTTGCCTAATACAACTTGTTATAATCAGGTTTCATGAGAAATGTCTGGTGACACTTCATTTTTTTTGTTTTTAAATAGAAGTGTGGTTACTTCCTTGACTGTAACTTAGTGAAATCTGGGTAGAAGCAAAAGGTCTTTGTGTAAACTTGTAAAATCATTTTAATTACGAAAAAAAAAAAATTAGACAGTTCTCAAAGATAAGATACCTAGGTAAAAATGTTCTCCAAAGGAATTTCTAAGTTTTCCTATTTGTGGCACTGGGAAATGTTTCTTTCAGAGGAGGACCAGATCACACTACATTTTAGAAATAGTATTTTGAGTCAAGCTCTTCTTTACACAGGCTTTTCTCTCATGCATGCAAAGACATTCTCTAAAACACAGCCAAGTTCAGTCCTACAAATGTGACTTTCTGTGATAAAGTCCACATCCTGCACCTTCTTTGTCAGCAGCTGATAATCTGTTTAATTGGTGGTACTTTTAACTTGAGGGAAAGCAGTAGCTACCTCGGTAGTGAATGTAGTAATTACCATTTCAAAGCTTTGTTAAGAGTTCCCGTTGACCCAAATTAATAGTAAAGTACCCAAATCTATTGTGCCATGTTCTTTACTCACCCTAGGACATGGAGGACTAAAGAGGAAACAACTCGTATCAACATGAGAGCTGGCGTATAAGCTTGCCTGATACCTAAGGGGTGAGGGAGGCAGGCTCCTGCTCTACAGACCTGTATTCCACGTTTCCCTAAATTTTTTTTACTTGCTAAATTCAGATGGTGGGACTCTGAGGAACTGGAACTGTGCAACTCCAGGGGCATTCTGCTAAGTGATTACTAAGCATCGTGGAAACTTCCACAGAGATTGATGCTAGTGTACAGTGTTACCAGATCTCAAGCTTTGAGAAAGACATCGTTTTCTCCAGAGATGCTGAATAGTGAGAAGAGAAAAACGTAATTCTTTTTAAAAACGACATTAACATTCTGGATAAGCTGCGATCATGGGTATTCTAAACCGCTCTCTCCAACCACAGTGATATATAGGCATGTCATATTTTGGCTGTGTTTTTAATTACTCCCATCTGTAAGACATCAAATACAACTTTACCATTCCTTATGCAGGGAAGGAATTCTGTATATTTTTGTTTGTTTTATTTTGACACTGTTGAAGTAACAATGGTTTGAATATTTTTTTTGTGTGTGAAGTTTTAACATTATTGCTGCTCTTTGTGCAACAGGAGCACTTTACTGTGAGTGTGTGTTTCCTCATATGGAAAATAAGTTATATTACAGTTGTTTAGTGGTTGCAAGCCTTGTGGTGTTGGTTTAGTTGTTCCCAATAACCACTTGGGGTAAGGAGAAACTCAGTGGAAGATAAGAATGCTGAGTATTCATAGTTGAACCATGTGGCTGTTTATTTTTCCCCTCCTCAGGCGGATGTGTTCTCTTATGGTATAATTTTGTGTGAGATTATAGCAAGAATACAAGCAGATCCAGACTATCTCCCTCGTACAGAAGTAAGTGGTTACGTTTATATGTCGGTGGGAGGTGGTAAATATACTGTGATAATGGCTGGCCTTTAGCACTTTTGGCACAGCTGCCAAAGATAATGATGAATAGGTGTTACTTTAAAAAGAGACTCTAAAAGGCTTTTGTTCTTCTGTGCTGTTATTGTAAGAAGCTCTATCGAAGACATTTTGATGCAGGCTCAGCCTTTGTCCAGCTAAAATCCTCATGGGAAATCCTTTCTGAAGCCCCAGACCTGCCTCTAATTGGCGGAACATGGAGAGCATGGTGGTGACCTTCCTTTTGTAGAGTGATAGCTCACATAGACTTCTTGTCAAATTCAGAACGGAGCACTTTTGGCACACTTTCGGCACACCGCATCCTCTAAGCAACCTCCCCTTGTGAAAGGGGCAGGAACTGTGTTGGGGCTCACCCTTATTTTCACATAGTCTGTACTAAGCACTGTGGATCTGATGTAAAATTGATGGATCAAAAGACTCTTCTGTTTTCTTCAGTTGGCTTTGGGTTGGGGGGGCCTCATCTGTAAGGTAGCTTTTGGCCCTGTATATTGTAGTCTTCCAAATTGTCTCTCCCTTTCCAGTTCTGAAAATGCAAAATTGCTTAGGATTTGAAGTGCAGTGAATAAGAGATCCTTTTGTTTCTCTGCCTTTCAGATCTTGTGTAAATGTGTTTAAGGAACTGGATAATTTGTATTACTAATCTAGTAGTACCATCCACTGAAAAGCTAACCATTTTCATTGTTAAATTTTCATGATACCCAAGCTTCTGGTTTCATAGCAAGCTTTTGATTTACACTGTGGAAGTAACCATGGTGAAACATCGTAATATAGAAAATCACTTCCAGAAGCACACAGGCAACACTTCAAGTGCAGTGAATTGCAGTTAATTCCAGGAAGAATGATGGGCTTTGAAGTCAAATCATTCTTTTACAGGTATCTTATATCAAATAATCCCTGTGGGGAATGCTGCAGTTCACTGCATGACGTTTTCTCAAAATCCTCTGTCTGTGGCTGCTCAGAGAGATGGTGTTCATGGTTATTCCTGATAACTCCATGGTGGGAGCTGAAACAAAGATGCTTTGGGCCAGATAGCAGACCTCATTTTATATCTCTGCTCTCTGTGCTGTGTTCTTGTTTGTACAGAATTTTGGATTAGACTATGATGCCTTCCAGCACATGGTGGGAGACTGTCCCCCTGACTTCCTCCAGCTGGCCTTCAACTGCTGTAATGTGAGTATCCTAACTGGCAGGGAGAGGCCAAAACTGGAGTTCTCTCTCCCTGGCTTTTGAAGATAGAGCTTAAAGCATTTACAGAAGAGACTGAAGTGCTTACCTATAAAAGCAGCATATGTTCTGATAACCCAGGAAGTCCCTTGCAGTTTTTTTATATCCCGTCCCCCTGCAAAAAGGCCCATCTTCTGCTTTTGCAGTTCCATATTCTGTCATGCCAAACAAATGAGTCTGGCACACTGAACAGCTTCTTGCGGGCTGCTCAGGCTGCTCATAACCAGTTGTATGCTATTGACACTGGCTGGCCCTCAGGCGGACAGAATCCAGCTGTTATTGTGTACAGACCTACTGAGCTGTGAAGACAGAATTCTGATGTTGCTCACAGAAAGAGAGGCAACAAAGAGGGGACAGACAAATAAAGAGAAGGCAGTAAATTGCTCTGAAGTCTATATGCTGCCCTTTGGGAAGAAGGATAAACCTCCAAATCCCTAGCCTGTGTTCCAAAAAACCAAACTTGGACCCCAAAGATTTAATATCGGTAAGGCAATGTGCAGTGTGGAGTAAACTTTCTGCTAGTTTTTTTGAGTAAAATTGTAATAGTGCTGGGTACCTTCATAACTCCTCGGTGGTTTGAAAATTCCAAAGATCAGTCTTGTGGGTATTCCATAATGGAGGGTGCAAGTTCATTTATATAGCAAAGCTGGTTTATCTGAAGTAAGAGAACCTGAGGTTCAGCTGAATTCAGCTGAAGTTGGGAATGTCCAGGGATCTATTCTTGTGGGTGCCAGTTTGCACACCTTAAATTGATGCTACTTCTAAAAATTTTCTTGCATAATACTTTGCTCAGTACTCCACAACCAGGCCATGCTGGAGCCAGTAACAGCACCATATCCTAGTGAACATTTGTAAGCAGTGTCAGAACAGGCTTTTGTTCCTGGCTCTGCTAATGATTTTCAGCCTTTGGTTTCATGTCGGCACTGCTGCTGAAAGAAGCAGCCTCATCTGTTCATACTCGATACACATTTTTGCCCCGAGCTCTCTCTTCACCTTGTGTTAGTACAAATGCACGCACAAGGGAAGAGTGCTATAAAGGTGAGTGTGAGCAGGTGGGGGGACTGCAGCTCTTGACACCAGCTAGCATAAAGGGGTGCTGAAAATGTTTGTGGAACTTACTCTGGACAAGCTACTCTGTTCCTCTGATTTCACTTTAGTACAGTGGAGCTCACTTCACTAAGGCACTGGTATGTCTGACTAATGTTTATGAAATGCTTTGACTGTGAAAGCACTAAATGGTTTGGCTAGAGCTAGGGTTTGATTTGGGAAATCTCGGCTCCCAGCTGTAGTCCCCAGAAATCGTACTGCATCCAAACACATGGCACATGATTAAAACCAATTTTTCAGCACAGGTGAAATTCAGTGTAAAACTGTACTAGTGAAGAAAGGGGAAGTGACTTATTTTATATTCCCATGTAAGAATTTGCTGTGTTCAGAGAAAAAGGATTTCTTCCTACTGGTTATCATCAACTGCACTCTGCGAAACTCAGGGAAGGGACATTTATTATGCTAGGAGCCTAGTTATGCCTTGAAGAAACTGGAAGCAACTGTCTTCCTAATCAAGCCATTAATATGCTTGTTGCAGTGTGGAATGTGTTATAATTCACTTACCACAAATGCTTTAGTGTGAGGAAAAAAGTGGCAAACAGATAAGACTTCCTCGTATCGTTCTTCTTAAGCACGTTGTACTTTGGTAATAGGTGATCTGTGCATCAGTCTGCTCTTAGATGGGGACATTTATATAGCGTTTTATTATCCAAGAGGTAATGAACAGTGTAAACTGTATAGCTCAGCTGATCAGCTGAACTAAATATGCAAAGCCATGGGGTTTTCTACAGTCAAGAAACACGTTTTAGGGCAGCCTAAGAAAACCAGTAAAACCAGATGCCTATGAGCAGTACATTAAAAATCCCTTAATATGCTGTTGTAAAGTGTTTTTAAAAATAACTACTTACATGGAAGTCTAAAACTTACGGTTCCCCCAGTAGTTATAAGCCCTATTGCATGAATGCTTATAAATGTAATCTTGTATGATCATGCAAAACGCATAGCAGCACGAGCAGAGCTGTGGGGATCTGCAGCCTTGAGGGAAAATCCTTCTATTCCATTTGAGCAGAACCCAGAGTGCTCAGGATGGAAGAGACAAAAGTTGCTCTTGAGCCACTTTTCCTTTGCTGCTGTTGTCCTGGATCTTGCCTAGCACAAATCAAAATAGCCAGAGAGCTGCTCCAACTTTCTGTAGCTTGCAACAGCCCTCTAAGATTCCCAGATTGGTAAGACTGTCAGAATAAAGAGAGTGTACTTTGGTGTTGCCTCTGCCCTACCTTTTCAGTGGGATAGGGAAGGCAGAAAAAGATATTTTCCTATGCCAGGAAATTCCAGCTGCTGCATCAGCACAAATTTCTTGCTGCTGTGTGCTCATCAAAGCAAGTGTGTTTTATTTATTTGTTTATTTTATTACTACACATATGAATTTTTAGCCCCTTCCCCTGTGTTAGAAGGTGTTTTGGCATTGCCTGTAATACCAGTTCTCTTCACATAGTTTCATCTCCTAGGACCTGCAAGGCAGTGTCAGGGGGGTTTGGGGTTTGTTTTTGTTTACAAAGCACCACTGTTCCCTTTGTACTAGGGGCGAGATCTGTCTGGGCCTGTCTGTTATGAAAAAACCTTTAGAAGGCTGGAGAACAGTAATCAAGTCAAGCAGAATCTTTTTTAGTAGTGTAATGAAGTTAACCTTTAGCTGCCAAATTAGACACTGCTACCTACAGTAGTTATATGTAACATATATTAAGGGTTGTATTCAGAATGATGAAATAAATGCCTTTTAAATTACTGCTTAAATTAAGCCGCTTGCTTTCTAGTACAGTTTTAGTGTCAGCCTTTGTTTAGAGGTCCATTTCTACTAGGATGAGTCTAAATACATACTAATGACTGAGGGGGAAAAGAAGTTTTACTTAGGCAATCTAGTAAGATACCTTTTTGTACTGTATTACTTTGTCCAGTTATATAACCAGTCTTGTTTCCTCACAAGGTAGACCAATACACTGAGTACTATGGGATAATTAACAGAAGCAAAGATGGAACATTTTAGACTTTCAAATCTGCAATGCCATTTACGTGTATTTTAATTAAAGCCACGAGAAGATTATGGAAAAATTTCAAGCTTTTAAAGAATGACATAGCCGAGTTGCTCTGTTTAATTCTTACTGTTTCAAGCAGGTTTTGGAATTATACTGATATATAATTTCTGACTGATAACTGGAGTCCAGAAAGAAATCCTTGAACTGAGAAAGCTTCTGAAAAAATAACAAAAACAACCCCCAAATCCTCTTCCAAACCCTGAATCTAGCATCTTCCCACCTTTCCTTTTAAAATGTGTCCTCATCACAGAATGCTGACAGCTTGATAATTAAATGTGAGAGAGAGAAACTGGGATACAACATGACTTTTCCCCATTGCCGCCTCCCCCCCCCTTTTTTTTTTTTTGCAATGACAACACCCTTAAAACACAGTCTTGAATTTCCTCAGTTCTTCAAACTGTCCCTCTCTCTGTCAACTGTGAAACTAGAATAGCATGGACAAACCCACATGAAATTCTGACTTATGCATGTATTCACAGATGGATCCAAAATTGCGTCCTTCATTTGCTGATATTGTCAAAACACTGGAGGAGATTTTAAACCGTCTGAGAAATGAGGAATCTGAGAGAGAGAGAAAATTTTTCAATCTTGACAACAGTGAAAGAAAGCCTAAAGGTAGGTATCTGCATTAGCACAAAGATTACTGCAAGCTGATAGTGAGAGAGTTCAATGTTCACATTTTGAAGGTAGGGATTTCAAATATGTGTGGTACTATTTACAGTTTATGAATGATATTACCCTAAGCCTGAAAATGATTCTGGAAAGATACTGTATGCTCTGCACCGCAGAGAGTCCTTTGTGAAGGAACAAATAACTGTTTCATAAAAGTGCCTCAAAAGTTTGCATCCACAAGCTTTGAGGGGAGATTCAGAGTTCATGTGGACAGTGCTCTTACAATTTGCTAAAGGTGCATGAAAATTCACTAACTTTTGCTTTGTCCCAGCCCCACAGTATATATGTAGAGTTTTTTGGTCTGTGTTACATTTAACACTTAAAAGCTACTTGAATTTCATCAGGAAGAAGAGCAGAGAAGATGAAAGACTATTATAAAGTACCTAGATACTGTGAACCACTGGGGAACAGATCAATCCCAGATTTACTTGGGATAGCTGTATAGTCTTGAATGCTTTCTCTAAAGCCGTCTAGTGCCACCTGGTGTGGGGAGCAAACTGCAAGCATTTTTTGTAGGCTGGGGAACATTCTGACTTAGATAGCTTCTGTATTAGTGGACTTCTGGCATTGAAACTTAGAGAACAGTAAAAATAGTTTCATATATATACTTATAATCTTAAAGTAAATTCTGTATTTCAAGCCAGATGGAGCATATGCATGTTGTAGTTCTCCCCCAGCTGGAAAGCATCTGAAAGAGGTGCAGGTTAAAAGGAAAGTGTATTATTTTCTCTTTCCTGGCATGCTCTCTCTGGAGCACCTCTCAGATTTGCATCTTTCTCTGGAAGTGTTACATGTTACAGTTCTTTGAATTGCATAGTCTTTCCTGGGTGGAGCACCTAGTCTAAACTGGCAGTCTTTACAGGGAAAAGTAGAAATCAGCATGTGCTCATTCTGCAAATGGTAATTAAAAGGACATATCTCGTCTTCCCATCCATTCAGTTGTCATTGCTCTACCACAGCATTTTAGAGGCACATTGAGAGCCAGTAGCAGCTGGATGTTCCAAACACTCAGTGAGTTAGCATCTTTTCCTAAATAACTATAATTTTCCCATCCTGTTCTAGTGATACAACTTTATATATACATATATATATACACGCATGCACACACATATGTATATATTTTTGTGTATTTGTGGGTATGTGTGTTTATGTAAATAAATACATATATATACACACACATACATTTTATATATATATAGTATGCACTTAAAATTTTTGACTAGAGTCAAACTCTCGTGTATCTGCAGTTTCTGTATTGGATAATGTACTGAATCAAGGCCCGGATGGGATTTAAAGTCTTCATGGTATCAGGGGAGCATTCATTTTTGTCTTAATTTTTTCCCATCAGGGTGAAAACTTCACTTACAATTCCTTTGATAACTATGTTTTGTACTTACTCTCTTTTATGGTCAGTATCATCAACAGATTTTTGGCAACCTCTGCTGGGAGCCAGGATGGTAAATCTAGAAACAGGTAAATTGTTCTTCTCCAAGACCACTGCATATCCATTCTGCTGTTCAGTGTACTGGCAGCAAAGAGGTTTGAAGGGGCACTAAAAGATAGCGTTTGCATAGAAGCTGGAAGAGAGAGAAGACTTCTTTCTTCATATCAAGTTTTTGTGCATTTTTTCCTTTGTTTTTTTCTGAAGATAGTACTGTTTTGCTGAATTGGCACCTTCCATAATGTGGGTGGCAGATTTGAACATAAAATGATAAAGAAGCAGTCTAATTCTACTGCCTAGGGATATAAGATGGCATTAACTGAATTTGCATTTCCTTGAGTCTTCAAGATGACTTTTAACTAGCCTGAGGCATGAGTAAAGTGGAGGGAATATCTTAAATTTAAGTTTTGGCTACCTTTACATTTAAAAGATCCTGTGAACAGGGCTGCCGGTTTCCAAGTTAGAAACCAGTACTATGTTGGGGCAAAGGGAATGGTGTCCTTGTGTTTGTGCAGGAACTTGTAAGTCACCAGCAAACATGTACTTGTGCAAGATACTTTGGAACATCAGAAATGCTCCTTTTCCTCTACAGTTCTCATGAAGGCTCTGTGAGTAGGCAGACATGCAGGCATATAGCTCCTCTAAGCTAAGGGTATTTCTCTTTTTCCATTCAGGGTCAATTGAAAAAGGACCAGGAGTAAAACGATTGAGTTCCCTGGATGATAAGATCCCACCCAAGTCACCCCGCCCACGTCGGAATATCTGGTTGTCACGCAGCCAGTCGGATATCTTCTCCCGCAAGCCTTCCAGGAAGATAAATGTGCAGGACCCCTACTATACGCCAAACAAGGGGTTAGGCCGGAAAGTTAATCCCTTCAGTGCCAGGGAGGACCTCAAAGGGGGAAAGATCAAATTCTTTGACATGCCAAGCAAGTCTGTGATCTCCCTTGTGTTTGACTTGCATTCTCCGGAGGCAGGTGGTGGCCTGAAAGCCAGCCAGTCCCAATTCAGGCAGGCATATAGCACAGACTGGCAGGAATTTTCCTTCCTCCCGGGGAGGAGATGCAGATCACTTCCGGTCTCTCCTGAATTGCCGCATAAAGAGTATGGCCTGTTTGGGGGGCTGTCTTCAACTGTCAGCAGATGTGACCCAACCCAACTAGGTGCAGAGGTTCGGCAAAAACTCCTGAGTAGCAGTAAATATGGTGTGTCAGAGATTCCCCCCTTTCAAGCCAAGCTGCACAGGTCAGAATTTCTTCCTGTACCAGGACAAGAGGAGGATATGGACTGTTCAGATGGGCCAGTGTCCCAGGAGGAAAATGGATTTTATCCTGTTGAGAACACGTGTGAAGATCCAGCATGTAATCAGCCTTCAGCACTGGTTCAGCCTGAGCCACTATCTTGCAAAAGGCTCCCAGCTGAGAATTCAGTGAACTCAGAGGGACTTGGCTCCTTACAGGTGTTTGCAGGTTGCCCCCCTTCTGAAGAGATGGAGGTGGAAGACGACCTACAGAAAAATACGCTGCTGGAGTCTGCAAAGCCTCTGTTCAGTGTCAGCCCTTCCAGGGAGCTGAGGAGAGAGGCACGGCCATTCGATGAGCAGGACGGGGACGGCACTGCCCCGTTGTCTTTGACCTCCTCCAACATCTCAGCAAGTGGCAGCACACAGTCAACTTGTGACATTTGAAGAGAATGCTCAAATAGGACATGTCCTTGGGGGAACAGTTGTTCCCAGTCACTTTGACTCTGTTTTTCTATAGTGCTGGGTCTCACATGTTTGAAACAGACTCAGCAGATTGTAGAAATGGGCTGTCAAACAGAAGGCTGCAGACAGCATTGGGAGAGACAGATTCTTTTAACTCTATTCCAAGTTGTGCTTATCCCCTTCCCTGATTTGTGTTAGGAGGGAGAACTACTCCAGCCAGAATGTCCGTGTGAAGCCCCATAGTTACTTCCAAGCAGTAGCACCCACAGCTGGGGTACTGTGTTAAGCAGTTTGACCTGGATTTCGGCATGGAAGGTTTCAGGGCCTTAAGCTCCAGGTTGGTGAGAAAGAGAGACCCTTAGGTTTTTCCTCCTCCTCTGACTTACCAGCTGCTCTAAACCACTGCAGCTTTTGCGTTAACATTCTGCAAGCAGCGTGCATGAATCAGAGCTTCTGTTTTAGAAATGGGCATAGACATCTTTCAGAGCTATGTTGAGCAGGTAGGAATGCTTTTTGGTCCCAGAGTGGCTGTGAACACTGCTGCTGCATCAAACAAGCTCTTGTTTCAAAAGTAGCAAAAACAAAACCCCTCCTGCTGGTAGCAATCTGCAGGCTCAGTCGCATGACAAGTACTTTCCAATTAACAAGAAGAATCTGTTCCCTGGCGTTTCATTTTCCCATGGGATGTGGGCACTGATGCATAATATGTTAGCACAGGGAAACAGGATGCAGTAAGCACCGCTCACTTCCTTGCCCAGCTCTCCATGTACCTCAGCCCAGCTGTGGAGGAAGATTTGCCCAGGGCACAAGAGGGAGCCATATTCTAGGCACTGTCATTCCTGGGCTTCTTGGGAAACTGCCAGTGAAAGTATGGTTGTACTGAGCTCTTTGGGGGATGTGGGCACTTTTCTCTAAAGAGCTGAATGGACACCACAATCTATTTCTGCAGAATACTTAATTGACTACATTTAGGTCACAGTTGGCCATTATCACTAAGCTAGAAGGGTCATGTTCACCTCCCTCTCTGGTAGGACATCCCATCTCATTGATGCCACTGCAATAATGATGGGTCCTTACATAAAACCAGACTGATGGAGGACAGGAATCCCCTGATCAGTTGAAGTTGCCGGCAGTGTTTCAGCCATGTGAGTGCTTTGGGAGGAAGGACAGTAGACTTGAAGGGGGGTTGGGTCATCAAACCGAAGAAAATTAACTTATCTCCCTGAATTATTTTTTCCCCTCCTACAGAAAGATGTTGTCGTCTTTGATTTCTCCTGTCACTGATGGCTGTGAACATGATTCTTTTTCTTTTTTTTTCTCTCCACCAGCAGGTATATGTGAAAGAAGCAGTGACATATGGCTGCTTGCTGGAGACAGCATCAGAGATCCTTGCTCTGGTCCTACTGCAATTTTCAGGAAAACTTGTTGTATGATGATATTTGTGCAACTTTCTGCCTTTTCCACTGTCATTGTTTGTTCGTTAGTTCTCTCTCTCTCTCTCTCTCTCTCTCTCTTTCTCTCTCTTCTTTTTAATCTACATTATCATTCCTAACTGAGATAGGCATTGCATGCCTGCTGAGCAGACAGATGGTGATGCAATGGGCTCTGGGGTGCTTGGAGTCCAGAATTTCACCCCAGGTAGCTGGTTACACTCTTACTGCACTCTTGCAAGGAGGGAAAATGTAAGCTAGTATGCCCTGATGGAAGCAAGACTGTTCCTTCTTTTCTCATCTCAGATAAAAGAGGATGGAGAAAGCCTAATGTTCTTTCTTGGCTGAGATACTGAGCTTTCTAGAGGCATAGGTAACTGTTTTGGGAGTTACAAGACCTCTTCTGAAATATGCCTGAAACTGAGCAGCAGTGCTACCCCTTTGCAGTGGCTGCAAAGAATTAAATGAGAAACCCAGTGTCCTTAAATTGCTTAGTACAGTCCTTGCCAAGTTAGGCAGCTCTTTGCAGTTTTAAAGAGAAAATGTCCATCCTTACCAAGATTATCTCTTTGGCCCACACCTCTCGGCCTCTCAAAGGTGCTATCTGTAGAGTAGTCTGTCTTGTGTATCCTGTCTGCTGTTCTGGTGTCTTCAGAGTGCAGAGCAGCTTGTATGGCTGGTGCTGTGTGCGTGCAATTTTCTTGAGGACAAGAAACCAGTCAGAAGAACTCAAATGCCAGCTACTTGTCTGCCTGGTGCCTGCTTTTTCTTTTTTCTTGCACTTTTTTTTTCTTTCTACAATTGTAACCTTTCAGGAGGGAAACCATCAGCACCAGCTTCTGTTGTCACAAGATGCATTTAATTGTGTGACTTCAGACAAACAAGCAATAATAAGAAGTTTACTTCCGGATCATCAGATTGCAAGGAAGCTGTCCAGCATCCTACAGTTGCATGTAGCCTCAACAGAGCAAACACACGTGCCTCCGGGTGCTCTGTGGCTTACGTTAGCCCTAATAGTCAGCGCTGACACCTTATCGTGAAGTCTGTTGCCCTGGAAGCTCTGAGCCCTCATCTCTTTGACACTGACTGCAAAGCTGTGCAGTCAGGCTTGAGGTACCTCTATGGCACCCATCACAGTGACCTCATCTGTTCTTGTTTTCTTGCACAGCTTTCTCTTAAAAAATATCTCCCTGCCCTAAACAGCTCTCTTATAAAGCAGCATGGCTAAATTTTTATTTTCTTAAAAATCCACTCTTTAAGCACAGCCAGCTGACATGCATAGGGCACATCTATCAACTTTTCTAGCTCTTTACACTGAGGTGGAGGTGTCAGAAAGGGAAATGCCAAGGAATAATGGCTCAGCCCTTTCCTGGATTCCTGGTCTGTATGGGAGAAGAGGCATGTGTATAAAACTGGAGTAAAAGGCCATCTTAAAAATAGCTAAATGCTTGCTAAAGCCCAGTGTCTCCAAGGGCCTGGATGCAGTTGGCACTCACTGTGTCTCATCCCTTAGGTTGCATAAAGCTGAATCTAGGTTGCATCTAGTAAATACTTCTAGGTTTTCTGCCCATTTGAGGGTGTTTTTCTACTGGGGGCCATTTTCTGACAGCTACTGATGAACATGAATATGAACAGTGATCCATGTGGTCAGCAAACTCGTTTTATAGTGATGTGACAAAGTTTTATTGTGAATGGGTTTTATCATGGTTTTTGACTTTCTTACAGAAGCAAATCTTGCTCTTTTAAAAGACTTTCTACACACTGCTAGGTTCCCTGAAGAGATCTAAGATGTTTTTAATTCACTTTAAAACTTCCTATGTTGAATTCATTTAAATGTCTCTTATAAGCTATTTTTTGTTGTGGTTGCAGGTGGATAAATGCAACTAAGAGAATGCATGTGAACTGCTGCCCCTCAAAAGCAGTGCTGCAAGACAAGGGGGTTAGTAGACTTATATTTGTTGGAAAGGTGTTGATGTATTATGTGTAACAGAACATTGGTATTTTTTGCCAGTACAACTAAAGACACTTGAATAATTCCTCTTTGCACTTAATGCTATTGTTTATATTGCATGTCACTACATTTCTATGCAAAACAACCTTTTTTGGGAGGAGGGGCAGCCAGATATTTGATTAAGTTTAAAGACCTTTGCAAGATGATCTATTTTGATATTTATGAAGGAGTTTTACGTCTTAATATTTTGCAGACTGTAAATAGCTCAACTTGTAATTAAAGGCTTAGGAGGAAGTTGGTAGCCTGTGTATAATAGTAAGTTAACACTGCCAGAAAAAAAATCTTTGCAAAACAACTTTTCTAATATTGTGGATATTTATGAATATGTAAAGAAAGCACATCTTGTTTTTATGTTGATTGACCTTCTGACTTTTTTTGAGCTGTAGAAATGGTGTATGTTTTATTGGAACTGCAATAAGAAGTAACCAAAGATGAATCCAGTTAAATATTTTCATAATTTTTTCTTGGTCAGGTTTTGTAAACTTTCCCAACTTGCTTTCAAAATAAAAATAAAATCAAGCACTGAGTCTTGTGATTAAGAGGACAATTCTAGGTTAAAAAAGCTGATTCAAGTGCTTACTTAAGCTATGGATGACATTAATAGTTTGGGGTTGGGATAGTATCTTCATTACTCTGTGCCGAGTTACAAACAGAGAAAACTGTCATTCTTATTCAGTGTGTTACTTATCTACTGCATCTTACTGAAGTGTTACGCTGTCGAGTCCATGAGACTTCAGGACTTTTTCCTCTCTGCTGTGCTTTATAGTGCTGTGAAGAGTAGGCAGTAACTTGTGACCTAAAAGACAAGTCAGCTTTTGATAGCCCTCAGCCTGCAGGGAGCTTGTCACAGTGGGTGCTCTGTTTTAGCCCTACAAAATAGCTGCAGGAATACAGGAAGAAATGAATCCAGGGTTTAAGAGGACCACATCTGGCTTTAAGTCCCACTGCATCTCTCCTTGCTTAGAAGAAGTCTGAAGACCTGCTTTGGCTTGGTTCTGCATGCAGTTACCCTGCACTAGAATTAGCTGGCCCAGCACAGCCTTCTCCTCCCCCATCTCCTGTAGGAGTGAAGGACTTGTCTGTGTTGTAACCTGGATTAAGGTAAAATATGAATTTGAGGTGGGATAGCTTTCCCAAGTGGATGTTCTAAACCAAGTGAATTCTCTGATCCATAGTCAGTGCCTTTTTTTTTTTCCTGACCACACTTTTTTTTAACCTTCTAGACTTCCTTAAAAAGACAGGAAATAATTGTGTGAGGGTTATAGGGAGTTACCCTACCAGGTGTGACTGAAAGCAGTAACGCAGACGCCAGTGTTCACAAAAATGTATGCTTTGCCTGAAGATCTGGCCTGATTTCTTCTGTTGTGTGGCAGAAGCATCACGTTTTCCTGCAGCAACTGTTTATAGCAATTTCAGTCAAGCTAGTTGTGTGGGTTAACAACTTGCAGCTTTCAGACATGTTTTTGTAGGTAATCTTGACAATTAGTGCATGCTGCTTTTGAAGAGGTCCTATGTTAAACCCCTCTAGGTTCAGCAGCAGCAGCATGTAGTAAAGCCATAGTACAGAAAGGATAAAAGCAAAATCTGGGAGGAGGCTGTGGCTTTAGCATGCTAAGAAGTTTAAGTAGGGAGCTCTGGCCTCTGTCTCCTAACTTACATTATCAAGGGATTACCCTTTTCATTTTCTGCAAGAACTGAATCCCATGCTAGTATTTTTTTTTTTTTTTTTTCCAGAAAGACAGCCCTGACTGGTTTATAAAACCCACTTGGATCCAGAACACTTAAGTTTGCAGCCCTGGGTGCAGTTGGAGAAGTGCACTTTTTGTCCTTCTTCTCCAGCCTCACCCTGCCTTCACAGCTCAGGATGCTGCTAAGGAACACCATGGGGAACTCCAATTGAGAGCAATTTAATTGGTCAGAAGTTAAAACAAAAGCAGGAATAAGAAATTTGCTTCCCTCCTGGTCAATTCTTGATGGAATAAAGTCAAGACCTTCAACACTTGAGGGGGGGGAAAAAACAAAACAGTTCCGTGAGTCTTCTAGCTCTAGCCACTGGCCCAGGCCAACTTCATCTTCTGGCTGTGAGCTTTGGAAGATTTAGAAAATGAGCTCTTCACTATTTGAAGTGGCACCGATTTCCCACTGAGGTACAGTTTATTGTGACAGTCTGGCAACCATGGCCCTGCACCAGCGTCCGTGCTTGTTCCTTTCTTGAGCATCCACACATAAGCCATGATATAGCCAGTCATGAAGGCATCAAAGCCAGCTCGGTGGGTTCCCCCCTGTGAAGGGAGGGCCTGGGATTCCCTTCGCTTTCCTGTAGCAGATGCTGTTTCAGTCTCAGAGCTGTTTGGGTGACTGACTGAGCCTGCCCCAGCAGGTACCTCTGACTTCCCTTCCACTTGGTCGCTGTCAGAGCCATTTCCCTTGGCAGAAGGGCTCATGGAGGCTTCTAATGGGGCAGCAGTTGCTTCAGTGCTCCCCAAATCCTCCTCTCTTTTGGCATGTGCGCTGGTGTCTGAGCTAACCTCTGGTTCCATGTCAGTCTCTTCCAGTTGCCTGCCCTCAGTGTTGCATGTGATATCTGCCAGCTCCATAGCAGCTGCTGGCTCACAGGGACAGCTCTGTTTTCGTGGTGGTCCCTCCTCCCCATTCTGAGCTACCTGCATTTCTTTCCCTGAGCTTTCCTGTTCAAATTCCTTTGCAGACCCTTCTACATTCTTGCGACGTTTCCATTTGTGCTTCCGTTTCTTCCGCTTCTCCTCCCAAAGCTTGTCATCCTCATCAATTATGAGGTCAATATTATGAGACTGGGGACACTTCACCCCATTTGGGCACCATCCATAGGCCTAGGGAGAAAGAGAGAAGTCAGTAGCCACCAGCCTCCTCATTAGAGCAGATTCCAGGTTTATGGTCATACATGCCTCTCGCTATGGCATCGACCATTAGTTCACAGGCAAAGTTGAAGCAGAAAAAGTGAACACTTCTGCTGTTTTGGAGGGGAGAACGTATAACAAAGTGGGCTGCATTAGCAAAAGCACAGCCAGCAGGTAAAGGGAACTGATTATTCCCCTCTTTTTAGGGCTTGTGAGGCTGCATCTGCAGCATTATGTCCAGTTATGGTCCCCCCAGCACAAGAAAGGCATTGACAAACTAAAGCAGGTGCAGCAGAGAGCTGTCAAGATGGAACACATGATGTATGAGGAGAGACCAAAGAAGGCGGGCTTGTTCCACCTGGAGAAGACCAAGATAAGAGGTTTGGGGAGATCCAATTGCTGTCTGCAGCTACCTAAACCAGAGGTTATAGAAAAGATGGAGCTAGGCTATTCTGGGAGGTGCACAGGGAAATGGCAAGTGGTAAAAAATCAAAGGAAATTCTGACTAGATACAAAGGAAAATGTTTTTATGATGAGTGTTTGAGCACTGGAACAGGGGCCTGAAAGGGCTTTGTAATCTCCGTCTTTGGAGATGTTCAAAACTCACCAGTCAAGGCTCTGAGCAACTGTGAGCTAGAGGTTGGATGTGAGACTTCCAGAGATCCCCCCAACCTACACTGTTCTGTGGCATTAACAAGCAATGTGGGGAAGAGCTCCTTTTTCCTCTGAATAATCAGAAACTGGTTATGATCCAACTGGCTCTTGTTTACCACTGTAGCAGTGCCAAGACTTGAGAGGCCATGGATCACACTTTGCTACAGTCCCAGAGGCTGCAGACAGGTAAGATTTTTGTATTGCTAATCAAGATACAGGGGAGAAAAGAGGAGGCCTTTCTTGCTTAGATGACAAGCCAAATTCATTTAGAATTTTTGGTCCTTCCAAGACAGCAACTGGTACTGTAACTGATACCATCCCACTATTTAGGACTGTAGAGACTCTTTTTGAATCTTGGCCTCTCCTGAACCTGTGGAATTCACTGCTTCAGAGCAGAACATGCTGTTTCTTTTCAGCTCTGAAGTCACCTCAACTTTGAAAATCTTCCCTCCTTGTACCATGAAGCAAGCAAATGGAAGTTCCCAGCTGCTTTCCTGCCACTGCCTGTTTTGGCTACACTTGGCTCTTCCCATGGAGCCAGGTAGGAAGCTGGGATTCATGTTACTTACCGAAAATTTCTCACAGACAGGCACCTTATTTGCCGCTCCCACACTGTGGCTTGCTTCTTCCAGAGAGCAGTAGCGATAATCAATGTAGCGGGACATGCTGGCAGGGTAGTTGCAGAACTCGATGGTAAGGTGCTGGCTGCTGGTGTCCTTCAGCTTACAGTTCTCTCGCTTGCTGGAACACATAAGAGTATGCAGTTACTGTAGTTAACTCATGGAAGATAACCCAAGACAGAGCTGGTGCAAACGTGCTGTTCTGCATCAAATCTTAACTCCTCTGGTTTCTTGCTCTTGAGCTCAAGCCCCAGTTTGACAGCCTGCTGGAAAAAAACTTAGTCCGGGGAGAATGGCTTTAGTAAGCAGTTGCCTCCATGCTGATTTAGAGGCTGGTTCTCTTATACCTACATATAGACAAGGACAACACTGTCACTGGTGAAGCTATGGGAGAAGGGCACACACACCTTGGTTTTAAACCCTAACGCACTAAGATAATCTGTTAGTCATAATAGCGCTAATGGAGAAAGAGAAAATGCCCAAGAACGAGCTGTTGTATAATGTATTCAGCAGCCACTACCCAGATAGATAGATCAAATATGGGCAGTGGAGATGACAAGGAAACATCTTCCAACTCGGTAGAAAACTGTTTTGTCCCAAGAGCAGACTTAAAGGCCCCAAAGCTTTGGAGGGCTTCATGTAACTAGAACTGTGTGTTGAAGCATTTAAGAGGCCAGTTTTAAAAATATTTTTATCCTGTCAAAGCAAAGCATTCTCATGTTTGAGAACAGCCATCTTGAACATTTCCAGATGTGTCAAAATGGCATTTCTTGATTATAAAAGTCACTAAAATGTACTATTTTTCCTCTGCACAAAGAGGGCACGATCTCAGCTTAGAGGAGATTCAAGGGGCTGTATCACTACCAGGATTGTGGTTAGAGTGTGTGGTGAGTGCAGAGCCAGGGCCCAAACTGACACATGAACTGCACAGACATGGCTGCTTCTAACATGTGTGTGCCTAGAAGATACCTATGAAGATATACATGAGGACATCAGGTAGCAAGCCGGGACCCCTTGGAATGAGAGCACAACCTTTGCTTGGAATGAAAGTGATGGGAGTTGTAGCTGACCCAACGTGAGGGTCACGTGCAGGGCACATGACAGAGGCAGCCAGCACTACAGAGCTGGCACACGTTGTAGACGGTGCAGGGAACACCCGTTCTTCAACTGCACCATCCCCCAGAAAACTGAATTACAATGAGCAGATCCTGCAGACAGAGCCTAACTGTCATTTTGCTTTCTCTCTAGCAGAGGTGTAAGGGAACGCTTCCTCTCTTTTGCATGTGTTACTGCCATGTCCCTGGGGCATTGCGGGACCAAGTGATCACATGGCCATGCAGCTAATCAGATTAGTTTTTAGTCAAATCAGTCACTGAGTGATCACAATTGCTGCCAGCAGAAGTTGGAACTCCTCTTTCAGCAGTGAACAGATAAAGCATATTATGAAATACATGCTTATGCAGTCAGCACCCCAGAAAGGGGAAGCATGGGAAGGCACAGTACGCAATCATCTCAAAAGCACCTTTCTTCATCAGGACAGCACAAAGACCTAAATCTCTATCTGGAAAAAACACTGATTCCCTTTGCCATTCCCCCCTTAAGCTTTAAATACCAGAGTGCCGCTCACCACTTCTTGTAAGCGTACTCCAAGTAGGAGGCTACAAAGCGGGTCTCAAACTCAGAAGCATATTTGGTGTCGTATATTCCTGCTGGAAACATTTCTGAGAGGTCAGCAGTGAAAGTGCCAAGGCTGTCTGGAAGGTGAGCATAGAAGCACTGGTACAGGAACACCAGATCAATCAGGCCATTATGGAGAATGAGGGGCTTCTTTGCTCGTATAAGTTCCAGGAAAAAGGTCCGAACACTCTGGCTCTGGTTCTCATTGCCCTGAAAGAAGAAGGATTAAGTCAGGAAGCTTTAGTGTCTTGACTTGCCCCCACACCAGGAAGTTCTCAGAGCCTGCTATAGTAGGATGCTGCCTTCTTCTATGGCTTGCTTTGACCAAATAGAGGCCTGGATATTTGGAAAAGCAGCTACAACAGTGGAAAGCCTGGATATGAAAAGCAAAGAAGTGAAGGGATATCTCGCAGTCAAGATCCCAGCTCAAGCCCATCTTCACACAGCAGCCACATGTCCTACACAGTAGCTGTGTGAGGAAGACTCCGGGGCCAGGGGAAACTCAGCATCCTCCCTATGTTCCCCCTGCAAAAGCCTGGAGCAGGGCAAGCTGAGGAGCAGAGGTGCCCAAAGTAGAGACAGCCACTGAGCAGGGATTCACAGAAAAGAAGTGGGTATCTCCCTCTGGCAGCAATCTCGTACCTTGTCATTGCCCTTGTGGTAGGGGATCCCATGAGAGTACTGCTTATTGAAGTCAAAGCCGTGCTGCACCAAGAACTGCACCGACTGGGGCTCGACGATATAATCTTCCATACAGAGGAGTGTCAGGTTGTAGATCTGGGACAGGTACGTGTTCTCGGACTACAGAAAGGGAGCGTGCAAAGCAAGGAAGTCAGACTAATACAGACACCTATTGCAAAGAGCTCTGGATAAGAAAGCAACAAGTCCAAAGTGCTGTAAGCACTCGGCCAGACCGTGAACATGGGTGGGATGAATCCCACCTCTATGTGGAGTCCACACGCCAACTCTTCCCTCTGAAGGTCTCAGGCCAGCCAAGAGGAACGACTCGTTCCAGCGAAGCAGAGCGGGGCCGGAGCTGCAGCACAGGCCACCTACCTTTTCTGGGAGCTGTTTGAAACAGGCGATTCCGAGGGACAGAACGGAGCGCGTGCGGGCAGCGTTGCACACGGCTTTGTACCGCTCCTCGATGCACCTGGAGCGGGAGGGAAACGAGAGCTGACACGCCCCCACCGCCGTCTCCCGCAGGCAGCCCGTCCCCGCGGCCGTGCCTCTGCCCCGGCCCTCGGTCTGGCCCCGCGCCTTCGCTGCGGCCCCCTCGTCCCTGCGGCCGCCAGGAGCGCGAACGTCCCCACGGAAGGCAGGACCGAGCCCAGCCGCTGGCGCTGCCCCGGGCCGGCAGCTGCCCAGGCCGGGAACCGCCACAGGTGGCCGCGTCGCCGCGGCTGAAGCACGGAGGCGCGAAGGGACCGTTAGAGCCGGGCCTGGGCGCGCGGCTCGAGCCGCTGCCGTTACCGGCGTCACTCCCGCCGCACCAAAGGTGACGCGCGTGGGGCAGCGACCCCCGCCGCGACCCCCCCCTCCCCGACCCCTCCCGGCACCGGCGGGCACTCACGGGCTCAGCAGCGACTTCCTGGCGCCGAGGCCGCTCAGCTCCTGCGGGCGGGAGACCCCTGTCAGCGGCCCCGCGGGGCCCGGCCGCGCCCCCGGGCACCGGCGCCCCCGGCCCGCCCCCGCCCGCCCCGCCTCACCGTGTCCACGGCGACGAAGGTGGCGGTGCGCACGGCCAGCACCATGGAGGGCCACAGCTCCGTGAAGTTGTCGCTTTGCACGTCCACGACCGGCACCCGCGAGCCCGCCATGGCCGCCGCCCGCGCCCGCTCCTCCTTCACGGCGCCGCCATGCTGCCGCCGCCGCCGGCCCCCGCGCGGCGGCCCCGCTCCTGCCGCCGGAAGGCCCCGCTCTGAACCCCGCGGCGGGTTTTTGCTCCTTTCCAAAACCTGCTTTCGGCTGAAATCCTTTTTTTAAGTAATTGGGCGTTTAGCGCGGGCAGCTTCTCGGGGTCCTTCTCGTGGGGCCGCCCGGGCCGGCGGGAGAAGGGGCGGAGCCAGCCTTTTTTCCCGGAGCGCTGATTGGCTCTGCCGCGTTGGGAGGTCCCGCCCCCTCCTCCCAGGGCTGCACGGAGAGAGGAAGGGCGCGAACGCTCACCTTTATGCCTCGTTTCGATTGGCTCGCTTGAAGAGGGCGTGGCCGAGGCCGCCGGCTCTGATTTGTCCATGCGCGGGGGCGGGGCGGCGGAAAGGAAACATTTTCCCGGGAAAGTCCCACGTGCGCCGTGCGGGGTTCGGAGTCTGCTCCGCCCCCGGGCTGCGCCCGCCGCAGCCCCGCGGGGGAACCGGCCGCCACCGGCCCCGGCCCGGGCATGAGCCAGCTCCGGGCGGCGGCCGCCAGGGGTCTCCAGCGGAGCCGCGCGGTCCGGTCCCCGGGGAGGAGCCGGAAGGGCGCCGCGCCCCGCGGAGGTGCCCGGCAGTGGGAGGGCGGCGGGGAGAGCGGGGTGGCCGGGCACGGGCAGTCTTTCGTGTCGCCTGCCCTTCCGCGGAGCTTCTGGCCCCCAGCCCGAGCTTCTCCCGGTGCTTTGCAGTGTCCTCGCAGGGCCCGGCCCTCGGTGCTCCTCCACCGGGCAGCGGCTCTGTGGGGCTCCTGCCTCTGGCCCCGTGGTGCTGCAGTCGGCTCCCCTCTGCCGAGCCCCTTCTCCCAGCCCTCCCGTGCGCTGACCCTGCGCTGCTCTCTTGGCAGGGGACCCTGCTCCAGCACCCGCTCAGCCGCCTGCGCAGCATCTCTTCAGCGATGCAGCCGAGATCGAGGCCGTGCGCAGGAACCTGCTCACTTGGTACGACAAATGCAAGCGGGACCTTCCCTGGCGGACGCTGGTAAGGGCAGGCAAGGGATCTGGTCCCACTGCTTTAAGGGATTGGTGGTGAGGTGACTGCAGTGCCTTTTGCTATGTGATGCATGCCTCAGTTGCTTGAAAGGGGTCTTGGAAATGGGGTTGTGCTTCCAGCTGAACTTGACTCTTTCCTGATGGATGATCTGTATTCAGTCTCTGACAATGAACAGCAGAGCAGGACATAAGGTGGAGCCAGGAACAGGGTAACAGTTCTTCAAATGTATCCTCCCAGTCTGAGGACTCTTGTCCCGTAAATTTAATCTAATCATTTTTGAACCTGTTTTATTCCTGCCTCTGTGGTGTCCTGCAGCAGTGAGTGCTGTGTGAAGAAGGCTTTCCTTGGATTTGTTGCAAGCCTGCGAAGTGTTTCGGCTAGTGCCCTTCCATGATGTGTACTAGGCCCCAAAACAGATAGTTACCCGGTGACTGGGAAAATATGGAGTGGACCTTGGCTTTACAGCAAGCATTCATCTAAGTAGTGCTGAGATCTGTGTGGCCCTTCTGTGATGTTTAGATCTGTCTGCGACTTGTTCCTGTGCAAAGGGGCTGGGGTCTGGGATAGCTCCTCTGCTGGGGTTTGGAACCTCTACGGCAAACTCTTGCTGTAGAAGACTTGTGAAGATCCTCGTGCTGCGCCTGGGGGACGGTGCTTTGGCTATTGCTTGGTTAACCTGAATTCAGAACTTGCAAGCACTTGGGGGGGAAAGTTTTTTTGCAGATTCTTACATAGTGCTCAAAATGCAGAGTGAGTGATTTTATTTTATAGGCTCAGTTTGCTTTTTTCACCTGTTTGGATGTTTTTGGGGTATCGGTGTGCAAAGGTAAAATGGGAGGGGAATGGGTGGACCTGGCATCTTCCAGACGCATTGTAAAGAAGCAGTGGCTTGGTGAAGGGGTGGGAGGGCGTCGCGGAGCAGGAGCGGCCAATGGTGGGGGAAGCGACTGATCCCCATTCTCCAGGAACTCCTACCTCCTTAGTTGTACCTGTTGGCTTTTGTCCCAGGTGGCTGTTTGAACCAGGCCAGGCCTGTAAAGCCCAAGGGCAGCTGTGCTACTGTTCCTGGACTGACAAGGAGCTTGGCACTCCCTGGCCCATGTGTCTCCTAGGGAGGGGCACATCCCTCCGCAAGAGAGGTCCTGTGTCGCTCTGTTCCCAACACTCTGTCTTCCCGTTTCAGGCTGCAAGTGAGCCGGATGTTGACAGACGGGCATACGCAGGTGGGGAGCAGGGGCCGCGCCGGGGGCACTGAGGGGTACCTCTGTGTTGCTGCATGACATGGATGCACAACACGGGCTTGTGAGGATCTGGTGGCTTTGGTCAGCATCCTCTGAACAAGCTGCCTGGCCCTTCAGGGTGGCCACGAGAGCCTCCAAGCCCCACTAGCAAGGCTCTGGGGGGCCAGAGATCCAGCTTTGGGCTCAGGGGAGCTCTGGTGGGACAGCACGTGGGGAAGGAGGGGGTTGGGAAGGGGTCCCGTGAGTCAGGGGCTGCTGCAGTGCTTGTGATCGCCAGTCCTAATGTGGCCACGGTGTGGGAGGCTTCACCCTGGTGGGGTCAGTGGTGTTGGTACCTCTGCTCTGACCCCTCCTGTGCTCCCTGCAGTGTGGGTGTCTGAGATCATGCTCCAGCAGACACAGGTGGCTACAGTGATCGACTATTACAACCGCTGGATGCAGGTGACTGTTCCCCATGGCTTAGTTCTGTACTTGGAGCCCCCTGTTTTGGAGATCTTGGCCATTGCCTGCGGCACATTCCCAGCTGCAGAGCACAGCTGTGCTGGCTCCTAACTTTTCCCTTCCCTCTGTACTGCAGAAATGGCCAACGCTGCAGGCTCTGGCGGAAGCATCCCTGGAGGTGAGTGTTGCTTGGGGCTGGGCGCTCTCCTGCACTCGTGGCCCTTCCTGTTGCCCCTTCTAACGCCACATCGTGTCTCGGAGCAGGAGGTGAATGAGCTGTGGGCAGGACTTGGCTACTACTCACGAGGGAAGCGTCTGCAGGAGGCAGCGAGGAAGGTGCCTGGATGTTGAGGTGTTGGGGACATTTCCTAACCCCGCTGCAGCCTGTGGGGTGGTGCTGGCTCACACCTGCCCTGCCTCCCTGGGGCTGTGTGCTGGTGCTCCTCTGACCCTGGACGTTGCCTCTCTTGCAGGTTGTGTCCGAGCTGGCTGGCAGGATGCCCAGGACGGCTGAGGACCTGCAGAAGCTGCTGCCAGGAGTGGGCAGATACACGGCGGGAGCCATCGCTTCCATCTCGTACGGGCAGGTGAGAGCTGGGCGACAGTGGCAAGCAGAGGAGCTGGTCTCTCCTCTCTGCCACCCAGACCTGCTTCCAGCAGGGTCCCGCTGCCAGAGCTCGCGGAGCTGAGGCTGCTGGGGGCTCTGCGTGGTGCTGGTTCTCCCCTACTTTGCAGCTCATCTTGCCTGCCGCTTGATTCAGCCTGCGGCTTGGAGTCAGGCTCATCTGTTTGCCTCCCTCCTGCCCCTGGACCGGCTCCCTCCTCGCAGGGAGCGCAGGCAGGGCCCAGCGCAGTAACTGCTGCTGTCTGGTTCCCTGTCCCAGGCTACAGGTGTCGTGGACGGGAACGTGATCCGCGTCCTGTGCCGCCTGCGGTGCATCGGTGCCGACTCCAGCAGCCCGGCGGTCATCGACCGGCTCTGGTGAGGGGAGCGCTCCGTCCCTGCTCCGAGCTGCGTGGTTGGGGCTGGGTGCGGGCAGAGGGGTGCAGAGCCATTGCTCTTCTCCAGCACCCACCAAGGGCTTGTTCGCATCGGCTCTGTTGGTGGTAATTGCGACTCTGCTCATTTGTGACTGAGGACGGGATTATCTGGGAGCCTCAGGGAGCTGAGCCCGTGGAGGGAGGCCAGGGGTGCGGGAGCTCTTGGGAAGCTGATGCTGGGGGTTGCAGTCCCTGCACAAGGGAAAGGACCCGCTTTGCCTCTGCCTAGCTGGGAGCGTCTCCCTTCGCAGGCAGGAGGCAGGTGAAGGTCCCGTGGGCTCTTCCCTGCGGAGCCCTGCGCCGCTCACTGCCGTCTCTCCTAGGGACATGGCCAATGCCCTGGTAGACAGGAGCCGCCCGGGGGACTTTAACCAGGCCCTGATGGAGCTGGGGGCTACTGTGTGCGTGCCCAAGGCCCCGCTGTGTGAGGAGTGCCCCGTGAAGCAGCACTGCCGAGCACGGCGCAGGGTAGGTACGGTCCCCACACCCGTCCTGTGCTAGCCTGCAGCTGGCCGGGGGCTGCCAGCCCTCCCAAGAGGGCTGCAAAAAGTCACCCTGAGCCCACACTCTGGATGCTTCTTATCTGCCCCTGTCCTGGACCATGGCTGCAAGCTGTCCTTGGCTGGGCATCATCCTGCATCCCTGCCTGGTGCTGGCCTTGAGGGGCTGCCGAGCATGGGAGGAGGCTGGCTGATGGGTGAGCCTGTCCCTCCTCCTGTCCTGCCCCGCAGGTGGAGAAGGAGCTGGGCTTGGCCTCCCGGAGGCTGCTTGGGACCTGCCCCCCCGTGCCTGATGTCGAGGACTGTGGTAAGCACCTGCGGCGGGGGGATCCCTGTTGCAGCTCTGGGTATGGCCCCGTGGTGACTGTTGCTTTGGTGTTTGCAGGTGTTGGGGGCTGTCCCTTGTGCCCCCCGGCCACGGAGCCGTGGGACAGCAGCCTGGGGGTGACCAACTTCCCCCGGAAAGCAGCGAAGAAGCAGCCGCGGGCAGCGCGGACGGCCGCATGCGTGCTGGAGCGGAGGGGCCGCCGCGGGGCCCCGGAGTACCTCATTGTGCAGAGACCCAGCTCAGGTACCGGCGCTGGGTGCAAGGAGGGTGAAGGCACCTCATGACCCCTTCCTGGCTGCCCGAGGGATGGAGCTGCCCGGGAACAGGGCGCACCGGAGCAGCGCTCCTTGCAGGCGGAAGGAGCCCGTCAGAGCTGCGATGAGACTTGGTGTCCCCAGCTGCACCTCTCGCCTGTTCACGTCTGTCCCCTCCGTCTCTCCAGGGCTCCTGGCTGGGCTCTGGGAGTTTCCCAGCCTCCCGCTGGCTCTGGGTCTGCAGGAGGAGAAGCAGAGGGAGTTGCTGGCGGATCATCTGCAGGCCTGGACAGGGCGGCCTGTCGCGGCAGGAGGCCTGCGGTATGTCGGAGAGGTGAGCCTGGGGTCGGAGGGGAGCAGTGCGAGCCCTGTGCACAGCTCTGGGGGATGTAGCAGAATGAGGAAGAAGGTTCCCCTTCCCTCCCATCAGACCTCTCCTTTCCAGGGCCTGCCTTGCTCCTCTGAGCCCTGACAGACCTTGGTTCATGTGTGGGGAAGCCGAGCAAGCGGCATTTCCCTGGCTGCCTCCCGGCTGCCCGTCTCAGCCTCTTCCCATCTGCTTGCAGGTCATCCACATCTTCTCTCACATCCACCAGACGTATGTGGTCTACTCCCTACCCGTGGATGGGGATGTGACCCTAGACCCTGTGTCGTCCCCATCCCGCTGGGTGACGGAGGAGGAGTTCCATGCCTCGGCTGTGTCCACGGCCATGAAGAAGGTACGGGGGGGGGCCTGGGCCTTTCCTCCCTTCCCTCTCTCTCTGACACCTCTGAAGTCCCTCTGACTTCTGTGAGGCCATCTTGGCTCCAAGCCCCGGATGTCATTCAGCTCTGGCCTCCCTTCAGGTGCTGAAAGCGTGCGAGAAGCAGCGTGGGGAGCAAAACGGCTCTGGCAAGGTGGGCATGGCTGGGGGGGGGGTGAAGGAGGGACCCGGGAGCTGCTTAGTGTTGCCACAGGCCAGGCCGCAGCCTGCATTGCTGGAGGCCTTGGTGCATGTGGGATCCCCATGGGGGCATGGGGTCAGGCCAAGGCAGGACCTGGGGCATCCCCGGCCTGGGGCAGGGCTGTGTTTGGGGGATTTGCCTGGCTGGTTTTGCCCCTGGAGGTCTCCTGTGTTGGGGCTCCTCTGGTTCTGCCCTGAAGGGGGGTCCCTGGGGACCCCTCAGGGTTTGGCTCAGCCCCGGCTGGCCTCTCCTGCAGGTCTCCAAAAGGAAGCGGGGGGCAAAGCCGGGGGGAGCCGGCAGCCGCCCCACCGGGACGCAGCTCTCCCTCCACGCCTTCTTCCGGACACCGAGCCCCCAGTGATGGCACCTTCGGCTGCTGAGACCGCCAGAAAGCTGCGCTGCGATGAGTCCTGCCTGGGGCATGGAGATGGGGATAGCATCTCCCACACCGCTCCAGCCCCGGCCTGAGGCTCAGAGGAGGGTGCAGACCCCACGATGGCCTCCTGCTCCTCCTTCCAGCCCCACAGCCATCAGTATGGACCTCCGTGTTCCTCAGCTTGGCCACGGAAACGAGTCTGCCTCCCCACGGGCCTCCAGATGGCCAGTGTGGTCCTGAGGTCAATGTTATCCTTTCCTACTCAGCTTGCAGGAGACTGTGATTGCTGAGTGTTGCTGGTGCCCTGGCCTGGGTTTTTCAGCCCCCTGTTGCCACTGCTCCTGGCACGGCTGCCTGGTGGTAGCAGGGGTCTCTCTGGTGGTGGGGAGGGTGCTGCTGCATCCGCCACTGCCCCATCTCCTCCAGGAGCTGCCTTCCCGGCTGCTGAAGTGTCTGGGCACTTGCCTGCAACTTGGCCATCAGCCAGTGACTGGGGATGCTGCTGTACCCATCAGGGGCTCCGAAGGCCCTTTTTATACTTGCTTTTATTGAATCTGAGCCACAGGCTTTCTAATAAATCTCCTAAAGCTTTTTTTAAGTCACCTTCTGCTACCTTTGCACTGTGGATCTGCTGAGCCAGGGGTGCAGGGCAGCTGCCATGACCCTCCCTCACCATGTCTGCAGCTTTCGTCAAACACAAAGATGGTAGGCAGTGCTTTCCCCAGCCCGGCCACGTGTGTCCTGATTTCTTGGGCAATGCACCCTTGGGTAATGATCCCTGGGCCTATGAACCCCTAAGCAATAAGGCACCCGGAGCACTGCCTGACACCTGGCACCTCCTAAACAGGAGGAGGAAAAAGCCAAAGCAGTGTTTTAAGGTTAACTCTTTAATTGAGGTAATCAAGAGGAAGTCTCTGTACCAGAGCTGCTGGGGCTCCAGGCCATAACCCCCATGTGGCTGCGGTGTCTGCGCCGGCTCTCTTCCCTCCGCTAGCCCCTCGCCTCTGGGGCTTCATCCCTGCACAGCGTGCAGCAGACAAGTCTGCTTAGATTAAGTTTAAATTAAGGCAAAAATGTCTGCACAAGAGGGTGATAAATCACTGGAAGGGAGAGTTGAGGGAGGCAAGAAATCAATTTCCACCCTCTAAGATGCTCAGAGCTCAGCTGGACCTGACCCTGAGCTGAGTTTGACTTTGGGTTGGATCAGAGACTTCCCAAACTCTGCTAACCTTAGCCATGTGGCAGTTGCAGGCTGGTATCTGCAGTGAGGTTCCCCGGGGGGACAGGAGGAGGCTTGCTGCTACTGCTGCTGGGCCATATGGACCTGCACAGCTTTCCACAGCGCCCGTATATTGGCTTCCCCAAAGCCTGGGGCACCCCGCCGCTCAATGAGCTCCAGGAAGAAGGTCTCCTCGGGGAAGATGGGGTGGGTGAAGATCTGCATTAAATGTTTCTTCTCTGAGGGGCTCTCTGAGGTGTCAGCACCCTGCCAGTCATTCTTGCTGTCCCCAGCCACCGCAGTGTCCAGCAGGATGCCCAGCTCTGCTAGCACATGGGGGTCTTGCCCGGCCCTCCGGATCTCCTCCTCTTTGCCCCCCTGGCTGTAATAGGTGGCAGGGGGCATGAAGAACTGCACGCCGGCCTGCTTCAAGGCCCTGGTCGTGTTGATGATGTCTGGGGTGCAGAGGCTGACGTGCTGGATCCCAGCCCCCCTGTGCTGCTCCAGGAAGGTATCGACTTGGTTCGTGCTGCCCTCCGAGAGGGACTCGATGAGGATGAGTTTGCAGCTGTGGAGTGGCGGGGCCGGGGCACCCTTGGCACTCTGCAGTGCCAGGAGGAGCATGCCGACCCCCTGGCCGTTGATCGCGTACCCCTCGGCCAGGCTCTCCTGCGGGTTCAGCTGGAAGCGCTGGAAACCAAAGCATTGCTGGTACCAGTCCAGAGCCGCCCTGGCGCTGCCCCGTGAGCAGACACAGGTGATGTGGTCAAAGTGGGTGATTTCAACCTGATCCCCAGCATCTGGGGGGGCTCCCGGGATTGCCTGGAAGCCAGGCAGGAAGGGCCCCCGGTAGCGGGATCGGTCGAGCAGGGTATGGCTGACGTTGCCCACGACGGAGCTCGCCACCCCGTAGGTGACGGAGCCGCCGTCGTCACCCACCTCGGTGGGGGGCACCCGCAGGGAGCAGCCCCGTCTCTGCAGCCGCTCGCAGAGCCCAGGTACGTCGTCCACCTCGAAGCAGATGTTGGAGGCCGTGCCCAAGGCTGGCCGGGGGTCCACGTCGTAGAGGAAGTCCCTGTGGGAGCCACCGGCGTGCCTGGGTGCCAGGCGCTCGTTGACGACGAAGACGGCGGCACCCCGCCGGAGTGCCAGCTGCCGGACCCGCGGCGTCTCCCGCACGGCGAAGGGCTGGAAGCGAAACGCGGCGGCGAGGTCCTGGGCCCAGGCCTGCCCGTAGGGGATGTGGAGGGAGATGTAGCACACGCGGCTCAGCGAGGCTGCCATGGTGTGGGTGCCCTGCAGGGAGGACATGCGGCCGTCAGAGCTGAGCCTGTGCAGGGCTTTCCGGCCGTGAGGAATTAGCTCTTCCCCCAGCACATGCACTGGTCCACCAGGCCGTGATTGATATCATGCATGTGGCTCTGTGTTTGTGTATATGTATATATATATACACACACATATAATACACATACACGTGTGCATATATATGTGCACACACACATAACTTTACACTTCTTAAGCATATGTATTTTAAATAAGGGTCACTTATTGCACTTGCAAGGATAGGTGCTTCTCACTCTCTCCTGAGGGTACCCGCCTTCAGGACTAGCTGCAAGGTGCTGCCCAAGGATGCCAGACCATCCCGCCACCCCTTTGGGGCCCAGCAGCTGCCCTGCCCCACACCAACACCGGGTGGTGGAGGAGGAAAGCCCCAAGCCCTGGTCACAGCTGGGGGAGACCCTTCTGGAGTCGTGCGTCCCTCGAGGGTGCCGCAGCAAGGTGCAGCAGGAATATTCAGGGGTATCTGGGTGGCAGAGGAGTGTGTGTGTGTGTAAGCAAGACCATGCGGGTGAGGGTAGTGGGGGCACCCTGTGCCAATAACTGGGAATGCAGCAGCTGGACTGGTAGACGCAGAGGAACATGCTGGTTATGCCCTAAGGTCTCCTGTTTGGCCCCTGCCCCCGTCAGCGGTGCACCCCTGCCCTGCTAACGGCATGGGGCAGCAGAGGCACGGCCGCCTGGCACGCTGCCCCCCTTCCCGGCAAGGACAGCAGGGAGCCAGCACGCTCCCCCGGCAGCCACCGAGCCGTGACCTTGCTCTAGCGCCGCAGAGGGTGAAGCATGTGGGACACCGCTGGGAATCCCCCCTCCCCCAAACCTGTGATGCTTAATGGGGATAAAAGACCTGTCCAAAAATATTATCATCAGCCAAGAACATCCAGCTGAGGCCCCTGACCCCCCATCCTGCACGAGTGACCCAGGCTGGACCCCGTGGATGTGCATCGGGGCGGGAGTGAGGGAAACCTGTTTAAATATTGCCCCCCC